>NW_016690189.1:2236251-2685834 GCF_001604755.1 Lepidothrix coronata
AGGAACAATATTTCAGTAAGAGAGCAGCAGTGCAGCACTGGGTCAGACCACCCAGAGAGACAGTGGAACCTCCATTCTTACAGTTTTTCCAACCTCAGCAAGACAAAGCCATGGCTGACCTGATCCAAGGCTGCTCAAAGTACTGCTCTGACATTTCCAAATGCCCTATTCAATCAACATTTCCATGCATTTACAGAGCCAGTGGGGCTACTTTTTTTTTTTTTTTGTGCCCTGTCCCCCACTTCCTCCCAAACTGGAAATCTCAGGGTCCACTTGACTTTTATTTTTCTTACATTTGAGCAACAACTAAGATTAATACTTCCTTCCTAAGACAATTTCAGGCAAAATGTTCTGTGATTTAAAGCTCGGTGCAAAAAAGCACTCAAGCACAAGTCCAAAGATACATCTTAAAAAAGCATGCAGAAGCAAACATTTGGGGGGGGGGAGAGGGGGGAAATTCATGCCAACAAGTAATCAGATGCACTTGAAAGGTTCTCCTAAAATATGCAAAGGAAAAGCTTTAAAAAGCCAAAGTTTCTGGTTCTGAAACAGCCAATTGATTCTCTATTATTCACTAAGGGAATGAAGAAAGATGGACTGTTCAAAATTCACATACTTTATCTGGACAGAAGTATACTTGTTCTTGTAACATTTGCTTAAGTTACCCACCTCCAAAAAGTGAGCTGCCCTATCCAAATGTACCTTTACTGCTTCACTGTTCCAACTGTTACTCTACTGGTCATACAGACAGATACAGTCAAGTCACAACTCATATTACACACCACATGATAAAGACTGTATATTGAGCAAAGGTGTTCTGAATGCACCAAACTCAAGGAAGGTCATGCTCCAACGGATTTGCGATCTGATGGTTCACTGAAATCAAATCAAACTTGACAAAATCAGAAATCTCTCTCCTTTGCATGAATTATTTTCTGCTGTTTTCTGTCAGTGCATTCACTTACATTTCATTCTGTTCTATACTAATTGGATTTCTTCTTGGCCCTTCATTATGGAATTTGTAACAGCTTTGTTATTACTGAGAGCGGCAACTTTCTCAGATTTAAGGAAAAGAAGAAATGGGGACTCATGGGTTAAAAGCTATAGAGGAAAACGAACTACAAAATATTACTTTTACCACTCCCTTCCCAATAATGAAAGGAGTTATCCACCCATATAGCTGCTAACCCTGCTCATCTTCTAAGATAAGAGGCAATATGCATGCTTGTCATCCAGACACTCTACAAATCCTGTTCCTTGTGTACTGCTGCATGGTCTTAGTGAGAAGCCAAGGGACAGACAGGTGCAGCTTTTAACTGCATTATAAAGTAACTTCTCAAGATGATTTCCTCAAACGTCCCACTTCAATAGGAAAGGACTATTTGATGAAAACAAATTTCCAGTCAATAACTGCAGTAAGCAGTGGGTGTACTGACAAAGGCCATGCTGGAAATATTCAAGCAAAATTAGGAAACAAAGACAAAAATAATTAAAATCTTTGACTAAATCATAGTAAAATATAATAAAGTCCGCCTTGGGAATTAAGGCTGCCTTCAAATTAAGCTCAAGTAAAAAAGCACACAGCTCAGTGTATTTTAATTTTATTCAGTTCTCAAAAAACCCCTGCACTTAACCCTCCTAACCGACATTAACATCTGGAAGGGATGTGCCCACTTCTGTTACAGTACTCTACCAGCCAATACAGAACAGTGATTTGCAGTGTCTAAGCTTCACAACAGCTTTTCTCCTTGCTATCTACTGTCAAGGGATCACTATCAAAGGACTTTTCATGGGGACTAACCAGGCAGCTGCCAAATACCTGAAATGCGTAAGCAGCCAATGACAATTCCTTCTGCCTCATTACAGGCACATTTAAGTATCTTGTAGCATGAACTAAAGCTTAAAACAAAAATCCTGAAGTCTTCACTTAGCTTTGTAGTTCTCTTTCCAAATACTTTAAAACAGTTGAGTGGAGATTGTTCCTTCTTGTTATCTTTTGTCCAGATTTTGGTGCTGTTGCTGATGACACACCTACAACATGTAAGTCGCTCCAACAGAGAAGCAAGTTGAAATATAACATGAGGACTGAATTCCTGACAAGTTCTAATTGGATCAGCTGATTTCAACAGTGAACATCTAGCTATATTTCAGCAAGAACTGACTCAGCCACAGAACTATCTTCAAGTCCAGTATTCCCTAAAAATCAGGGAATTCAATCCAACTGCTGTATATAAAATGCTCTGACTAACAGATTAAATATTTAGAGGACAGAACAATACATTCTGAACAATAAAAGCCTTCTGGAGATAAACAGCTTTTTACAAATCCACCTTTCAGGGACAGTTCTGTCTTTTGAAGAGGATTGGTCTTGAAAGTAAAAAGCTCTCATCTATAAACTCATTTAAATTATAAGCAGCAAATGCATTTAAGCAGAAAATAAGCACATTCTTGAAAAGCTTCCCAAATAATAAAAAACCCCTAAACATCCACAATTACACTTCCACTACTGCAGAATTTTAAAAGTGTTAAAAACATTTGAACAAAACTAAGAGCAACAAAAAAACCTGAGCAGCAGCAAATGCTAATTTTGTTCAAAACCAAACCATTCTGCAACTAATAAAACTGTTTTTTAATTTAAAAGCAAAATATACTTTTTCATCCCAACACCACCAGTTCTGTGGTCCCTTGTCTGTTCTGGGTGAAGAGCATTTAAATATCTGCAAAATATCCTCCTCCCTCTTGCCACATTCCCTTCTTCCCTTCCTCACATTTTCAACTAATACCTTGACATTACTGGCCTCAGTAAACTCAATCCTGCAAATTCCTGACATTCATGGCTTCTTAATCTGAAACGTAACTTGAGGAGATGGTTAACATTTGACCTTTGCTCTACCTCAGACATACCTGGAGACAAAAAAAGTCCAAGGCATGCAATATGCATTCACAGTCTGAAAGGATGTTTTATTTTAAAGTTCCCAGCACACAGTCTTTAAAAAAACCAACTCATTAAAACTTCAAAAGGTAATTTAATAAAAATTCCCCTACAAGCACAGCTTTGCATGAACATTACAAACTTGTACTAAGAATGAAGACATGAAGCAATAAAAAAGAAATAAATCCTAAAAGTATACACCCAAGAGTCATGGTGACTTTAAGGATTAAATAGGTACCATAACTAATGAAAACAGTCAGTCTCATATAATTAAATTGGATACTATGCTAGAAAATGAACAACAATAAATCATACATTGATTACAGAAGTGGACACGGTACCTAACAGGCTATTAAAAAAATTAGTCAGAAACAAATTACTAAGACAAATGGAGGATCAGGCTAAGAGATAAATCAGAAATAAAGCAGCCAGCTACTTTGCAAAATAGAAAATCTACCCGTTTGCTCTAAATGAAGCCAAGCAAAGGTTCAAATACAGTTTGAGCCTTTTTTCCTTCTACCTTTTTTCCTCTTTAAGATAAAGTTTTACAACTGAACCTTAAAGATTATTCTAGCTTTTTATCCATCCTCCTACTTTTCTCCATTAAACACGCACACAAAAAGAATACAGACTTTTGAAGCTTGCTAGCTGTGTTTTACACGGGTGCACTTTAAATTGGGTTTTTCATTGTTGTTCTATTTTGGGAAATAGATTTGCTACAAATTAAATACTCTCCATGATCAATGAGAAATGTTGTATTGGTACCACGTGTTTTTACCTTAAACAAACTTGCTCAGGCATATAGGCTTCACATCCTTTCTCCTCTTAATTACTACAGCATATTACTGACAGTATCTGGCAGTGACAGAATTTTGAGGGAAGAAAGAAAAGAAAGGGTTGGAACACCAGGGATGAACATGATTGTTTAATGAGCCGGTGTCTCTTTGCTAGAAGACAGTCCCCATTTGCTGTTATCTCAATTGGCTTCAGGCATTTTGTTTGTCATACAGTTAAGGCATGACTGAACATGCCATTTTGAGAGTGTTCTCGTTAAATAAAACCTGTGGCTACAACTGATAAAGGGAATGTCCTCTTACAGACATGATGTATGACACTTACAATTTTCATCGTTATGAAAAATAAAAAGTGAGAAAATAAAGGCATTTATTTTCCTTTGTTCTCAAAAAATTTTCTTTTCACTTACAATTGTGCCTTTCAACTCAACCTCTACCAGCAGCTGCTAATTCGTGAAAACACTGATTAGAAAATTCATCATATTCTCAAGAGTAAAATATTTCAAGGTACAGATTTCCATAGCTGCAAGCCAAGTAAACTGCAAAAACTCTGTTTTCAAACAAGCTTTCCCTATATGTAAAAAAAGGAGTAGAAAGAAGATATTATTTGAAGTTTCCCTTGGAAGGGCTGTCTTGTCGCAGAGAAAACATGTCCTTCCTTGTACCCAAAGCTGATTCAAAGCCAAGGCCCTCCAAATCAAACTAACTGCACTTATTTTGGTGCATGCCTAGATGTAGAGCTGATTTCAGAGTCAGGCAGCCATCTCCAGGCACAAACATCTGTGACCTGTCACAGAATTCTCTAAGCTTCTTTGTCTGGACAGGGGGCTTCCCAGTACACTCTTGCACATCCCATGCAGTGTATGTGCTTCCCCCAGCCAGTATCATTCCCTCTAGCTCACTTCTTACATCCCATCATCTCTCACATTCACAGCTGCTGGCTTACAAACAGCCCATACACGTGAAGAGAGCTAGAGAAGTGTGGTCCAGGCTACGTTCAGGTATAAGGCAGCATCTGGAATCCCTGACAGCAGCCTCTTTACAGTGGTACACAAGCTCCCACTTCTATGCAATCTCTGAAGCTGTGTCCACATGCAAAGTTAGTCTTCCAAAGCAAACAAAGGAAATCAAATAAAAAAACAGGTATTTTGAGCTTTTATCAACTACAAGATCCAATATAACATTTTAACTTAAAGAGAAGGCAGTCTTTGCTATGAATGCATGGCTAACAGAAAATGCATTTCATAATTCCCCTGTCAGATACTCCTCCAATATTTCCCTAGTCTCTACTTTTGTGTTGATGACTAAAGACTACCTGCTTTTAAAGAATATATTTGCAAAATTAACGTCCTAAATTTATTATTTTAATACCAGTAATATCTAAGCTGCACTTAAAAACAAATGAAAATATTTTCATTTATTTTTCAAGCTTTTCTTTAAACACAAACCCTAATAGTAAAAACACACAGTCCCTCTTCCCCACTCTCCTGTGATATTTTAGGGGAATCACTCATGATTAATGCACCTTCCTAATAAACAGTGTTCAAGTGGAAGAACCATCCCTGCACAAAAGACAGAAAAATCTGAATTCCTTAAGATGAATAAAAGCAGAGAATAATGGAAAAAATGCCACTTAACACGGTGGGAAAATATTTTACAGGCCCTACTTTGTTTTTGCTAATCAGTAACTTTTGATACTGACCAAATACTAGTGTAGCCACAGATTCTGGTTCAGACAGTCCCTCTGAAGTTCCACTGGAGTCCTGCTATGCAGAACCAATGACTGTGGTGAACAATCAAAAAGAAAAAAAAGACTTTTTAGCTTTTACTTTCAGATATAGATCAGTATCCTGAACTATTGATTATGTAAATTATACCAGTTCAATTGTGTGGGGAAGTAAAGAGGTATATTTAAAATTGTACATTTTAAATACTGGCTCATTTAAACAAATATTTTGGTCACCTGTGTTTCAAGAATGGCTGTAACATGCCTTCCATTTCAGAACCTATAACTAAAAAACATGGTATACCCAACTTGACTGGAATACACTTCTCTTTCTCCCTTTTCACGCTCAAATTGTGCTGCTCTACTTTCTCTTTGCCATGTGCTCGTCTCTGTTTTCCCAATACAAGTTTTGTCTACCCCATACTCATTTTGGAGGTGTTTTAGAAAATTAAGGGAGAATCCAGTCATGTAGTCACTGCAGATTTAAAACAGTTACTTACTGCACTGCTAGGGGTTTTTTCCCAGGATTCTAAAAAAAAGTTTACCTCAGTTTCAGTATATTAGGAAGAAATGCAAAAGGCTCTACAAACACCATCTCACATGCAAATACAGGCACTGGATACAACATGTATTCAACAGACAAAAAAGAACAAAATAAAATGCAGACAAAAATAAGCCAATGCATGGCACAAAAGAAAATCATACAGGAAACCACTATCAAAAAACCAAGTCTTCTATATGTTAGGTTATTGACTAAAGTTTTGATGGTCTAGCAGCAAAGGGAATTTAATATGAATTAATATGTTCTAATCTTCTATTTCTTCACTTTACTTACTATGGTAATGATTATGGCACTGGAATATTCAGTAGCTTTTAGTCTGCTTGTTAATAAAACTTTTTATAACTGAGGATGTTGATAGAATCACAGAGTTACAGAATGGTTAGGACTGGAAATGACCTTAAATATCATCTAGTTCCAACCCCTCTGCCGTGGTCAGGGAACCTTCCACTAGACCATGTTACTCAAAGCCCCATCCAGCCTGGTCTTGAATATTTCCAAGGATGAGGAGCCCCCAGCCTCTCTGGGCAACCTGTTCCAGTGCCTCACCACCCTGATAGTAAACAAGTTCCTCCTAGTATCTAATCTAAACCTACCCTCCTCCAGTTTAAAACCATTCCCCCTTGTCCTATCCATACACGCCTTCATGAAAACTCCCCCTCCAGCCTTCTTGTAAGCCCCCAAATAAATAATCCATTCTTATACCTCTGCTTAGTGAGCCACTTTTTATTTATCATGTTCATCAGTTCTCTCCAGACAGTCCAACTTGTAGTACTAACCTAGACGAAAATCCACAAAATTGTCTCTAAGCTATGTCTATAGTTAGCTATCTTTCCTCATAATCTGCTTTTTCAAATATCAGGACATTTGTCATCTTTGTCAAAGTTCTTTTACATATTACAGGATAGTCACATCTTGAATTTATCCTTCAATTTAGCCTCTTTTTGTTATTTACTACGACTTCAGTAAAAAATTCCTACTATTAAAATTTTAAAAAACCCAAGCATATTTAAAGAAGGTTTTTTCAGGTATATTTTAAAGGGACAGAAGCACATTCTTTTTAATATTGCTGCGTCCAAACTAAGGTCTACGACATGCAGATCTCAGGCACATGAATCAGTGCAAAATCTGCACTGCTTTAAAAACAACTGTATTTAGCCAATGTAGTGGCAAGTCTATCAAATACTCTTGGAAGTGGGAAGCAATACTGACATCCAAAGATAGAGAGTCAGCTTGAACATCACTGAATCACATCTGCATGCCCACATTTCCCAGTACTTCCAGACAGAGCCAGGTAAAATCAATATGATTTATTAACCACAAGTTCAGCAGTGCACAAGCTTCACACTGCCTCCAGATTGATCCAACCGGGATCTTAAAGCAAAACAGCCATTCTCAGCCTAAACTAGTAAGATGTACTACCTTATAAAAAGCTGTAAGGATGCCTACACTCATACATAATTTACTGATAGTTTGCATAATGAAGGTAATTCAGGCTTCAAATCTCATTTTCTGATCTGAGGAGGCCAGCAATAAGTGCTGTAAGCTTTAGAATATATAAACATACAACCTCCAAATCATTCCAAATAAACAACACAAAAAAATTTATGAAAAATCAAAAAAAGAAGCAGAATAGTAGCTGAAAATATTTTACACATGCAAAAATACATCAATATAGCCATTTCTAAATTCTTGGTTTGATTCTCAAACTTTCTTGCATCTTATAAAAAATGTAACATGCTATGAGAAGTGGTTTTTAGTATTGAGCTGCTTAGTAACACCTGTGTTCAAATAGCCTCTGGTTAAGTTTGACAAAAACTGATTTGACATCTGAGTCCCTTTTTTTTTAAATGAAAGGAAGAGGCAAACCCACAAAATCGGATTATATTAAAACACCCATTTATGTTTTAGACTAAAGAAGACTGTCAGATAATGAGATGTTCCTCAGTTTCTGCCTCAAGATAAATATAACTCCTACATTTTGCTGTAAAAGTCAACTGCCTGAGGCATCTTTATTTCATACAAGATAATTATAACACACATTATCTTCAAGAGGATACAAGTATCTCTATGTGCACTCACTGTATAAGCTTTGTTAACTTTTGGTTTATTTCCCATTTCAAAAACAATTACCTTCAGAGTTCCTATGTCTTTCCAGCCACAGAAGTATTATAGACTCTGTCCTTTTTCAATTCTTACTAGCAGGAACAAATCAAAAGAGTAGAGAAATATTCTAAACAGGAAATTCTTTCACAGATGTGTTAGAACAAACCAAACTCGAGTTATGCTATTATTCAGAAGTGTCTGAATGCAGGTCCCTAAATATTTGGTTGTCAAGGACAGGCCCCTAATTAAGTTGTTAAGAATGCTGAAAGTGCCCGATTCCAATATACTTCACTGGAATGGTTTATCAGAGTACTTAATACACCAAACATATGCTACTTACTTAAACATTTAGCTGTAGAATTCCAAATCTGAAAAGCTATCACATTTCTGAGTTTACTATAGTACTTAATACCTTTGTGAAAGAAATGTGACGATTTTTTAGGCTCAAACATTGGGAAAACAATGACAAATCTGTAAACTAATAATTTAAGCTCCAAATATATCCTTTATCTCTTCTCAGCATTCTACAGCAGAAATGAATATAATTTAAAATATGAAAAAATAAGGGGTTTGGCATCAAATATAATGTGGAGCATCTCAATTCACCCTATCTTCACCCTTTTTTCTTAAAGAACAAGCCCAAAGGACTGCTGTGCCAAATCTTTCAGCATGCCTCAGCATTTTACACGTTTGTAGCTTTTGTCTAATTGAAATGACAGTGTCATACAATTATCCTTTGAAGTACCGCATTACGACACACACACAAAAATTCTTTCATCTTGGAGTTAGCACATTAATTTAAAGAGAACTTTTTACATAAGGACCTGAGAGCTTTTATAGGAAGGAAAAAATCAGTAACCCTAAATATGGCTGTGTAACAGACAAGTTAAGCAACTCATTTAGTACAGGGCTAAACCACAATTTGCTGTAGGACCAAGCACTTCCATATTCTGCACCAACTCCCACATTCCAAAATCTTTACTCAAAACTACTCCTCCAAAGAAAGCAGACAACAAAAAAATAAAGATCAGTTTTTGAGTTTTTGTTCTAGAGGCACCTCCAGCAGTTACCACCCTCAAGAAAAATTACTTATCATTAAATGGTACAAGAGAAGATACAAGGACTCTCTGAAACAACATCTCAGCCTTGGTCATATTGATCAACATAACTGGTCTACTCTGGCCTCCAGTCAGGAGGCCTGGAGACACACCATCTTTAACACTGGTGATGCTTTTGAGAAAGCACGCAGGATCACTCTCGAGGAGAAAGACAACGCAGAAAGAATTGTGTCTTGCAGAATATACCACCTAAGGAGTCTTTCTGCTGTGCCTTTTGCAACCGGACATGTCTATCTGGTATTGGCCTTTTTAGCCACCAACGCGCTTGTAACAAATGTGGGTAGAGCCCTTCCCAAATCTTCGTTTGCGAAGCCCAGCCATGATGATGACCTCTGAAAAGATAATAGTTACTAAACCAGTAGGAAGAACAGAACAGTCATGCATGGAATCTTTGCTGGGTAACTATTTTTCTACATTGTAAAGAATGTGTGCCATACGGCACAGAATGAGGACTGTTCATCGGTTAACTAAGGTATGAGTAAGGTATTGCTAACTACTATTGTCTGACCAGAGATCAATATGACTTTTGATACCTGACTTATTGAAAATATGAAGTTATGGTCCTATTTCAGATTGGATTTAGTCTACAAAATTTAATAAGCCACATCACGACAAAAGAAAAATATACACAGCACATCTCGATCTGTGATTAACAGTCTGGGACAAGGACTACCAGCACAACTGCTGCCCAGCTTCAAACAACTACAGCTAAAAAGGCACTGGCTGGGCAAAGCATTGCTTAATTGATTGATATTAATAATAATTCCTAGTTCAACCTGCAAAGACAAAAAAGCAAGTTTATGTAAGAAATTGAGATTACACTTCACGTCATTCAACTACTCTGTTCATTGCACCTTGAAAGAATTATTCAGATTAACTTAGTTTTAAGACCTCTGAGAGCAGACTGAGTTCTTAGAGTTCTTCTGAAATGGTAACACACAACACATTGTCAAGACCTTCTTGACATTCAGTTTGTTTAATAATCTGTGTTAGAGTACCAGAATATTAGTTAGCACCTAAACTTTGCAGTAAAGGTCATCTTTCAGAATCTTGAGAAATATATAAAATAACTAGAGAACAGGAATCATTACATGAGACTTAATACCACACTAGATTTTTGCAGGGAACAGGAGGAAATAAGAATCAAAAAGAGATCTAAGAACCATCATATATGAAGGTTCTTAGAAATGTGGACCTCGCTGTCAGATGATTTTTTGTATGCTAAGAGTTTACACAATCTGAAGAGGAGACTGAATGAGTATTTTGCATATAAATTCATTTCATTTCTATCTATTTAGCAACCTTCATCTGATGCTGAAAGTCTTCGAGATGAAAACTGCCAAGTGGCTAGAGAACTATTTTACAGGAAACACTGGACAACATTTCTACATTCTTTATCCTGACTATATGTCTGACTGTGGCCATGGTAGGACACCGAGCTAGGTGGCTCCTTAGTCAGACCACTACAATTAGTCTAATCTTACTGCTGTACAGTAGAAAAATAAAAAGTTAATTACAGACTAATTTCCTTTTAGCTTTGTAAATAAGAACTAGAATACATTTTCACTAGAAACAGTCAAACCTAAGTCAAAATGAGAAAGTCTCAAATGTATACAGTTTAAAATTTTTTCCTTCTATTACAGAAACAAACCAAAAGTCTAATTTTATCATAAAATACATTTTTTATTTCATCATTTATTCCAGTTGCCCCTTTCCTGATGTCTACAGTAAAGGAGTCTCTCAGTAATTAGTTCCAAATATTCAGGTTTGAGACGAATCAGGATCCCAAAGTCACAAAGGCATTTTGAAGATATGACAATTCCAAACAATGAGTTTTTAGAAGCAGGAGCTTTGGAGTGCTTCTCCATTTATTCTTTCATTTTTTCAACTTCCGGGGTTTACTCATGAAGTTATTATTTCCTCCACAGCTAACTAGATCAGTACTTAGTTTTGAAAACACTGTTACAAATACCCAAGATTGCTATTTAATCCCATTATCTTCAGAAGACAGTTCTAAATAAGTGTTATAAGAAATGAGATAGCAAAGGTAGATTCAACTGCAGAAGGAAACCAAAGCAGCAACTCATTATTCATCCTAGTCTCAGTAAAACATTATCGTTTTAGGAGTTTATAATATTAAATACTTAAATATAAAAATATCACAAGTTTTCCACAGAATTACTCTTCCAAAATATCAATAGCTTCAACTACCTGAGACAATACTACAGAGCAACAAGAAGGACTGACCCCTTCACAGAATGGGTAAGGTTGCAAGGGACCACAGTCGGTCATCTGGTCCAACCTCCCCGTTCTTGCTGTTTTTCAAACTACTTGTTCTTTTGTTCTGCTGCTTTCGAAGAAGTTAAAGTTTTGCACCACTTCCACCACCAAGAAGAAACTAGAAAATGCTAAACTATTTCCCTCATATATACAATTTTAACAATTCAGCTTCAACAAATAGTGTATACAACTCTCATATTAGGGTCTTCTGTACCTCTAATCCCAGAAACACTGGAAGTTTCCTTCAAGGATGAGGAATTGTCTTTGACTTGGTCTCCCCGTAGTATCCCTCAAGACAAACTGGTTAAATATGGCCCACAGAAGTGTACTATTAGGTGATGAAATACTGGCTGCATGTTCAGGCTCAAAAGGTTGAAATCAATATTACAAACTTCCACTGGCAGCCAGGTAAGCGGCAGCCCTCAGGGGTTGATATCAGTGCTGATAATATGCAACACCTTTATTAGCAACCTGAACAATGGGATGGGAGCAAGTCTGTGGCTGACAACAAAATGGCAAGGACTGGCTAAGAGGTTGGAAAGCAGAGCTATTTATACCAATCTCAACAGGCTGAATATATTCAAAACTTTATTAGCCAAGACCATAAGCAATGTGACCAAAACTGGCCCCACTTTGAGTAGGACATTGGACCAGACAACTTTTTCAGAGATCCCTTCCAATCTCTATCAGTGTTATGATTTTCAGCCTACTACATACTATACACCAATGCTGAAAATAACTTCAAGTTATTTTCACATTTATATGCCACTAAATTCAAACAGCCAAGCAACACAAGTTTCTTTCTTAATTGTAGGAAACTATCATTTAGGCAGAGCATTTTCAATTTGAAGCTCACACTAAGGCATTTTTATAAAAGAACAATCAAATCTTTTCAGAGCACTTACTTGTTACAGTGAAGATACAAATTCTGGGAAAAAAAAATTGTCAGATAAGTCATTTTAATGATACATAGCAGTGTGTTCATTTCAGTGAGATAACTGGTCATATCAATGGTACATAGCAAGCAGTGTGTTCATTTCAGGGAGATAATTGGTCATATCAACACTTCCCTTGCTATGCTTTTCAATGAGACTGGTCAACTGATTTCCACTGTAAGCAAGATGCTCGATATGTTCATTTCAGTATAAAAGTAGACAAACGTACAGCTGACAGACTGTTTCTACTCTTTAACCTATAATACTTTTTCTTCTAGATTATCTTGTCTTTTAAGTGGGCTGTAGGAACAAACAACAATGGGACAGACAGTGCTTCAGTCTTAAGCACTAGAAATAGCCTAGAAGGCACACAAAGAAATATTTATCTTGAGTCAACTAGTGCCTACATTTATTTGGGGTTATGGGCTACATGACAGATTGGCAAGAAAAGGCAGTAACGGGCAAAGCCCAACAGTAACAACATTCAACCACCAACTACAACTTAAACTAAATACTTCTCTTACTTGCTGTAGAATTCAGTACTTAACAGAAAATACTTTACTTACACTGCATTTCTTTTCCACACAGTTAACTCTATCATTTCAGATGATTCGCCCCCAAAAAAGGAGAATGAGAAAAACCAACCATACACTTATGTTTTCCAATTATCCCTAGGTATTAAAAGATCATTTTAAAACCCCACCTTCCCAAAATTGCACTTAAGAGATAAATGCAGAGTCAAAAGAATTAGAGAAGAAATTAATAGCATTTCCATCACCATCCTTCCCATTCCAGTAGAAACAAGGGCTGGAACTGAAAAGAATTAAGTATGTAAAAGAATTAGTACTTTCTAGTAGAGTCCTGTGGATTCAAGCTGCAGGTACTGGCCTACAATCTGTCCATATACAAAAACACCCCTGTTCAATTAAGTAAGAAGTGATCCATATCGCCTCTTGAAGAAAAATTAAGACAACTTCCGTGGGTCTTTTCCATTGGAAAGCTACTGCACTGCCCAGCCTTAACCCCAAACAGCATTATCCTAGAGCACAGAATAGAATACGCTGAGTTAGAAGGGACCCACAAGAATCAGAGTGCAACTGCTGACTCCGCACAGGACAACTCCAAAAAAATCACACCACGTGCCTGAGAGCATTGTCCAAACAGTTCTTGAACTCTGGCAGTCTTGGTGCTGTGACCACTTCCCCAGACAGCTTGTTCAGTGCTTGACAACCTTCCAGGTGAAGTACCTTTTCCCCAATATCCAATCTAAGTCTCTATAGTTACATGCCTCTCCCTAGTGGTAACCAGTCCTATCACTAGTTACCACATAGAAGAGATGAGTGCCTGCACCTCTGCTTCTCCTCACAAGGAAGCTGTAGACAAAGATGGTTTCTCCTCCATCTCCTCTTCTCCAGGCTCAACAAACCAAGTGACCTCAGTTGCTCCTCAAATGAAGGAGCAGATGCTACACCATCTTCATTGCCCTCCCTTGGACACTCTCCAATAGCTTAATATCTTTCTTATATTGTGGTTCCTTAAACCGCACACAATATTCAAGGTGAGGCCGCACCAGTGCAGAGCAGAGCAGGACAATCCCCTCTCTCAACTGGCTGGCGATGCTTTGCCTGATGCCCCCAGGACACGGCTGGCCCTCCTGGCTGCCAGGGCACTGCTGACTCATATTCAACTTGCCATCGACCAGGACCCTCAGATCCTTTTCCACAGGGCTGCTCTCCAGAGTTTCATTCCCAGCCTGTACATCCAGGGTTGCCCCATCTCACATGCAGAATCCAGCACTTGTCAGTATTAAAGTTCATAAGGTTGGTGATTGCCCAGTCCTCTAATTTGGTGAGATCTTTCTGCAGGGCCACCCTGCCTTCAAGGGAGTCAGCAGCTCCTCCCAGTTTTGTGTCACCTGCAAACTTGCTTAGTATCCCTTCCAGTCCTGCATCCAAGTCATTTATGAAGATGTTGAAGAGCACAGGGCCTAAAATGGAGCCCTGAGGAACTGCACTAGTAACAGGTCACCAGTCTGATCTTACCCCATTCACTGTTACCCTCTGTGCTCAACCCGTGAGCCAACTGCTCACCCATCACACGATGTGTTTATCCAGCTGTGTGCTGGACATTTTGTCCAGAAGGATCCTGTGAGAGACAATATCGAAAGATTTACTGAAATCCAAAAAACCCACATCAGTTGGCTTCCCTTGATCAATTAGGTGGGTTACCTTGTCATAAAAGAAAATCAGGTTGAATAAGGAGGACTTTCCTCTTATGAACCTGTGCCGGCTGTGACTGATGACTACACTGTCCTTCAGCTGTTTCTCGGTAAGTCCCAACATAACCACCTCTGTAATTTTACCAGGCACCAAAGTGAGACTGACCTACATTTTCCCAGGGGACCTTACTCACTAGTTCCCTAAGCAGCCTGAAGTCTGCTCTCCTCATGTCCAGGGTTCAAGGTACTGGCCATTCAGGATGGTACTTTTCCTCTTGTCAACAGAGATTTTAAACTCGGTTGCTTTGTGGTCACTGTGGCAAAGATGGCCACCAATCACTACTCCACTCACAAGACCCTCTCTATCAACAAGCAACAAATGAAGGAGGGCACCTTTCCTAGTCAGCATCCTCAGTACCTGTACCAAAAAGTTATCAACAAGACGTTCTAGAAATCTTCTGCAAGTCTGTCTGTACCAGCTGTGCAGTGTTCCAAGTTAACATCTGTCAAGTTGAGGTCTCCCATAAGAACAAGGGTGGTCTATTTAGAGGTATCCCTTAGCTCCTTAAAGAATAATTCATCACTGTTGTCATCCTGCCTATAGCAGAACCCCCCGATGCCACCTGTTTGTTTGTCCCTTAATCCTTAGCCAGTGGCTCTCAATTGCGCCATTGCCAACTGCAACCTTCATATACTTCAGCCCCTCTGTTACATAAGTCACCCCTTCACCTCGTCTGCCTTATTCATCCCTCCTCAAGAGCCTGTATTTGTCCATTGTAACATACCAGTCACAGGTCTCATCCCACCAGGTTTCACTTATGCCAATAATGTCACATCTCTAGGACTGGGCCAAGGCTCCTAGCTCCTCTTGCTTGCTCCTCTTGCTCTGTGCATCGATCTAGGAACATTTCAAGTGCAGTTCATTACAGCCAATACCTTATGGAAAGGACTGAAGGACCTCATTAGCGTGCAGTCCTTCCAACTTTGCCATGAAGTTCCATTGCTTACCACTGGTAAACCTGGTTTTCTCCCAGACTTGCCGGTGATAAGCAATGGGATGGCATGCCAGGTTTGGAAGGTGCTCATGCAATGACTTAGAAGCTTCCACATGGATTCTGGGACTTCAATTTTTCCAGATTTTTAAGGGTTTTTCGTGATTTTTTTTTTTGACTAAATAACTTCCATTACATAGCTAAGTGTCAGGATATTAAACCATACTCCTAAATAAAACAAAACAAAAAAAAATGTTCCTGCCAGGAGATTTGGTGAAAATCAGAATTCACAAAGGCATTAATGGGAAAACAAACTGGATGTTAACAACCTCAAACAATTCTTTTATCGGAATCTAAAAATGCTTGTATTCACCCTGCCACATCTGAAGGATGAACCATAATGTGATGTGTTCACTAGACAAAGCAAGCAGAAGGATGGTGTAACCTATCATGAATGGCTGTCCAGGTCTAATAAATGTATTTCAGACTTCCATTATAACAGTAATATATCTGCATGAATGTTAAGGGTATCACTGGTCAGAAATAGGGGGTTTTCTCTAGTACTTTGAACAAACATTTACTGAGGTTTTTTTCCCCCAACACATGCAAAAAGAAGCAAGTTGTTTTACAGTAAACTAGATGTTAAGACCATGCAAAGACATTACCTCATTAACCTCAAGATACAGCAAGAAGAAGGAAACTTAATCCTCAGGCAGGCAATCACTGAGAAATATACTGCTGAAAGGCAAACTTCTCGTCAAGAGTCCAACAGCTAGTACAGGATTCCACTGCTCTCTCTAGTTTCCACCCATTCAGAGAAGGATTTCAATTCCTTTACAAGGCACCCAGTAATTGCTATGCTTGACACATTTAGCACTTAAATTTTCTTAAAGTTTTTCCAACTGGAACACAGCAACTTTCTGTCAGTCTGCTCAATTCAGCATGCTGGACTTCTCTTGTAGCACGAACCCTTTCTTACCCCAGAGAAAGAAAGAGCTCATTGCTCTCTGCTTACTTCCAATGCTGTTGTTCAGTATGACACCTACCAAGTACCACACATGCAGTGCCTTCTAAAGAGACAGGCAGACTCTCGGAAGTAAGCCATCAGTGGGGTTTCAAGATGTCATATCCTTACTGCTGTCCATAAGACAAGAGATGAATACTGACTGGCTGAACATCCTATGCAGATTCCATATTTTAATCACTTCTACCTTTCACTCCAGTATTTCCCACAAACAGGTCAGGAGACTGTTGTGTCTCGAGTCTGGCAGCCTCAGGTGCAAAAGACACAGATCAGTGTTCCTTACACCTTTCTAAATCATTCATTACTCTGTTATTAACAGAAAAACACTTCTGAGTTTAGGAGACTTCCATCTGGTTAGGTGAAAATGTAAACTTTTGTTAAGTTTACAGCTATACAACTGTCCTTCCTAGATGAACCAAGATTTTGATTATATATGTAATGTAATGTAATGGCCAGTCTTCGCGAGCGACGATTTGGGAAAGGTCATTAACCCTTCGAGCCTGCGCAGTGGATTTTTTAGGTGAGACACAGCGTGCGCTGAACTGAGCCCACCCTTTAATCCTGAGGTTCATCTGCCGGGGCCAAGCAAGCTTGGACAGTGGCAGTGAGGTCTCAGGACGTAGGTTTGTTTAGAGTGACCTTCTCTTAGATGGATTGCCTTACAGGGCTGACGAGCTCCATCTGCCCAGGGGGGCTGGGAATCGAACCTGGGTCGCAGCGGTGAGAGTCCTGCACCCTAACCACTAGACCACCAGGGGCCCTGATTATATATACACCTTTTTTAAAAAGGTAACCACAAAAATACTTGTTATTCTCCCTACTGGGGTTCAGAAAAAAAAAAAAAAAAAAAAAAACAAAAAACAACAAACCAAAAAAATCCTTATCCACACAGCTATGCCAGCAGAATCCTTAAGTGTAAACATGTACAAAAGTAAAGCTGCACTTTCACCAGTGCAGCTTGTTGTAACAGTTCATTTGGATACATGTCCGGAATAAAGACAAGTGCCAGAAATATTCAAACACACAAAATATCTTTTATTACAGTGAGAACAAAAATAATAGTAATAAACTTACCAGAGGAATCAAAACCTAAAAAAGGATACAAAATAACTACCTTATGGGTGGCATTAAAACAAATACTACGAACAGCATTTAATACAGTATTAACTAGTGGAAAAGGGGATACCAAATAAGGATCTTAACACAGTATTATGGATAACACGATATTGGTTAGTAAAAAGGGAAACTAAAGGAAAAATACTATAAACATAAAAGGGGAATTAAAGGAGCACTAAAAGGATATTAAAAAGTTTGTTCTCTCAGTTGCTTCCTATCAAAAAACTGTGCTTACCCACACAGACAGGCCAGGGCTGTCAGGATCTGCAGCAGCTGGTCGGCACTCATGTTTAGCGGGCGTCCCCGCGGAGCAACACAGTCTCGGTGGTAGGATGAGTATCGCTCAACTCAGCAGTCCCGACATCCCATTTTTACCAGCTCTACATTACACTATGTAGGGCCAGTAGGCAGTATAAGGTGATGCCTGAATGGCAGCCAAACACTGCCTAATCATTACCTAATGCCAACAGTCTGTGCATGCCCTACTTGTAGGGCAAGGGGTGAGCGACCCCTGCCCACATAATCTTCCTCCCATCGTCATCTTTCTCACCCCTATGTATGACCTCTACCATTGTGTTTCAAGGGTGGATGTATCTATCTTGTAATATGTAGCAAAACCAAGGAAGAACTCAGCTCTGATAATAGGAGATATCAAGCTGACTTGCTAAAAAGCACAATGGACCTTACAATTAGCTTGTGCCATGAAGTTACATTGTACCATACTCTAGCTGGTTTCACATCCTAATATGATTCCTTTCTCACGCCTCTATGCTCCATTGATCATCTAATTCAAAAGTACCCCCCTTACACTTGTTTTGCTCGGAGCAGGACAGAATTACTATAACAATATAAAACATAACTTCTCATCCTATATATGGGTCCTCACAAAGCACTGCCAGTGCATAATGGGAACTCTGTCTTTCTTGGACAGACACCAGCACAGCTGTAAATGAGAAAAATGCTGCAAGTAAACTTAACATCTGCATCAAGTAAATACCTACAAACTGAGAAACACTTTCTAAACATAACTAAAAATGGTTATAAAATCAAAAGGAAACATATGTAGTAATGATAATTGTATACAATTCAATTACCTTTTACAACCTGAAGAATTGTTATGAGGCAACAAAACCCAAATCCCACAGCACTTAATATTTGGAGCTAATCCACCTTTCGAGATTTGACAAGCTATCAAGAAACTACTTTACAACCACTGTAAAGGAAAAAAGATGCAAGTATTTCCAAAGCCATTTTCAAAAGTCACCATTATTTAGATAAGCACTAGTGCTGTGAAGATAAAAATCAGCCTTTACCTTTATCACAATGTACAAAGTTACATCACTACTCCCATCCTGTCACCACCTGTTTCACAGCTTTTCCTATGGTTTCTGTCCTCCACCAACTTCAACACAAAATACACTTAAGACACAGAACTACTTAAGAACTGACTCTAATACCTTCCTATTGAACGGAAATTAACCATTAATAAATAATAATCTGCTAATACTTTTCAAGCCTATTTCAAGATAGCTGAGGCAACACAAACTTACTTTTCTTATTCTGCCACCTTTCCTATCATTAGATTCTCCAGCTGCATTGCAACTGAAATTAGATCCCACTTCTTTGGGGCAAAAACTGTTTTTGTATTCAGTTTTGGGCACTCTGTATCTTCTATGAGTGCATTATTTCAAGAGGTACCCATTTTCATTTCTGAGTATCTTATTATCAGTCTCCACCACAGTTGCACAATGATCATAAAAGGCACATATTTAGCATCAAACGGCTACTTGAGAAAGACTATTTTCTTGAAAAATAAGACAGTGAAACACTCAGCAAAGCTCTAAAATAACATCTCCCAAAAAGTAACTTTAAAATATACACCATGTAGAGCTACAAGTGCTAAGTGGTTAAATTCACTGTGTACTACTACCAAGTCACTATGCAGTAAAGCTATGTCCAGCATCCAAGGAGAAAGACAGCAAGAAACTGGCGTCTTGCAGATTACTCCAACAAGCCACCACCTACATCACAGCCTTCTTTTGTCTGAAAAATGCAACTGACCAGGCTGAATCAATACTTCAAAACGTTTTTTTACAGCTACACAGCTGTACCAAAGACAAGACAAGTAAACAGTCTGCAAAACATTCATTGTTAAGTAGGTACTCGCATTTGACACTGGAGACGGTTTTTGAAGCTGTCCATCATCAGGAATAATCTAGTGTTCCCTAGCTAAACAATTTTTAAGAATGCATGTGGTAATGATTAAGAACATTTAAGAAATGCAAAATACTGAAAAGAGATAGCCTTATGTAAGTATATGCCAGTCAAAAATGCAACACTACTAGTAAGTTTCCCCGATAATACCTTGTACAACAGGTATCTACATTTATGAAATTTGACCCCAAAAATGTGATGAAATGCTTAATTGCTAGTTATAGAAGTAATTAGTATAAAAGTACAGGAAGTTTCCACGAAGTGCCAACGCATGGTGACATGGTGCAGCAAAGTTTAGGCCCTCAAAAACATGGAAAACGGATGAGAACTGGTTTCTCAATGCCTAAATACGTTAACCTTAATAATTACAGGCACTCTTAAGAATGCAGCAAATTCTAATGGCTGCTGAGCAAGGAATGTGTTTTCCTGGAAAGCAAGGCACATTTTGAGCAATACTTTAACAATACAAACGAACAAAAACCCCAACCACCACCAAACTAGCAAACACCAAACAACACCACCAAAACAATACTGAAGGAACACTAGTTCAGAGAACTAGTTCAAAGAACTAGGACACCAGTCTCAAAGAGCAAAAAGAAACCCACTGCCCAAAACCAACCAACCAAAGACAAGAGTACAACTAGAGACAGGGTACACAGCAGAGCCCCTAAGATATTCTTTTTAACAACGCTTGCTGCAATGTGCAAAACCATTATGAACTAGGCTACGACTAGTTTACTTAGAGAAGATGCAGCATTTTAAGGTTCCTATAAAAGGCACAAGGGGCAGGTATTTAGTGGGCTCCATATAAACCAAGACACAGTCTAGGAGGTTTGCATGCTCTGAAGCCAGAAAATTAAAAGAACTCACTTGTATTCATCACTTTCCAAAACAACAATATTGAAGACCTATGCCAAAACTCTTCACCTCAAACTAAAGGCTATGCAAGCAATTATTCTCAAAAAACACAGTTATAAAGATTTCTACTGTTCCTAAAACTCATTCCTCCACCTTCCAAGACCTTCTCACATGAAAGTGTGTGCTCTGAAAGTGCCTAGGATGTCACAAAAAAAAAGTGTTAGTGATTTCATGTGTGGAGAACATGATTTTGTCTTCTCCTGCCATTTCAGAAAGAAAGATCTTACTTTCCAGTGTTACTTTAATAATCTATGTTAACCAAAAGAACTACAAGGGGTTTCCTACAAAAACATGGTGGTCATCATTATTAGTGCAAAACTGAAGACAAAAATCCATCTCTCTTCAAAGTTTCCTGTGGCCTTTCCTATTAATGGCAAAAAAAAGCTAAAAACTTAGTTATCATTCTTTTAAATTCCTCTAGGAGTATTACAAATCAATGCCAGATTTTTATACTAGTAGCAAACCGCAGAGGACAGTCGTGTTGGCTGATAAAAATATCTTCCTCTGCCCTCAAAAAAATGCTCTTTAAACCACTACATTTTTTCCAGTGCAGGAAATTCTTCCGGGTTCCAAACTGAATAATATTTACACCTGAACATCTATTCCGAGCTGATAAATCAATTTTCTTTCATTACTATTGTTTTGACCGTACTTTAACAGGCACATGTCCGAGTTTGATCCTCCAAAAGCCCTAGGACTTACTCTCTGTCGACAAGAAGACATTAAAAAAAAAAAAAAGGCGCCGGTCGTGACAGGTCTAATTGATTTAGGGTAAATGACACCTCATCTGCTCCTCTGTTTGGATGCCGCCCTGTAATGACCGCTGTGGTCGCTCCGCCTGGCGCGGGCCATCACGCTTTGCCCGCAGCGTGCGGAGAGCGCTTCGCCAGCGCAGCCCACGCGGGGAGCCCGGGCACGGCCGGAGCGCTCGGGAGAGCGGTCCCGGGGCTGCGCCCGGCGCCCCCAGCGGCTGCTCCGCGGCGGCCGCACCCCCCGTCCCCGCTCACCTCGGCGGCCGGGATGTTCACCACACCTGTCGACCTCCTCTTCTCCCTCAGCTTCCTCTTCTCGATCTGCCCCTTCCCCTTCCTGGCGCTGGGGCCTGAGCTCTTTCCCTTGGCGGCCAGCTTCTCCTCGCCCTCGGGGGAGTCGGGCGCGGCGGCGGTCTCGACCCCGCGGCCGCCGGCGAGGGCAGGCGGCGGGTCCTTGGCGGGGGCGGCGCGGCCCAGGGCGGCGCTGGCCAGGCTGACGCAGTTCACGGCCCCGCCGGCGGGGGGCGCCGCGCGGTCGGGGGGCAGGTTGTTGTTGTTGTTCAGCTCGGCGGAGGGGCCGCCCCCCGCGGGACGGGGCTCCCCTCCGGCCGGTGCGCCCGGGGCCGGCGGCGCCTGCTTTGCCCGCATCTTCTCCCGCTTAGCTTTCCACTCCTCCAGAAAGTCCGTGGTGCTGCCCCCGGCGCTGCGGTAGCCGCCGGTCGCCATGTTCCCAGCGGGGCTGGACGGCGAGAGCGCCCCACCAGCACCTCTGCCGTCGCCCGCCCTGAGGCGGCTCTGCTGCAGCCCGGAGAGGAGAGGTCCCGGCGGGGCGGGCGGGAGAGTCGGGGGCGGGGAGAGAGGCTCGGAGAAGCACAAACACCCTGGAAAGAAACAAAAGGGGGGACGTGAGCCGTCCCGCCGCACTGCCCATCCCCGTCCCGCTGCCCCGCCAACTCCCTGGGAAACCACCCGGGTACGGATCTCCATCACTGCCCGCTCTCACACGCTCAGCTCCCACGGCTCGGACCGCGCCGCCCGAACCCGCCGCGGTGCCCCTCGCTCCCCGGGGCTCCCCTCATCCCTCGGCGCAGGGCCGCCCGGCGGCGCCCGCCTTCCCCCCCGCCCGCCCGCCGTGGCCACGACGACCGCACAGCGCCGTCCCTCGCTCCCAGCCCGGCGGGTGCTGTGTCCCCGATCCCGGTGCCATCCCCCCGACGCCCGCTTGCCTGCTCGGAGAGCCGCGTTCCCGCGCGGAGCGGGGCGGGGCGAGCGCGGCAGGCGCTCACCTCCCGCCCGGCGGGGCCGCGGCTCGGGCGCTCCCCAGCGCCGGCGGCACCAGGTGAGCGGCACCGCCTCCCGCCGTCCCGGAAGGAGCGGCGCGCCCCCGAGGCTTTCCGAGCTCCCTCCCCTTTCCCCATCGCGGCGCGGACGCAGCCGAAGCCAGGGCGGAAACTGCCGAGATGGCCTCGACAAAGGGGTGAGGGCGGGGAGGCCCCGCCCGGGCCGGTGCGCGCCGCGACCCGACCGCCCCGGGTGCTGGCCCGCCTTGGGGCCGCGGCACCTGCCCCAGGCAGCGGGAGCGGACACAGACCTCGGCGCCTCCGATGAGCAGCAGCCAGGGCTGGAGAGGGCGAGGGGCGCCGCGGGAGAGCGGGATGAGCGGGACAGCCGCCGCCGCCAAACACCGCCAGCCCCGGCCCGCCCTCCACACCCCGGGCAACTTTAACGGGCGGCGGGCGGGGGCTGCGGGAGCACAGCCGGGAGGGGCCGGAGGAGGCGGTCTAGTGTCACCCCTCTCCGCGGGGAGCTCCGCCGAGCCCGCCCCGCACCTGCCGCGAAGCCTCGGGTGAGGGGCCCCGACGTGCGGCCGCCTCCCGCGGGGCAGGTGCCGGGCTCGGCCCTCGGGCGGGGCGGCTCCCGGGCACCGCCGGCCGCTGTCGCCGGCGCCGAGG
This sequence comes from Lepidothrix coronata, assembly GCF_001604755.1. Lineage (NCBI taxonomy): Eukaryota > Metazoa > Chordata > Aves > Passeriformes > Pipridae > Lepidothrix > Lepidothrix coronata. The sequence continues at coordinate 2,259,888 of NW_016690189.1, forward strand.
CAGGAGCAGCGTGTGCAGCCCAGCTCTGTCAGCCCGCGGCCCCGCTCCCATCAGGGACACGCTGCTGGGACAGGAGCGCCCGCTTGGCCTGGAGACGTGGTCCGCCGGACTGCGGGGCTGTGCCCGGGGGGAGGAACCCGCGATTGGCGGCTGCCGCGGCATTAATGACTTCCCCGGGGCCGCTCCAGCGGTGGTCAGACCGCAGCAGCTGGTGGAGTTCGCTCCCGCGGGCGGAAGGTTGAGAAAGAGCTTATGTTTTCCTGATGTGACAAGAAACAAGAATTCAAGGGGTTTCCTTGAGTCACACTGCAAAGACTTGAAAGATGTCTCGTTTATAAATAATAACAGCTCTCAGTGGGGAAACTTGACTGCGTTAAATGTTGGGGAAAACGAACATGTAGGGATCGTGATGTTAAACAGCTTGTGTAGGTGTTAATATGGCTAAACCTGCACGGAAAACTCAGCTTTTTTTTGTTTGCCCGAACCCACCGTATCTTAATTGCACTCTGAAAACTGATCGTGGTGCTTTTGGAAATCACTGATTTCAATAGACTTGTGGCTTGCCTAATCAGCTTTATAAGGTGTATGCTGAGGAAAATTAGTGGATCGGTGCTAGCTTTCCAGCATCAGGACAAGATAGAAGTTTACATCAGTCAGAGGAAATACACAGCCTGGGCTTACCTAGGGACGTGATCACCTTTTCATCACTTTTTTTCCCTTTTTCAGATTCAGTCCTGCTTTAGTCCACCTCGTTAATAAAATTCAGTATATAAACTTTGCAAAGGTTTTTGGTTTCTTTTTACAGTAAAAAAAAAAATCTAGGTGCTACAGGTATGGGTAAAAAATATCTAGCAAAATGAGGCTCCACATCTGACGCTAGGCACTCTGCACAGTGTAAATAACAGGCTTAGCCCATGTAACCACTTTCACCTTAGGTCTCTACCTTGTTCTCTTTCACAGTAGTGGGCACAGTCTCACCCTACCAACCTTCCTGCCCTTCTGGTGATCATTCATTTACTTGGACTTTTCACTGAACTCGTATCTGATTTCTGCTCTGGTTTGGGTTTAAGGGTGTTTTTGGTGTGGCAGTTGGTTTTGAAGGGGTGTTTAAATATTTGTATATGTGGAAGCTAAGGTACAGTTTTATCACTGCAGATGAAACCTTTTATATTTCAGGCTAAGGGAAAATCCCCAAACAAAACTGGCTAGTTGTTCTGTGTTATGTTGGAAAGCTGTAAAGAGGAAGAAAAATAGATAGTGAAAACATAAGTTTGTACTCTTTACTACTCAGTAATACAAAATTAGTGAAGTTGGTTCCTAAAAAATATTTTGACTAAGCACTGTCCTAAAAAATAATTTTTACCTGCACTCTTATCTGTAGAGTTTTTGAGTTAGACAACTACTCAATTGTATTTCTAGAAAATATAATCTAGAAAAAGGATTCCTCATGTGAATTCTTGTCTGCCTTTCCCCTCCTGTAATTTTTTTCCATTTATAAAATGAAGAGCTTTTCTTGAGAGAATCATGTAACCGTGACAATAATAGTATTTCGCCCTCACTTTTACACACCATGAGCAGCACAGCTGACCAAAAATAAGTAAAAAAAAGTCAGGTTAGGAAGTTGTTACTTATAGTATGTTGTGAATATGGAGAAATATAACAATGTATTTTAGTGTTTAGGGCACCCTCAGTTCTCCGTTACCCCAGGTCTCGCCAGCTGCTCTTGGGGCCCCTCTCTCTGGCAGTCCTTAGCAGCTGGCAAGGCTTAGATGTGCATGCCCCACTTCGCATCTGATCTGCCCACCTTTCTTATGTGTGGGAGGTGATGTGTCCAGGCTTTAGCTGCATCTACCAATGCTGTTGGATTTACTTTTTTTCTGATGTAAAATACATTGTGCGGTTTGGGATTTTTGGTTTGGGATTTTTTCAGTGCCAAAAAGGCTTTGTGTGCCTTACAGTCTGTTACATATTAACAGAAGTTATGTTGTGGTGAGTGAGGTTGCGTTTAAGTGCCCAATACAAAAATGCTGACTATCAGATGTTTGCATCTCAATAAGGTTGTCTGTGCTGGAGAGCTTTCAGGGATAAAGTCCCAAATAGTTTAAGTATCATGCTGCATGTTTTCCTCTGCCACAAGGGAGTACAGCTTAATAGCTTGCAAACGTTTTTAGAACAGCACTTTTTTCTTACAAAGAAAAAAAAATCTTCAGGATATCCTTAAGGCCTAGAAATACAATTCATTTTATTAGCTATGTTTTAAACTGGCATAATGACAAGGGACCTTAAGCCTTAAGATACTGCTTTTTATATATTCAATATTATGGAATAAGATTCTCCCCTAGAGGTAAAATTACCACCGGGACTGGGTAGGATGATCTTGATCTCCTTTGCTATGCAAAAAATACTTCATTTTTCAATTTAGACTAAAACCCATAATTCATTCCTAAAATATCAAGGAAATGAAGTGTGTTTTGGGGTTGGGCACTTCAAAGCTCCTTCCTTTGTAAAGGGTTGCAAGCTGCTTGAGTTCTTTTAATTTATTCTAGAGATTCAACCAAATTATCCAGCCTTTTTAAGGTTCTGCTTTACAAGTTTATCTGAGCCATAGTCTTTTCTGAAGTGGCAATTTTCAAGGGCTGGAAAATAAACCAGTGAATATAATAACATATTACTGGCTGAAAAAATTAAGGACAACATCCAAATTCCTGCCCAATATCTGTTTGCTTGTTACTATTGTGCTCTGAGCTTACACTCTGCTTTTTACACCCATTGATGTCTGAAATTCCCTCCCTCTCACCCTCTTCAGCATCTCTGGAAGTTCTCCCCAAAGCCTCTGTTGAGCTTACTGTATTCTCCTGCCTGTTTCCCAAACACACGTGCTCCTCCTTCTGCTCACATTTCTTTAGGCCCCTGCTTGTCTTACCTGAACTTCCATGAAACTCTTTCACTTCGTGCACCTATCTACTGCTTCCCATAACTGATCCACTTTGAAGTCCATTCAGTCAGCACTCTTCATGTTTCTTCTCCCAATACAAATTTTTTCAGTCACATACTTGTTCTACCTGCTTTATTAAACTAGGTTTATTAAGCTTGCTCCGGTGATGTCCCATTAAATTTTCCCTCTCTGCTGCTTTAAATTTTCCCTGCTGGATAACCCTCACCCACATCACTGTACCATAACTAACCTACCTACCTGCTTATTTCTGCACTATCTATCCAATAATGCTGTTGCTTAAAATTGCTATGACTTAGTGAAATCTTACTGCCATCTTTTTGTAGAAATATCTGTCCGTCCTTTTATCCATAAAATTTCAAAAACCTCTCTTTAAATCTTTCACTTTAAATCTCTGGCTGTAACTTCCATCTAATCTTCCTGTAAACTTCCCACCTATGCTCCATGACATTTCTAATGTCAAATCTCCCCTGAAAGTAAAATAATCCTTAAGCATAGCACCATTATCCCTCTTGATTCCTCTTCTTTAACCTTTCATTACTAATGGTTGGGTATTTTGGTGGTTTTGTCTAAATGCAGATGAACTGCTACACTTTTCAATTTAATACTGCTTTCTGCTACTTCAGAGCTATGCATGCCGTTCTGAGAGACTTAGCCTATTATCATGGATTTTTTTTATTTCCTAAACTTTTCTTGAAGAAATTAATTAAATTATTCTTCCCTCCCCCCCTCACTGGAGCTTTGTGTCACAGCACTTAACTTTCTGGCAAGATTTTCCTCCGTAAGGTTCTAACAACTGATTATGTTCTAATTATGACTGGATTGCTTTCTTATGGTTTGTGCCTGCAAACTCATACAAAGCTGACAATCCCACTTTTACTGAAATGCGAATTTTATCATATTTGTTGTGCTACTGAATTGGGTGCTTAAACCTTTTTTTTCAGTTGCTAGGGCCTGATTTAAAATCTTGTATATAAATACAGCAGAGCTTTGTGAAATAGCTGGATTTATCAGGAGGCATTAGCTTTCAAGATCAATCCTAGAATGCATCTTCTAGTCTGGTTTCTGTATTTGTTTTACTATTCTTGAACTCTGGTATAATTTAACCAAAAATAACTAGTTTCTTTGACTGGTTTGTTTTGACAGACAAACTAGTGTTGTTTCTTGCAGCAAAGTTCATTCATCTGGCTGATGGAGGAATGCAGTATGAAAAGGCAAAAAACAAACTTACAGAAAGAAGTTTGCTTGATTTTTTTAAGTATTTCATCTTACAGTATGAAAAATGAATGCAGAGATTGCCATCTGTCTCCAGCTGGCAGTTGTTGGATAAGAATGACAGTGGGGATGGGAATGCATTCAGTATCTGTGCCGATGACTTCAAAGGCATGGTGGAAACATTTTCTGCCACAGTTTACAGTCTGACTCTGTAAGATGGTCTGTTGCTGCTGCTCATGTCCTGCACCGTAGGAGGGTACAGAGCCATGACTTAGCTTGTCTTACTACTCCTTGCTATTTGTGATGAGGTTCAGTCAGCATAGCTTTGAAAGAGTTTGTTGAGCAACCTCTTTTTTTGTCCAAACAGGTCCTTTGTAGGGCCAGATTTGAACAGTGAACTGGGCGAGTGTGCCCTGGAGCAACTCGTTGAGAAGTAGGGAAGGAAAAATAGACACAGAGTCAAAATGTTACACAGTGAGGTATAAGGAGGTAGAGAAAATCTGGTGCTGATGGGAAAGAAGGGAGGAGAAGGTGGATGTTGTGAGACAGGCTATAAATATGCTTGAGGACCAGTGTGCAAAAGGCATAGAAGCAAATCCCCTCATGGTGGATCAGTAGCACCAAGATGTACCATACAAAAGAAGCACTTGGAAGAGACAGTTTTTCCCTACTTTTGGTATCACTGTCAATGAGCCTAGGGAGCATTTCACACCAGAGCACTTCATTATGGAGGATCCCTCAAAATCACAGTATTGGAAACAAACGCAACAAATTGAGAAACTGAAAAATAACAAATTGCCAAACTGAATGGCAGTGATAAAGTAGCAGATGGAATTCAGTGCAGATAAAAGTAAAGTGACTTATGTTGGGACAAATTTTCCAAGGTATGATACTACCTAGTTGAGCAGCACTGAGTCTGTTAAACTTAAATGCTCCTTCAGAATGCCCATGCGTCCTTGCCGTAAGGGAGCATTACATAGAGGCATTGGTTTTGGCTATATACTGGCTTATTAGTCCAGCTCCACACTTGCCCTTTTGGGAACAAACTGCTTAGAAAATAGAGCTTTGCATTCCTCCACAAGAGAGAGCTCTTCTAGTCTTATGGACATAAGCTAGTCTTAGGTGTTTTCTAGGGCATGTCTTTGTGTCATGTTGTCCTCTAGAGTCCTGAGTTCTTGGGAATACACCACATGGGCACCTGTGCTGCCATCATCTTCATTAGTGGAGAGGCTGCCAGATTACCTTGCTGCTGTGCCATCTAAGATACTGTCTATCACCTTGGTAACGATGAGCTGACTGTAATTATCCATATGACAGAAATAATATCATAGGTGTAAGCTACCCTTAAAAGATAACCTTAAGTTATCTGAATAACACTACCCTTGTTGCTTTTTATATGTTTCCAGCACCTATGGAGCCTATTCATTCTTCTTAAAGACAGCATCCTCTGACCATATGCCTGGACCCTTAGTCGTATGGTTTAGTTTTAGGTAGTCCTGCAAGGATCAGAGAGTTGGACTCAATGATCCTTGTAGGTCCCTTCCAACTCAAGATACTTCTTTGACCTCTATACATCTAAATCATTATAATTTTAAAACATTGTTAAACAGATTTTGGTCTACACCACCAACAATTCTGTTTCTGTCTTTCTGTATCTCCAAATATAAGTACACAAATGAATAATTAGAAACCAAATCAAGTGGTTACTGGCTCACTGTCATTTGTCTTGTTGGTACTGGTTACAATTCATAATCCTTCAGGGCTGTTGTGTTGTGGGTTTGTTTTGTTTTAATTAACAGCCCTCTGCCTCATAAAAATTATTTTGATTTTTTGATGAACCAGTACAAAGTCGGTAAAAATTAATTAGGCCTCTTGATTCTCACTGTGTACCTCTTGGTTAAACTGTTATACCTCATCCTTTTGATCTAACCTCAGGCAGGTGATGAGCTGCACACTGTAGGAAAGCGCAGCAGGCGCAAAACTATGCCCCAAAAGAATCACAGTTAAGGCTGAGGGATCTCCTCAGAGAGCTGACTAAGAAACTTGGCCTTCACTGAAATGCAGCAGATGATGCATGCAGAATTTAGTGTGATGGCTTTTTACAATGCTTTGTTTGAGCTACCCATTCATTTGGAGATTATTTTTCTCCTGCACCACAGTATTTCTAGGGCCTACTGTGCTTCATATGATGGACCATAACGAAGTTGCCTTGGAAAAAGAAACAGGCAGATATTTCAGGAATTTAGTACTGGTTATTAGTAGCAATCATCTGGAAGTGTCCAAAGCAAACACAAACAACAATCAGTCAATGGCAGTGTGGTGTCAGTGAATGCAAGCACTTGGAAGCACTTGGAAGAATTCGGAGTGAGCGTGTATGAAACCAAACAGACTACAAAGGAAGTGAAAGAACATAAAAAATAAAATATGCTTCCTATTGTTAAAATTTTGTTGATATTTTATATTACAAAATTTATTTCAATGATACATGTCCATACTGTAAACATCTTGGACAAAAGTTTGAGACTCTGAACCATTGGAAAAAAAATCTATGTGCCACTGTAATGATTTTACATAAACAAATGTGAACATGCTTAAGAAAAAATTTGTGATTTGCTCATAATATATATGATTTGTTCTTTCAAGATGACAAGCTTTAAATACATATTAAAAAGAAGTTTTAAATTAAAAAGTGACTTGAAAGAGGACAAGCTGCATACTTCACCCTGCCCAGCAGCAAACCCACAGCCAATGCTAAGCTTATTTATTCCCAAGCATTAGGACCCAACAGCCATCCCCTTATGGGTTTGCTTTATTGTTAGACACTCAAAAAGAGATGAAACAAAACTAAAAAATAGTCAATTATGGCTTGCCTGCAAACACTTCAATAGGTTGAAAACAAGAAAGAAGTGTAAAAGCTTTCACTGCTTTTCCCCTGGAAACTGTTTCGAGGTATGGTGGAGAAAAATAGGAAAGGAGCCTATGAAAAATAGTGCTGATTCCTGAGGAGGGGAATAATTGGATTGAGTGGGAACAGGTGACTTTTAGGAGTGGGTTTAGCTTATGGTAAAACCAAACCCTTGCATTAAAGATAACCAAGAGTATATGGGAACTCAGTGGCTGGGTAGAGACACTCCTGCTGAGCAAAGATTAGATTATCAGTGAAAAACAAAGACCCAGTGGTCAAGAAAAGACTAATGGGGTCTTTGAAACCAGTAGGGATCTGAGAATCTCAAGATAAAGCAGTGTGAGGAAAGGGGGAGCAGGAGGTGAGGAACAGAGATGGAGGGAGAGCACACAGTGTTGAGGGTGCTGGACTTGCGGAGTGAGGAATTGTGGACAGCAGAGGATTCAACAACAGATACAACTGTGGAGCAATGAGCTCTGGCAGAAATAACCAGTGATAAGTCTGCAGGGGGAATGAAACAAGAGAGAGAAGTGGCAAATGATTAGAAAGTGCAAGAAGCAAGCAGAAGCATGGGAGGTGGTCTGAGGGGCCAGAAATAGGCAGCAAGTACGAGAAGGACTGAATGAGAGTGCTGGGAACTGAATGGTCAAGGCAGGGTCTTGATGATCAGGGTGGCATACAGGAGTGACTGAGAAGACTGACAGCCGAGATGAGCGGAAGATGGAGGAGAGGCTGCTCTCTCCAGCAGCTGTGGCATGCTGGTAAGCTTGTAGTGACTTGTTAGTAAAATATGAAGGGAGTTATTGTACTCAGCGTCTGCATGTAGCAACTCTGAGTGCCACTCCCCATACAAAGGGAAATTCAGACAGTGCTCGAGGTCCCAGGGGAAGTGGCTTCTGAGATCTTTTGGTTATTATGGCTATCACCAGGGTTAACAGGGAATGTAATTAGACCTCAAAGCTTTTTCTGGCACAGAAAATAATTGTACATGGTAGATTGGAAATAGGGGCAGAACCCTATGCATGCAGAGCTGAGAAGAAGAAAAGGCTGAGGAGATGAGGAGAATATGAGTGCCTGTGGTGTGCTGCACCAGAGGAGAGACTGAAGGCAGCAAAGGGAGAACTACAAGGACCTCGCAGTGTACAGAACACTCTGGTTACAAAAAGAAGCAACACATATAGTGATCATACTGAAAGGGGGTTGAGCAAGAGGGAGTTATTCAGTCTTTTGGCATTTCAGCCAAGTGCAATGCTGCTATGAACTGCTGGCTTGACAACTTTTGATACAGAGGATTATTTTTTTTTTGCTGTCCCTCTTAGCTGTAGCAGAGCCATCCCGTGGTGCTAGGTGTCCAGTCCTAGTCTGTCTCTTCACACAGTATGGGAGTACTCACTGTGCAATGGGTCCCTGCCTGCGCTCACAGAGGGATCCATCCTGCCAGACCCACTGGCCCTCCTCGTGTTACAGTTTCTGCCTCCTAATGGGATCGATTTCAGCTCACCAGCTGAGCCAAGAGCGCTCTGCCCTTCCCAGGGTGTCAACGCTCCTTTCCCAGGCTTTCAGTGTAAGATATTTAGAAGTAGTCCTTGCCACCTTCAGACTAACTCAGTGCATTCCTTGTGTCAATGAATTTGAGGTTGCTGTTCTCTGCCACACTTCATCGGTCATACTAGACCTGGCTCAACTTACAGCAGTTTCCTCGAGCCACTGTCGTTTGAGCCATTCCCACGTACTGGTGTCACGGGAAGCGCAGAAGCCATGCTGCCCTCCCAGACCCACACGGACCGGGGCACGGCGGCAGCTCGCCTACGGGGATGCGGCGGGAGCCCGGGAGGAGCCCAAGGGGAGCCCAGACGGAGCCGCGGACGAGCCTCGGAGCAGCCCAGGAAAAGAGAAGCCGTCTGGTGCCACCTCCCGGCTCCGCCGCCCGCCAGCGGCCCTTCCCCGCTCGGGGCTCCTCCACGGGCTGAAAACTGATCTCGGTGTCATTATTTCTAGGCAGAAACTGGTGAAATAATATTAGCGCTTCAGCGGCATTGCGTCTGCTCCTTCCCCCTTATAGTTTTAAGTAGAGTTGTGCCTTCTTTTTACACATTGGACTACAGAAGCATCATAAAAACCTGTAGTGAAAGCTCTCTTATTTTCATAGAGAATCGGCATTTTATACAAGGGGAGCTGAGGATGAGTTACTGGGCAATTTACTTACCATAATTCATCACCTATAGCCATGGGTTAAGTGGGAGGAAAGAACTGAGTCTAATTTGCTGCATTTCATACAGCTGAAAGTAGAGAGGTGAGCTGATAACAGCTGAAGAATCACGCCCACCGCATCAGCAGTTGTAAATGTGGATTTTTATCTTTAAACAAATTTTTTCACTAAATCTTCTTTCCAAGCAGTGACTAGACTGTGTGGCAAGATGTGTGTACTGTGTAAATTTTGTGTAAATGTGTATTTTGTACCAGCTGATGTAAAAAGTCATGCTCTTTTCTGTCAGTGTAGAGTCGTGACGGCCGATAAAGATACAAGGAGTCAGTTATGTGCAGAAAAGATGTCTCCTTCTCTTTTATTTTCTCATCTGCTTTTTTATACCCCTCGCTAGCAGCAAGCAGTATCCTTATTTTAGGTAGGCAAACAACAGCGTTTTCATTGGCTAGGATCTATGGGCGATACATTTGGCAAAGCTCAAGGCATTATTGCAGTTCCCACATCCTAAGCCTACCAACTTTACAGCCTGCCTTTGTTTTCTCCATTAGGGCTGCGTACTGACTTCCTTATCATCAAGGATACACTCAAAACTTTTCCCAGTCAATATCTCCATCCTGGGAGCTAACAGACCCACTATTAACCCCTTCACTTTTCTTTGGCAGACTTGGGGTACAGGCCTAGGTAACCACGCACAGAAAGCAGTAGCTTTATTTTAGCTGCAGTGTAGCAACTCCCTCAGATCAGGCCTGTCCTTTCTGGAGCTAGAGACATATCACTAAAACAGGGGTATATGTGAAGCAGCCACAAACAAGGGCAACAGGACTATTTTCTGCTTGGGGGGAGATGGGGATCCCACTCTAGGGAGCGCAGCAGGCACTGGTTTGCTAAAAGAGGAATTCAGCCCAGTGAGTCTCTGCTCCAAGGACTCTGTAGTGAAACAGGAGGAGTGCAGAAAGACGCTGGAAGAAGACCAAGGAAATAAACAGGTTCTTTCCCACCAACACCGTACTTTGGTTTTTGTTTTTTTTTTTTTTTCTTCAGCAAGTAAAGGGAAAAGACCACACTGGGAGATGAATTGCACGGTCTTGGCTAACCATTTCTTCTAAGCTTTAATAGGCTTGCAAAACAGACGTGTAGAACCCAAGGAAGAAGGGTGAAATAATTAAGAGTTGGAATGTGGGGCTTTTGTCCCTGCTGTAATTGTCCCTGGGCCAGATGAGAAACATTAGACATCCAACAGGTGATATTTTCAGCTGAAAGAACTGAACAGTTCCTCCTTTTTCTAAAGGCTACATACTTTTCCTATCTAATCAGTGATACAAAATGGGGAGGTGCTGACACAAGCAGGAATAGCTGATTACCTCATCAGTGTGGCAGCAGCTCTCTCTTTAAAGTGTGAGCAATTCATTGTGGGTTTGGGAGGTTTTGTTTTTTTGTTTTGCTTTTTAATTCTGTGCAAGAACCTGCAGTCACCTTTAGGACTGTTCCAGCTTTACTTTACATCTATGCTGAGGCCGACCGAGCACAATGCTGCTTGCTGTTAGTCTCTAACCAACTCCACTGCTGCTCCTGCAATCAAAACAGATGTAAAGCAAGTAACTGCAGTTGCCAGCATTTTTTTACTCATGTTATTAGTGCCTTTGACCTAAGAACTTGAGGAAGCTGAATCACCACATCTAAATGTAACAGTGTGTACATAACCACGAACAAGAGCTTCTTCTGAAAAACTTCAGAGCATTTGTTCTGTTCCCCAACAGACTGGCTATCCCTATGTGAGAAAAAACCCTGTAATTTCACAGAGGTGACCAGCAGACCTGCAACAGAACTATTCAATGATTTAAAGCAAGTGGGAAAACAACCCTCTGCAATGCAGTGACAATTGTTTCTTCCCCCTCTTTAAAGTAGGCCCACAAAAAATCTGTAATGTTTGTATGGCTGTGGAGTTTGTTGTTTTTTTTAACTGTATATTATGTAGTGAATTTGTGTAGCGTTTTGCTGTGACACTCCTCTAGATTGTAACTGGCAATTAAATTTCATCTATAAAACATTATTAATCTCACAGATGCACAATTAAAGCATCAACATTATCTACTGGCCACACTGCACCACGTAAAGTTAGAGAAGCTGAAGCTACCACTAAAAGGGGAAGAGCCCTTGCCCACCCTTCTTTCTGGGGAGGCTCAAACGGAGGCTGCACCACAGTCCAGCATGGCAGACTTGGCCACCTCCAGTTATACTTCTGCCACAAGACCACAAGCAATACAGCAGAGACAAAAGGGTGCATGTACCTTTCTGGAGGAGCTGATGTGTTACACAGATGAGTAAAACCTCAAGATGGCCATAAAGAGCCAGCTGCAGAAAGTCAACCCACTTCCAGGATCACCCAGATGAAGTACAAGTCAGTGTAATAATCAATTTAAAAATAAATTAATACCTTCTCTGAGCAGTTATGAGCCAGCAGCAAATACTGTTGGCAGCACTGGACAACTTTTTCTGTCCAGGAGTTGGGATGTGATGGGGCCCTGAACTCTTGACTTGGGACCAGTTTTGTTCTGATGCCAACCCCTGCCTTTCTCCATGTGAACCATTCATTTTCTGACATGGTGTTGCCTTTCCAAGTGTGACATCATGGCATACTTCCTTCTCACCACCTCCTCTTTTTTTAGCACAGATTTCTAGTCTACCACCATACAGATGTTTGTGGCATTCTGTGGTGCCATCTGTAAACCTCCTGGTTATGTCAAGCAGCAGGGGTAGGAGCCATCTCATAAGGAGCCCATTTGTGTATGACAGGGGTGAAATAATTAAAATTTCTCCCTCAATGCACAACTCCTAGAGCAGGTATCTTCAACAACCCCAAAGCTCACATTTTTCCTTGTCTAGAAAATGTAAATAGCTACTCTTTCTAAAATAGAAATGAGAGGACACATAGGGGAACACATTTGCTCTTATGGCAGCTGACAGACAGTGGCTAGGAATTCTGGACAGGTAGGATTAATACCCACCAGTTTGATGTTCATCTGAGCCCAACCCAAAGTTTAGAATGGAAGATATTTCTAAATGAGGGAAATCTGAGATTCACATTTTGTACTTTGTGCAGAGCAAAGAAATGCACCAACCTGCACAATATGAATTGTAACTGCTCATTTTGGGATCTGGCAAGGAAATAGCAGAAGTCTGAAAGTGGTGTAGGAATTAGGGAGGCTCAGAGGAATTGTTTATGGTAAAGGAGACAACATGGGCAAAGATGAAATTCCAGCTCCTGAGTCTTTTCTTCTAGGTAACTACTACTGTTTGGAGCCATTAAGATCAGGCAGGCTTTACGCAGCCACACTGCCCCCACTCTCCTTGCTCTCTGCTGCCTGTGCTGCTATCCCACCTGTGGTCACTCCACCCCAGGTTATGGCTCCCTTCACGGTTGGAGGTGGTTCTGGGCAGGCCCTTTTTCTCTTCACTCTCCACACAAGCTAATTCCATGCCTCTGTGTGTATTTGATGTTAATTCTGGACCTAGGAGATCCCTTTCCACACCATGACAAGTCCCCTGAAAATCTAAGTTGTTTTGAGCAACCATTGAAGCCATTAGTCACTTAAGGAAGCTTGTCAGAGTCAGCAGCCAGCAATAATATATTCCTTGAATGCAGACTGTCTCCTAAATAATAATAGTTGTCCATAACCCATTTTTCTCTCTGCGGTAGCCGAATTTTCTGGGGATGTGTTGGATTTTCAACACAATCAAGAACAATGAGACAGCGACACAAGTTTAGCAATTGCTTTGTGAGTCGGTTAACATCACGTAAAAAATGGTTCTCAGATTCCGCACACAGACAGGTTTATGTAAAATATATAAACATTTGTCCAAGTTGTTACAGATTGCATAAATATGGCATTTTTACTGTTGCATTTACAGATGTGCATGTACAATGATATGCAAATAATCACAATCTGATTACAGTCTTTGAACGGTACTTGAACTTTGCATCCAAGTAATGCAATGAATGAAAAATGCCCACCAAAGAATTTAAATAGCAACTTATAACATGGTTTAAATTCATAACAAATTTCAATGTCTTCTCAGTAAAACTTTCACACATTTAAAATAGTTTGTATTCCTTTTATTTGTATATGTCAAAATACAATTTTTTTTTTCCAAAATAGTGGGTTTTGCAACTAGTTTCATGCAGATACAAGGTCTGCTCAGTACTACCAATAAAATCAATATAGCACAGTAGCCATTCATTTTTTAGATATAAAGAATAAATAACCTAAATATAAAACACTAAAATATTAGAAACATGTATTTAATCATTCACAGGCACCCAAACTTTACCAAATATAATCCAAAATATGCCTAACTGTCTTGTAACAGAACTCAATACGTTGCAGCCATTCAATTCTTTATGTTAGCGTAGGACAATGGAAGTCCCTATGGTTCAGACCCACCTCTCATACAGATCAATAACAATAAGATATCTCAAACTATCCGTGTACCTTTAAAATCAAGAATCCTGAGCTTGGTAGTAAGAGCATAACCTTACATCTTCAAAAAACCAATCAACAGAGAGAGGACATCATGTCTTCCTTACCAAAACATATCCCACCCCCATAAAATTAACCCCCCCTCCCACAAGTAGGCAGTAGAACACCATGACCTTTTTAAATGAAGGGGTACAAATTCACATTTAATATAGTATACAGTATAATCAATAATACAATAGCTACTACAAGCTTTACAATGTACAATTTGTTTTAATGGCTGATCTGTTCAGTGGTTTTAGGCAATAAACTATGTGCCAATAGGATGTCATATTTTGAATGGTTTAGTGAAAATATAAAAGCTGTTTCTAGCAAAAACGATCTTCACTTAAGTACTTTTTTTGTTTGTTTTTAAAGGCCACTGAAATGTATAAAATGGTCTGACATGATGGTGTTATTAAACTGGATGCCTTCTCACATGGCAACAACAGTGCATATAAACATTATTGTGAGTGTAATGGGTTATGCTTCTCAAATGTTTTAGTACGTTACTTTGGCTAGCACAACAGTTTTGGACAGCACTCAGATAAATACAGGTATGTGAAATGTAGTGAAGCAGTTATATTTATGCATTTTTTATTATGGTGAACACTATCAAATGAAAAAAAAACGGGAGAAAAAGATAATAAAGTATTTTATATAGTTTAGACCTTTTGTAAAGATAGGGCTCCATACCATGTACAATGTCTAAATTCTTTATACCATAAAAATTAACGAACTTTGTTAAACACACTATTCTGGATAGCCTAATTTGCAATAACAAACATTTGCAATAGGGAAATATATTCAAGCATGCCACGTGGTGGTCTGAAAAATCAAACCAGTACACATTTATATATACAGCATCACTCAGTACCTGCTCAAATGAATGTGACGATTACAGGATCTAACATCTTTCACTACAAACTTCTTTTTTTTTCTTTTTTTTAAAGTGACCAATAAAGGCAGAAAACAGGACTCTTAAAATATTTCTAATTTCAACTGACTTTAAAGCATTTTGTATAGGAAATAAATGCATATTGCACAAACAGTGAAAGCAAATGTTCCACCAAACATCTCTGTTCCAGGTGGTTGGACAATACAACTCTAGTTAGCTACACAAATATGTAATTCAAAAGGGCGTGTGGTCTCTGCAAATGGTAAAGCTGTGAAAACACTGTACAAGAAAATCTGGTACATGAAAATTTAGAAGGAAAAAAAAATCCAAACTTAAATCTTAAAGAAAAACTGAGTATAGGAAAAAACTGGGAATTGTGGCACAACAAAAACATTATTGAGTAACTGTCTTCTGTGAGAGCTGAAAGCTTTTGTTGATGTAAAAGTGTTTATGTACAACTAAGGCTTACTGGTTAAATATCTGAGGCGTATCTGGCCTTGAACACTTTCCTTATTATGCTGTGGCTGTAAACAAGATTTCTCAGTCATTTTATCTTCTCAGCAGCTGCATTTTAACAGAAACAATGATCTTGATACAAAAAAAACACACAGGTAAGAGGGTGTTTGGCAGGATATCTGAAAATGACAGTCTCCGAGGGATCTTTCCACACTTCCAGTGACTGCCATACCATGGTCCACTGGAGTTACTAGTGATGTGCAATACCGTTATTTGCTGCTGCAGTAAACCCTTTATTTTGAAAGTTTGCTTATAACTCTGATCAAGGCCCCATTTTCATCTTTTAGCCTCTGGTTGTCTGCCTTCAGGTCTGGTAGCATCTATGAAAAAATGAAACGTGACGGTTATTTGCTGTTACATCCCAAGTAAAAGCAGCAAGACTTCACTAGCACTGAGGGTAAAAATCTTTATTCAGCTTAGGTATCTTGGCAGTCCTTGCCCTTCATATCAGCAGTTCAAAAAAATCTCACCTTTTAGCACGATACATTTAAGAGTTAGAGATTAGGAGTTTTCATTTGCTTGGACTAGATGCACTAAAACTCAGCAGTGCAGATGACCAGCCTCTGACAAAAGCATTTATAGCATGAGCAAAGTAATGAAATACTTCAAATTCCAGAGGGGGGGGAGTTAATTACCAACAATTTGAAGAGGCTTGTCTGCACTGCACTTGCACAGTTTCAAAAAAACATGCTGTGGCTAAGCATCTCTACCACCGTGCTCTTGGATGATTTCATCCTGATCAGACAGAGTGCAATTCAGCTTGTTAGCTCATAGCATTTATCTTCCAATCACTTCCAAACTCATGTTGAAGCGCATATCCTGTAATTTGAGATCATGTCCCTGAATAGCACAGTTCACACAAGATCAGATCACTGAAAGAGATCACAGAACACCAGGCTGCATACTCAGGCATACAAGTTAGGAGATGGCAAGTTACGGTTGCCACAGGAGATGGATGACACACAAGTACAAAAGCTGAAAGGCAGAAGCCGAGTGAGGTGAGAGTTGGGACAGGGTCAGACAGGAAAGGAGGACAAGTCAGTGCACAGAAGTTGGTACTGAGAGAATTTAACTTGCCAGAGAAACCAGAATTAATCTCAGTAGTTCTCCATAGCTACATTCACACACTGATAACAAAGCACGTATCATAGTCATGGCTAAATTACGTGTACGGATTCTAGCAGCAGGTTTACACAGGAGGTAACAGCCTATTCCTGCATAGTGGTTACTCAGTAACCTCCAGTGCAAGTTTATGCAGGAGGTCCAAGTCCAGCTGCTGACCTATGTAACAACTGTTACACAATTTTTGGTGATGAAATTTTCTTGGCACTAGTTTGTTTTCATTTTATTCAAGCAAATTGTACTTCCAATCCCATTACATTCAAAACATTACTATGGAACAGAAAGAACTGAGAAGTTTAAAAATGCTGGGTTAATTTAACTGTGCACTACACCAGAGGCTTCATTTATACCTGTCCTTGAAAGGATTCCTGTCCACACTCAGTTCATGGAACTGCAGACCCTCTCACAGAGTGAAACACGATGGTGCACTGAAAATGACTGAGGTTACAGACTGAGGTTTATCTCCCTGTAAATATCAAAGTATGTGAAAGGAAGATGACAGGTGATCATAAAAAGAAAAAAGGTGGTCTCTACAAGAATATAGGTAAAAATTATTCTGCTACCTTGGATTCCAACTCTGCTCCATTCTGGAGGTTAGGGGAAGCCACCTAAATTGACCTGTTCAGAGAGTCAGAGGGAAGCTTCCATTATAGTTAAGTGAGAGCTGTGCTCTGAACAGAAAGTGGTGTGAAAATGCTGATGACTTTCAAAAACCATGTCAAGATGTTAGAAATTGGGCAACACAAGCGATCGTTTGGCAATATTGAAGTACTACTTGTGTTAAGTTTTCTGAGCTGTAAAAAATAACTACTGTTGTCCAAGATAGGGGTCATATCCAGATCATATGCACATGTACCACATTTGTGTTTGCACCTGTAATATTATGATAAACTTGGGGTGTTCTATGGCACATATCAGCAAACAGTGGAAGAGCCATTTGTTCAAGCAAACCAATTAAAACCTTTCCCTCCTCTTTTTCATTCTGTTATGGATTTCATACCAAAGGTACTGGGTGAAACCACAACAGCCTTCATCTAGCCATGCATGGGGAAGCAAGGGAGTCTGGCTTTGTTCTGGTTAAATAGGTATCTCAACAAGTAGTGTTGTGTATGCATTCCAATGAAACCTCAAAGTAAACCCAGGAATGTCACAATCCTCTTTCAACTCACTGAGTAGGGAGCTGCAGCCCATAATGCTCAATTATGCACAGACAGACCCACAGAGTGGCATATTTTCTGGTGAATTATTTTAACTAAATAGCTTTAACATAATCTGGTACCACTATGTATCTGCAAATCTCTGTAGATAGATTTTAACCCTGATTAACAGGTAGAATTAAGAAAATATTTTCCCTTTCTTTCTGAGTCTGCTAAAGAATAGGGGAAGACTGGTAGGAGACAAAAGGGTTATATGGCAAGAGGAAATGGCCTTAACTTGTGCCAAGAGAGGTTTAGATTGGATAGTAGGAAAAATTTCTTCACCAAAACAGTTGTCAAGCACCTGAATAGGCTGCCCAGGGAAATGGTGGAGTCACCATCCCTGGAGGTATTTAAAAGACCTCCAGGTAGATGTGGCACTCAGGGACGTGTTTTAGGGGTGGCTGTGCTGCGCTAATGATTGGACTTGATGATTTCAAGAGGTTTTTTCCTACCTAAATGATTCTATGAATAACAGGAGATTCATCGGGAAGGATAAGCACAACTAACCTAAAATATTTATGCTTCTTATCTATAGTAATCCCCACATACTTTAAACCTAGCAAAATCACATAATTTTCTTGGAGCAGTGCATTTCTATAGTACTCAAACTTCTCATGAGATGACAAGATACACTTTTAATGTCAAGAGGCAGGAAACAGCCCCCTTTGCAGTAAATTCAGTAAAATTATAGGTATATACTGCACTTAACACTCTGAATTCCAATGTGTTACTCACTAAAATTGTGAAGTATCTTCCTGTGATGAGATTCTTGACTAAGATTAAAAATGCACTATTTTGCCTATCTGTATTGTATGACTAGCTACTAACTTTGCAGTGCTGTCATTGAGCAATGATTATTCAACAATCGCTTGACATATGTGGAGCCAACTCAGATCTATACAGTAATAATAACGTCTGTGTTTGCTGGAGGATTTAACAGTTTTTACATACAAAACAGCTTGGTGAATAAAGATTACAAAAAACTCATGAACTGTGAAGGTACCTGCTTAGATTACTCAGACATGCTGCTGTGGTTAAGCTACTATCATATTGTCAAGCCTTCCTCCTATGTTTCCATTGCTTTTCTTTTACTACCCAGGCTCCTCAAGCTCTACAATGATCTGCCATTGAAAACTCGCTCTACAGAAGGGAATACTGAATATTTTTCTATGGTTAACACCCTGAACTGGCTTACCATGGTTAAAGGAATGCCAGTGCTAGTAAAAAAGGATGGTATGGATGTGGACAGCAGGCATTAGATTAGCTCAACTGTGTTGAAAAACCACATTGTTAGCTGAGGCTGATGTAAGACAGGCTGCCCTAAAGGGACAGCTCTCCCTCCTCATGCAGCAGCATGATCCTGTTGCTTTCTGCATGTTAGTTTAGTGATTCAACAATGCTGGGGTAAGATGGATCAAGTATTATAAAGAATAAAGGGATTTGTTTTCAGTCAGGTCAGTGAGCTAACTTGCTCAGCAAGGGTTAACACAAGGGGACATTAAGGAATGCAGGGCCTGGACCAGGAACAACTTTTCTGTCCACATCCTATTGTTAGTCCAATTCCAGGAAGACACCAAGCCAAAGGAAAAAACCTCTTTATTTCATGCCTCTTAGTGGGGAAAACCTGAGATCAGATTCTGAGCAGAATGTACACTCATTGCCTTCCTTGTAAAGTGGGAAGGTAGGTAGATGAGAGGAAGCAAGAGGAAGTTTAGCAAGAGGCGTTTTATTTTTTTCAACTATACATCTTAAAAACTCACTGAAACCTCCAGCCTAGACAGTTGTTATATAAGAGGAGGAGGAAAGGTATATAGATTTGGTGTAGAATGAAATGACATTTTGTTCCTCAAAGAAGTTTTGAACCTTCAGTGGGTTTCTGTAACAGGCCTGCAATAACACTAAGAACAACAGACTAGAATTTTTTTCCAAGATGAAACTCAAAACAATTGGTACCTTTAACAGAAGGGGACTGAACCAATCTGACACACTAGGCAGGTTTTTTTGTGTCTGTGTTTTTAAAGCCCATGCACTGTAGGACTCTCATCTATGACTGGAATGCCTACATATATAGCAATATAAATCAATAACTTAACAGTGCTAAAAACTGGATGTTTTAAGCTGTCTAGGTGTATATAAGTATTGGCAAGAACCACACGGGAAGTTAATATGTGTAACTAATAACTGACTTGAAATTCCAACACATTTCTGAAACAAAACACTTTGATTCGCCCCTAAACACTAAAACACACAAATGTAAGAAATAAGGTTGCTAATGCAACTGTTCATGAATGCACAGTACTGAAACCAGTTCTCAAACATTCTTTTGTCGAGACTAGATTTGTATCAATTCTATGCACTTCACTTAAACTGCAGTAAGAAAGCTCAAATCTTAATTTCAATTTGTTGGAAAACTAGAGGCAAAGCTATCTGAGCATTTACTCCAACATCAAAATAAGGGACTGACTTCAGTGTATGCTCATGCAAACTCACATCCTTTCAATTGTAGCCAAGGTTTTAATATGTCAAAGGTCTGGATCATTGCCAATTTATCTTCAAGGACAAGGTTCAGTGCTAATAAGGGCAATACCACACCATACCAACACATCTGCAACATCTGTAGTTGGTACACTGGACATCATGCTTTAGCCACACTTCCAGAACTGAGAAGCAGTAAGTCAGTTTTTGACACACAGGTGTTAATAGTAAAATTCTGCCCAAGCACAAACTGAATGTCAACACCTGCCTGGCTACACAAAGGAGAAGGAAGAAATTACAAGTCCACAGAGCGCAGTTGCCTACAGGACCCTGACAACTTGGCAAGCACTCGGGTCAAGGCCCTATTCTCTGTCACCAGTCGCTCATTTATGTGTCTCAAAGATTGAATCTGCTTTATTTGTTGCAGGGTCTGCAGGAATCAAAGAAAAAGGGGTGAAAGCAAGAAAAAAATCCACATATATATTATGTTTAAAAGAATTAAAGACGAGCAAAATTGAAAGAAAACTTAGAAGAGACAGCCCTGTTTAAAGTAGATAAGTTGCTGTGAAAGGAAAGTATCAAAGAAGTGGCACATTCCTGAAAAGCAATCTAAGAACCAGCAGTGATTAGTCACAGTTTTCCAAAACAGTTCAGGATGCCTTAACAATGAGAGCTATTCCTGGAATTCTTCACTTAACATCCTAATTGCACAAACTAAATCCCCTATTCAAAAGTCTGTAAATAATGACACATTTAACATATACTTTTACACGACTATTCGACAAACAATAGGAATAGTATTTAATCTTTAATTCAAAACTTTCACATACTGCTTATTGAAAGTAAGCTTTTGAAAAAAGCAATATATTCACATTCTTTATTTTTATCAGAAGCCCAACCTTCCCTAACAGGAATTTACAGGCTGATGATAGAAGCTTGCATCCTGTCTTCCACTCTTTGACAGACAATTATTGTCCTCTGGTATAGTTTGCTTTCTAAGTATTTAACTTCTGAAGACCCCTGAAGGAACCACAGACATGGTGTCCTCCCTTACAATAAATTATCTTGGTCTGAATCCAAGGTTGCTAGAGGCATCACGGTTGCCTTCTGCCTACATCTGCCTGTCAGCTTCAATTATTTCAGCAGAACTTGGTGCATGTATTTTAATGAAAAGTATTTGAAAGTTAATGCCGTTTCCAAGCACCAGAGGGAGCTAAAAAATGAGCTTGAAAGGAAACTTCTTATTAATCGATGACAAATATCAAATGTCAAAATAATGTTGCTTTCACGTTTCACTTTAATTCCATCAGTTTGGTTGACTGTGCCCAATATTTATATCAAAGGACATAATAAAAACCAAACCTGCCAACTTTCTCCTCCTTCTTAATCATATCAGAGAGTTTAACGTTGCTAATGAGGATTGGTTGAAAAAAAAAACAAACCAGAAATGAAATTTATTTTAAGTATTTTAGTATTTTGCTTCTGGGATTCACTTTACACACAGTCGAAAAAACCAGAAATCAATATGGTAAATGTTACTTATTGGTCAACATCTGAAATCTATCTACTATTTTTTGTTAACTAAAACCTGATTTTTGTTCACAGTATACAAATGGAAGTTTTTCTTTTGATATTGTAACATGCTGTCTAATATATAATTTATAGAAGATAAGATAAAGATTGAAGCAAGATTTAATGCTTAAGTATCTATGGAATTATAGGCTACCATTATTTAATAATAATAATGGTATTTAATAACAGTAATTAATAAGCTAATAAAACTTATGAGTATCACATGAAAATTACAGACTGCAATTCCATCTTGAACAGAGTCAAGATATATTTCACTCCAAGCATCTCTGAATGTTTCTTGTTAACCAACATGTTATAGAAGCCTAGGACTCAGCACCTTCTCAATCTTACACGTCTGACTGCTTATGCCAGCTTCACTACAAGCTCTATGACTTATGTATGACATGCAGCTGGAACTTTGTCATTTTCTAATGACATTATAGAAACCAGTAATACTGCCAGACTACGTCTCACTGACATAATAATACACTTTGTTATTAATAGTTTAATGTGTAATAATTTACTTACTTTCAGTTCCTCTTCCATTTCAGATATCCTTCTTTCTAGCGCTCTTCTTTCCTAAATCAGAAGGTATGTATTAATACTGAACAATACAATTTTTTAAAAATTACAGCTTCTAAATACTGTGGTAACAGTGAAATACTTCAAGTTTCAAAGATCATACAACCAAAAGCATAGTGTGGACAGGAAACTTGTGGTGGCAGTGATATATAGAAATTTTGTCAATATGGAATTTTAATATCTAAGGAGGAAGAGATATAGAAATTTACATCAAGTCCTGCATAATATACCCCTTTTCCTTTTCAAAAATTTAGACAGGTTGTAAGAACCACTTGTTTGGATTTATTTTTCATGAGCTAGGCTTTTTTAAGAGCTTAATATCCAAGAAATGCAGAAAATGATCAGAAACAAACAAGAATATTAAAAGATACCAGCACAAAATTGTAAGCTTTCATAGACAAACAAATATAGCTGAAACATCTGTCTCAGCCCAGTGGGATCTGTCCACACCCCAAACTGCAACCTAGTGCTGATACACCCAATTTACATTATAGGACTTAGCTGAGTACCAAAGAAATCTAGCTACGTAAGATCACCTGTTTCTTGAGTAAATGTTTCCTGAATATTTTCTGCGTTTCCCATATAGTTTTATTTTGTTTTTATTTTCCTTTTTACCTGAGAAGCAGGAGAAATTATCCCGTCTATAGAACTTGATTATACTAATTACACAACCAAGCTAGCTTATTGAAAGCTAGCTTAGTGTTTTCTATACTACACTGCAGTCTGCAGTGCAGACACATCCATATTTCTAAATGATATTATTTTGTTTAAACCTATTTTTCAACACATCTGATAGATGAGCAGTTAATGCAATAGAATTTGGGATTTATAGCTTGATTGCTTGCTTTCCTGTGTCAGACAATGCAGTGTTTCTCATTTAAAAGCAGCTGCAGTTATCAGTACTCTACATTCAGATTTTTCCAGAGTGTGAAAGGCAAAAGCAACAGATTATTGCGAAGTGGACATATGCATCTGCATACAACGGTGTTATGCAAACAGCAAGCAGCATTGACTGAGGTGTGTAAAACTTTGGTTAGATCATACCGCCCAGTAGATACTGACTCTTGCCGGCCACCTTTCAGATATAAATCATTTGAATTTAGTTTAATCACAGTGCAGTTATACCCCAACATTTTCCCATTATAGCAAACAACTTTAATTTTTATCAAAGTAATGTATTACTGCAGTTTTTAGTACATAATGTACTTAACTCCTTCGAGTTAAGACCTTTCTGATAATGATAGTAACAGGTATAATAAATACCAGCAAGTTAACTGATGTAAGTAACTAACATAAACCCCATGCCATCTTACAGTACTTAGAATTGTATCTAGCTTTATGGAATATCATGTATTATGTCTTCTTATATTAAGAAATATTTAACAATTCCTGCAATTACCAAGAGATGAATGGATGAATGATCAGATAAATTTCAAAATTTCAGGTATCTAGAAATTGTTAAGCCTTATGATGCATTTTCCTAACTATGTTGAGGTTGTCTAAGAACAACTATTAGCAATAAAAGCCAATTCAATAAAATCTTTATTTCATTAACTTTTTTTATACTTCACCTTATGTAAAAGAAACAAATGGACTGGTCTAGATATAAGATTCTTTGTAGAACCCTACTGTTCCAATTAGCTGAAGCTATGCTCCTCTTTTTCCTGAACTGCTTACTCTCTTAGGAACTGGCTTGAAGAATGCCAACACACTGCAGTTTTACTGGGAAGATTTGCCAGTATTATTTGATTAGTCCCTGGACTCAAAGGAAGGGTTTGAAATCTACGCAGTCTAAAATTTTATGATAAATTTCCACAACTCTGCAAGGTATGCCAAGGAACATTTATAACTTGTAAATAAGAAAAATACATGCTAGTCTCTCAGCTTATAAAACACAATAGCTTGTTTGTATTTATCAAACCACCTAGGAGCTACAGGCTTGTGCAGTGAGATTGAGGTACAGGGATACACACAGACGAAAAACTGACCCCAGAGTTATACAATTTTAAAAAAGTAAAACCAAACATATATGCCTACATATATTCATGTATTCAGTAATAAAAAAAAAAAACCAAAAACACACATCTCCAAAACCCAAATTCCCAGCTTAGTAATTCTAACTTTGGGGAAAATTGGTTAAAGAGACCTACAGTATTCTAAATTCTAATCCAGACTGAAACTTGGCAGTTTAAGTTTTATTACCATATCATACAAAATTCTGCAAAGGACTTTTAGCATATTTGTCAGAGTGACAGGTTGTTAATGAAACTCTTATTTTTGCCCGTGTATTGCTAGGACCTTGCATCTGTGATCCAATCTGTACCCCCATCCCCAAAGAAATAGCCCCTTTCTGGTAAATAGTTCTCAAATGAACAATATTGACAATGCATCGCCAATGCATCATGGAAACCCACTTTTGAAAGCTCAGTCCAAATAAAATTCAAAGCCAGTATTTTTTAAATATTACTACAGTGCAAATACAGGTTTAATACATATTACCATTTTCCTTACTGAAAAGGTATGTTTCAGCTTGAAAATGTCATAGTTCAAAGATGCCTTCAGGTTTTTCTCTGCTGGCCTTTAATTTGTTCCAATTTCCCCCTCCCCTTTCTCTATGTAATTTATATAAACATCTCTAGTTTTATATTTTATTTTAGTGAATTCATATACTTGGATAAGTATACTTACAAACATTCTACAATTTCTTTCTATTTGTTTACATTTATATTGTTACATTACACATTATAAAGGTGTATTCAAAATTATTCTTAAATTCTGAATTTGATAAGCTTTTTTCTAGAGATCAGCTATTGATGACTAGCAGCTGAGAATCCTGCTTCAGTCACTTTCAAAGTAAAAGAAACTCCAGATTTTAACAACACAGGAAATACAATTGCAAATATATTCCTGATTTAAATTCTTGTCCAAAAAGAAATTTGTAATTATAAAGTACGAAGAACATCTAAATCTTGTGTAAATCATGTTTCAGCAATACAGCATTATCACTATTTTTTTTTACCTGCTAGCTTTATTACTAATATATCTAGGAAGAATAACACTTGTGAAAGACATTTTCCTGTTGGACTAAATGTCTTTTGGAAAAAAAAAGGTGCAAGAATTTCTAATACAGCCAATTGTTTTAATGAAATGGCCTGTTTTGGGAAAAAAGTAAAGCAGTAATTTAAAACTGAAATAAAGTCTATCTATGCAGTACTCCATACATTACTATGGAACCTACATAATAATGGATGCAGCTAAATCTATTAAATAATTAAATGTGCACTTGTGTGGCCATGATAGCAAGCAAAAAACTAATTAAAGCTGATGATGAAACTTTTCTACTGATGAAATCACTGTTTACAGTAGGATGCTCAAAAAATCAAGGAGAAATAGGTGCTAAAAGGCTGTTGCAATTAACTGGAAAGACTATCAAGGTAAAGATAATGGAACTTCAGGAAGTGCCTGAGAGTATTTCTATATCTTCATGTGCTCCTATAAAATCTACCAATTGTTTGATTATACACCAGACAGGCTTGTAGAACTAAAACTTGTTTTCCAAACCTAAAATACTGAAAGCAAATACAAAAGGCTAATGAATGTAAAGTTTACCAGGGATAAACAAATGTTTACCATATCAGTTATAACTGTCAAAGTCCATTTGGTTCTTTCCTGTTTAAGTTTCTAATGTGTCACTCCAGGATCAAGGGAGAAGAAAAGAACAAGTGGTCACAGTCACGAAGGAAGCCAAGACCACCACAAAACCAATATAGTTTGCTTTACATTGCTGTGAAACTAAACTTTTATAGGGTTGGATTTTAAACTAGCATGAAACTACAGCCTAAAATTATCATATGCCCAACTTCCGAAATAATTCCTGTAGTCTATCTCACATATGAATTTATTACATGACTTCTTTCCCATTCAGTTTAGGGTTGTCTGACCCTGATGCCCCTCTTCTCACACTGCTTACTCCTTCTTCTCCTCTCCCTCCCTGCTGTACTATCATACTCCCTCTGGAAAAAGTTATAGTGTGAGAAAGAGACAGATAAAGATTAATTTTATATCATTTGCAGGTTTAAGGTCTCATGTCTGTGAGGTACAAACAGCTATTTCATTACCAGCAATAACTGGTGAAAGAACACAGGTGCCTCTGGAAAGCTCTGAGGAAATTAAATTCACTGAATCTTGGAAATGCATTAGAAGATGAGACACTCTGAATCTGCTTAACCCTCTGGAATGCCAACATTGTTTTGGATGAAAAGGAACAAGCAGCAGGTCCCTGGAGGGCAGTGGGGTTTAGAACCTGGTTATCATGAATGAACAGGCAACATGAAGGCAATTCTTAAGAGTAATTCCATCTCACAGTATCTCACATTCATTGCCACTTTAAAACCTAAAATCCCCAAATCCTCTAAAAAATGCAAGTTATAAGAAAGTCTTCTGTTCCCACTAAACTATATCCAAGCCATGGGTTGCAAAACAAACTAAACTAAAGCCTGAATTGGAGTACTTAAAAATTCTTTGGCAGAAACTCACCCTTTTCTCCATTTCCAAGAGTGATCTGTCAGCAAATCTTTCTTGTCTCTGAAACACAAAAGTAATAAAGACATTGATATGTGTTCTTAAACAACACAGAAATGAGGAAAAACAATTCGACATTTTTGTATTCTGTCTGAGGTATGTCTTCAAAAGCATTTTAAAATGTGTTCAAGGAAGTAACACTGAAATAAAGAATGAAATGGGTTTATTATGAACTTCCTCTGTAACCATTCCTTTATTTAATCACTATACAGCCTCAAAACAAATATCTTTTAAATGACATTTATGTGGTACACATGGAAGACACTTAAGAACAGGTAAATTGTGGTAAGCATGATCTAAGAATACGAAATACTCTTTCAACAGCAATTTAAGACAAATCTAACTTCTGTTACATGTTTAGTATTACTGTATGCAGCAGTGTTATCGACAGCAGTTATCCATAACTGGAATGCACTATTTGCTCTTCACTTCCAAGATAAAGCTATCTAACCAGCCAGGAAGAACTGGCAGTTATGCCAATCTGCTAGCAGGTTTATGAATTAATCAATCAATCAATCCTGACTGTCAGTTTGAATATAAGGTTAACAGTATAGAAAGTGTTTATTCCTACCCTGCAAACAAGTTGCATGCAGACACATGCTGGCAAGAACCACTACTACTTAACTAGGCAGGAGGCAGTCTCACAGATTTTGTTCACACCTGAAGAAGAGAATCCTGCACTTTTTTCTCCTTAGAAACAGAAGTACTCTTCTCCATTCCCATCTTTGGATAAAAAACAAAGCTGATGACTAGTAAAGAGTGGCCCATAACCTGGGGTGCTTCTGGTTTACTATCTACTTTGCCAGCTCAGTACATACTTTTTTGTTTTATACAAACCTGAGTGGTCTTCTCCAGCTGTAGCTTAAGATCTGTGAGTTCCATGTTGGTGTCATGTAACTGTGCTTTCAGTTTTTCATTTTCAGCTAGAATCTGTTCATAAAGCTAAAAGAAAATATTCATTAAAAAATACCAGATAATAATTCAGTGCGATTAGCTGAAAATATTTAAAAGCATGATTGAACTGCATGTAAAATTAACAAATACATTAATAGTGTAAAAAGTAAAATAAAGGTGTTTAGCAAGCACTGTAAAGAACTGTTACCAAATATTTCTAGGAACAAGAAGCTTTTGTATAGGGAGCACACAACTTACCTTACACATATTAAAAAAATACTTGCCACCTTTTTTTCTTTGACTTTACAGATTACACCACCACAGTAAATTTTTCAACAAATTCTTCCTCTATTTTAAAGCAAGACCTAAACATATTTTTACCTTATACATATGTAAGCTAGCAAACATATAAAATAAAAGGTTTCACATATGTGCAAATCAGCTTTAATGACACAATCAAATAAAAAAATAATATTATAGTATTTGTCATTAAAAAAAGGATCTTGGCTCCTCTGGATTTCTCCCTTTCCTTAAAGAGAAAAGTGCAAAAGCCAGCAGCTGTTTTGTAAATGTGCATTTTCCCCCACTGTAGTGGTTGCTCTGCTTCTCCATTCATCTTAGTTGCTTTAAGTAGCGTTTGTGATGCAATGGAAATTATTTGCAAACAGTTTATGAAAAACAGTAATAACGTTCTACTTCTGCACCAAAATTATTGGATCAGATACCTTCTTAAAATCAGGACTATCTTCTTTTTCTAGTCTACTGGAGTACGGTTTTCGATCTTCAAGATAACTCTGTGATCCCGATCGTCCCTGTGCTGAATCGTAGCGATCACCTGAAGACATGCTGAGGGAGCCCGTGTCATATCTGTAGAAGGAAAGTTCTCATTTTAATTTGCCTTCACGCTCAAACTGAGACTACTCACTGTATCAAACACTGAGTTTGCTGCTACCCAGATAAAACCAACCAAATGCAATTATGTATTTTATTTAGACCACTACCTTCTAACCTGATGCAAATTTAATTTTTACATTCCCTCAGTACTGCAAGATTCTCTGTGAATGTGTTTTCAAATTGCTCAGTCTGCAGAGCAATGTATATAGAGAAATATTTTCAATTAAATAATTTAATTCAAGCAAAAATCCTTCTTTATTTATAAACAGAACATATTCTTTAAAAAATGTATTAGTTTAATTGAAGAGTTTTAAAAAAGTAATCTCTAAAATACTGGCATACATGAATTCTCAAAGTTTTATTACAGAAACCAAGATTTCAGAACTTTGTTGTGAATTCTAATATTTCAGTAGAAGTAGTTTATGAAACAAATCTTCAGCAGTCTTTATCCTAGTAATCACTAAATTACAACTGCTATTAATAAAGTTTAGACTAATTTCACACTATTCCTTCTTCACTAATCATATGCTAAAGCAGTTTTATTTAACAGATTTTCAGCAGAGACAGAACATAATAAAATCCAATAATTAATTCTAAAGGTCTAAAAAGAAATCAAACCCTTTAAAAAAATACTATTTCAGCATTTACTTATTAACAAGTCCTAAGGAAATATGATTTTCAGAGGCTGTAGTACTTTTCTTGAGGTTACACAAGAAATTTTCAGTAGGTATTCTAAAAGAGGGGCAACAAGAACCTCTTCTTTGTAAAAGCTGACTCCATGCTGATAAATCCGTGGGGAATAGCACTGTATCCATTAAGTTCTACAAAATGCCTGCCTTCAATGCACTATAAATACAGAGTTCAATATATTCCCCCAAATTCAGTATTCCACCCACACACAGAAAAAAAAATGTCAATACTGTAGCTTTACAATCATATTTTATACAAAATTTAAGTATCATTAAGGCCCTTTAAAGCTCAAACCAGCTTAACTAGTGGGGTTATGCTGAATTTATACATAAAGAACTTAAAATGACAATATGTGGAGAAAAAGTGTAACAGTTCTAAATTAATTTGTTTAAACTGCACATACCTTGAAATGCTATCACTCTGAGGTGAGAAGAGGTAAAAAAAAGAGAAAAAGAATAATTCAGTAATAGTTAATATAAATATATTAGTCATATATATATATTATATAAATATAATAATCAAATAAAAGTCAGAAATTTAATTCAATACAATATATAATAATGTGTGAACAAGTACAGCTAAACAACTATATTAATGCACACGCTATCCACCAGTAGGTATTGTCTGAACATTTCCAAGCTTCAATTTTGTTATGTCTGGAAAAGAAAAGAAATATGTGCTACAATGTGCTTGCCAAAATATGATTTACAAGGATGTTAACATCACACTCTAAAAGTCTTGAGTGCCCTAAACACTGTAGTAATTTCAGCAGTCAGTGCATTCTGTTATTTGCCTGCCTGTTATTAAAGGCATCAGAACCGTGTTCCCTGAATTCACTACTCCTTCTTCCTCTTCTCTAACATATCTATAATAACTTCAGCTCAAACTAACGATATAAATTAAGCTACAGGATAACTGTTTCAACACAGCATGACTGGAAACAAATTACTACACCACCAACATAAGGAAGTACTTATTATTTATTTAAATAACATAGTTTCATTTTTTATATTACTTTCATTCATTCATTTCAGGTGAATCCACAGGCACAAAATTCAATCACTTTATTTGACAAGTGAAATTTAATTAGAAGTGATGACTTAAGAGTGAGGGAGTGCCCTTTAAGCATTACATCAGTCATACAAACCTTTTTCCCCTCTGGGTGGTCAATACAGATTCATAGTTTATTCCAATTATAGTAACAATCTTGAGTGCAGGCATTTCAGTCAAGACACTCTACTGCTGTATCATCACCTGGACATCCTCCGATGTTATTCCCCCAGCAGTGGCTGAAGCCTTCCCATGGGGTTTTTTTTGGAAGGTGATGTGCCTTGCTTGGTTTTCTTTTACAGAAGTAAATGGTAGTTTTTCAATATGTAGAGGAAAACAGCCGCATTCTCCACAATATACTCAATTTCCCTTTTGACACCTTGAAGTACATTTACTGCACAGAGGATATCAAAAGTACATGCTATAGCCTAACCACTCCTAATAAAACATTGCTATTTTCTGTTAAGAGCATGAATAATGCTGAGAATTAAGAGATTTTGTAGAATATGTCACAGTTAGGTGGCACGCACCTATACAGAGATAGTTTTTAGGCTACTAGCCAAAAGAAAACTAACTCTCATCTAAGCAGGAGTCTTACCTTGCATCATCCATCCTACGTGTAAGCATGATCAGTGTGAGATTACAGAATTCCACCACGTAATCAACGACCTACAAAAATCCCTTTTCCATTGACTCCTTCTCTGGAGGAGAGGAATTTTTGTCCATAAAAACTTTAGTTTTCTATTTTTACAAGGACTGTTGCATGCAAAAAAAATGCTAAGCTGGTCCTTTTAACCTTTAACTACAATGTAGGACAGCCACTATGAGAAGTAAACTATTCTTAAATATTTCTTAGCAAACACGCTTCCTAAAGGCTGTTTTTCTTTGCTTCTAGTGGACTCCCTATGGTGCTGTGGTAATGTGAAAACTTTCCAGATCTCCATTCCCATGCTGCACTATAGCTTCCCAAAGAGAAAGGCAAGTTATTAAGTCACATAGACACCACTTTAGAAACAAAATTTTCCATCTATACAGGGGGACAAAAAATGAACTGCTGAGGCAAGAGAGCAGTAATTACTAGAGGCAGCCAAACACAAATGCAGCCCATTCTTGCTCTCCTGGCTGAGGCTGGGAACCTGAGAAGCCAGACAAGGATGCTGTAATCTTCAAAAAACTGTCCTTCAGCAATTTCTGTTCCCCAAAAGCTGTGAATCCCTGCTCCTGTTGCTCCAGCACCATCCTGCCTCCATACCTCACTGAAAGAGCCTCATATTTCTCAAGCACATGCCTGTTCTTGCTCCCCTCACTTTTCATAGAATGTGTTTGGGTTTGGTTTGGAGGTTTTTTTTTGGGGGGTGGTGGTTTAGCAGTCTTAGCTGTTTTCACTATTTTCTCCTTCAAAATCAGTCAGTTCTGCTTAGTTCAATTTTTGACATTTGATAAAAATCTGTGAAAAAGTGTAACTGAGAATCTGCAAACTTTGCATAAAGCTTGTCTGAGGACAAATGATGCCAACAAAGATATGCCTGTGCATCCAAATCACATGAGATGCGTGTTCTTTGTACAGTCATAGAACTGAGCAGACTCAGCAGCCACAGTTACATTGGCAGCACAAAAGCAGTAACAAAAAATTAAAACATACATATCCTTACCTACACAACCTGACCCTACACTATCACTCTATACAGACCCTGGAGACCTAAATAAACTGCATATTTGAAAAAGTACACTAAGCTTCTAGACAAGCACATTACATTTTAGTGAGGTTACAATAATTACTGGTCATGAAAATAAAATATTAAATTCAGGTGGAATTTTCTGTACTGTTATAAATGAATGTTTCTGTAAAAGTGCCACAGCAGTGAAATCGAAAAACAAAATTTGAATACAGCATTTAACCAACACTATTAATCCAGTTTCTCATGTTTACTTCCACAAAACTGGAAGACCTAATGACATTTATTATCCTAACATTGCTAGCTCCCACCTTTCAGAAATCATGTATCTGATCTCTGGCTAAGATAAAATTCTGGTCCATTTCATTATAACCTAAGCACAGTTGTAGTATCTAGTCAAATTACTAAGTTTTAGGGGTTTATTTTTTTTTAATGCATCATTATGAAAAATAAGCTTCACAGAAAGACATTTTGACTTAGAATCCTTCATCTACCAAAGTAATCTTCTGACTTCCTTATTTTTAAATGGCTATCCTAAAACTTAGTTCTAAGACTGTCCTTAAGAACACCGCTTTCCTTTAAGTAACATGGCATTTTTTGTGCTAATTGAAGAAATTTTATGCCCTTAATATTAAAAAGCGTAAGCAAAATTTCATGAGAACAACATCCAGCTGTAAAAGTGCTTAGCAGTCTAACTTTTTTTTAATAGTTCTCCTTTATGGACAAATGATCAGCTAAGGAGACAAAAGACAGCTCTGAAGTACTGAAAAACAAGAAATTCAAATTGAAATCTTACAAGACAGTTCCTTCAAAGACCTCCAACATGAATAAAATAATGATTTTTCTAATTCCTTAAAAAATTCAGGCTAGAAACTATTTTGTCTGAGGTCCTTTAATTTTCTCTGTTGCATGCACACAAGACCTCCTCTCTTTAGTTAGCTTAAATTCCTGAGTTACCACCAAAGCCTTTGGAAGTTTACAGTTACCACTTTCCACCTCTGGCTTCTAGCTTCACCAGCCAATAAAAAAATCAGCAAACAAAAGCAACAATAGCATCATTTAAGGAAGTAATACAGATTTTCAGCATTTCCAAACTTTGTCTTCCAAATAACAGTACATCAAAGAATCAGCAGAATTGAATGGGTTAACTATTTTCTGAACATCTGACACTGTAATTCTAGTTTACTCATATCTCTTTCCTCTCTTTTAGTATTTTCTGCAGCTGATGTGACAAAAGAGCTTATATCAACTTAGCAAAATAAATTTATGTGACAGGTAACTGGTTCATACAACCAATTTGTTTCACAGCTCTCCATACACTCCTATCTGATATTATATTGATTTATAATGAAACCAATTACCAACGTCTTCTTAGGAAGTATACAGCCTAGGAGAGTGTTTTGACTCCTAAGTCAAGCCATGATTATCATAGAATCATTAAGACTGGAAAAGATCCAAGATCATCGAGACCAACCTTTGACTGAACACCACCATGTCAACTAAACCATAGCACCAAGTGCCACATCCAGTCGTTTCTTCAGCACTTCCAGAAATGGTGACTCCACCACCTCCCTGGGCAGCCCATTCCAATGCTTAACCACCCTTTCAGTGAAGAAATTCTTCCTGATGTCCAACCTGAACCTCCCCCAGAGCAGCTTGAAGCCATTTTCTCTTCCCCCGTTGCTGGTTGCCTGGGAGGAGAGGCCAATCCCCACCTGGCTACAACCTCCTTTCAGGCAGTTGTAGAGAGTGATAAGGTCTCCCCTGAGCCTCCTTTTCTCCGGACTAAACAATCCCAGCTCCCTCAGCTGCTCCTCACAGGACTTGTGCTCCAGACCCTTCACCAGCTCCGCTGCCCTTTTCTGGACAAGCTCCAGCAGCTTCAATGTCCTTCCTGCAGTGAGGGACCCAGAGCTGGACACAGCACTCAAGGTGTGGCCTCACCAGTGCCAAGTACAGGGGGACAATCATTTCCCTGATCCTGCTGTCCACACTCAGGATGTCATTGGTCTTCTGGGCCACCCAGGCACACTGTTCGTTCATGTTCAGCCAGTTGATGACCAGCACCCCCAGGACCTTTTCCCCTGGGCCACTTTTCAGTCACTTTTCCTCAAACCTGCAGGACTGCAGGTGGTTGTTGTGACCCAAGTGCAGGACCTGACACTTTGTCTTATTTATCCTCATAAAAGTGGCCCTGGCCCATTGATCCAGCCTGTCCAGATCCCTCTATAGAGAGTGCACTCAATCCCCTCATCCAGGTCATTGATAAAGACATTAAACAGGACTGGCCCCAATACTGAGCCCTGAAGAACCCCACTCGTGACCAGCCTCCAGCTGGATGTAGCTCCACCACTCTCTGGGCCACTTCTTAACTCAGAAAAAAGTGCACCTGTCCAAGCACTCTCAGTCAGCCATTTCTACACAGAAGCACCACACGCACATTCTACGAAAATTAATTTCTAGAGAACAGAATATGGCGTAATTACAGATTTAAGAATAATAGGTACTACTGGGAGGAAATGAAACAGGACTGTGCGTTTACAGTAATGTGACACAGAAATAAAAAATACAGTTAACCAAAACAGCACAGAATGAATCTCTTAACTACAGTATTTAAGAAATGTGCAATGGAAGCTTTTACAAAAAAGAGAGAAATATCAGTTGAGTTTTATTCTTCAGTAATGAACCTGATTCTATAATTCTGTAGTGTGTTAATCCAGGTTTTAGGTTCAAAGAAATACATTCTGCTATACCATGTTATAGTACAGCTTATGTTACTAATTCCTTTTTACCACCTCTTCATCCCACTGTCACATACCATTCAGTTTTTAAGGATTTCTCCCATCAGATCAAGCCTATTATACTGTCTTCTACCAACATTTTAACAAGACCAATAATACTAAATCAGGGTGTTCAGAAAATAGTTTTCATCAAATGGAGAAATTACATACATTGTGCTCTTCAACTCTCTATGCTTCACTAAATTAACCTGTCATATTATTTTTTAATTATAATAACAACAGCACCGGGTTTAATTTTAAAAGGTTTTAATTAGTGCGCATAAGTTATTGGACGAAATTTACCTGAAAATAAAAGTATAGATGAAATAAAGGTTTTTGCAGGGTAGAAACTGAAAGCTCCCTCCAATAACTTGCTGCATCATGTCCCTGACCTGGCTGTCAGAAATTTAATCTACATTGTCTGGATGACAATTCTGTATAATCAGAATGGCAGACGAAAACTATCAGTTTTGGCCACTGTTGATATGTGAATCCAACTTCAACAGAAATTTTACAATAAAAATGTATCTGTTAGAAAGTTAATGAACAAATTAACTTCCTTAAATTACCTGACTTTCTCTCTTATTTGTTCCTTCTTCTGAATCGGATTGGTGATCCTGTTCATTTTCATCACTCTGGTGAAAGAGGTGGGAGAGGAAAAATAATTAAACTGTTGAAAGCATAGTGAAATTTTAAGGCATTCTAGGCTTTTAATATGAAAACGTAAGACCAGCAGAATAGTCTACAGAGAATATACAGGATATATGAAGAAAATTCTCAAAGAGATGTGTTTTCAGTACCAGAAGGAGACAAAACCTAACTTTGCATTTGGCACATGAAAATCTTGCTTTTACATTACATATTGATCCTATGACAAAGAAAAGGGAAGAGGAGCCCAAAATATCAACAATAACCATTCTATTCTGATAGCAGTACATGGGTACTTGTAATGTGCCAAATAACGACTCTCCTTCTTACAGCTTTGGTATATATGCAAAATATTGCATTGTCAAAAGTAATAGACATAGTTCTCAGCTTATCATTGATAAATGCTAAATAGTTGTTTATCAAAGAAAGGAAGTTACTTGAAATCCAGATAATGCTTTAAATCTCTGAGAAACCATTTGTATGCAAAGGAAAAAAAAACACCTTACAAAGAAAAAAATTCTTATGCACAAATTTTGAGATACCTTGTAATTAACAGTATAATAATTACATGGCTAGGACTTCTCCTCTCTTCTCCTCCCCGCAATTTTGATATTAGGTTTGACAAAATTTGAAAAGAAAACTTAAACATACATGAAATACTTATTTTGATATTCAACTGACAATCTCTTTTAATATTTTCTGCAGTTGATGTGACAAAAGAGCTTACACCAACTTAGCAAAATCAATTTATATAGCTATGTGACAGGGAACTGGTTCATATATTCCATTTATTTCAGAGCTTATTATAAAAAAATTCTTATACACAACTTTTAAGATATCTCATAATTAACAGGATTATAATAAACAACATAATAAATAAAACATTTGTTCAGTAATTAATGTTTTCTCTTTAGATTATGATTAATTCCTATTAAGTTATGGTTACTACAGTGTTCTAGTTAGCACTATCAACCAAACAAAGACTTAATTTTGATTCTGCTCCTGAAAGCATCAAAACAAAGAAAAAGAGGATATATAAATAGAAAAGCATTTTTTTCCTAGAACAATTAGTTATATACTGTATTACTCTAAAGTATTCTCTCTTTAAAGGGTACACTATGCATGAAGAGTGTACTTTGCAATAAGTGAAGTTTACTTACATCTTGAGTCCAAAAAGAAACTCCCGTAGGTCTTCGTTTTTCTCTTGGTCTCCGTCTTTCCCTTATAGACTTAGGCTGTGACTTATCTTCTTCCTTTTCTTCTTCGTTTTTGCCTCCTTCTGTTAATAACAGCTTTTTTATTCATTGAATTATGACACGATCTAATTTGCTGAAAATTTTCTGAAGTAATACTTCTCAGTCTTTAATTTGCTCGCAATGTTTTTTTTTACCTGAAATAAATCTGCTATAGAGCTTCTTACCACATACAGGGTTTTCTGTAATATACACTGCCCAGTATATAGCTCTAAAATACTGTAAACACTAATTCCACCTCAGCCACCTAGACAAAATGTTTCAATGTAACAACAATCCTAATAATTCAAACATCTGTGTCAGCAGATGTATAAGAGTACAAGGAAGAGAAGATAATTCTTCACCATTCTTCATCAAACAAGCTTTTTTTGCTTAAATCAAGAATTCAGTATTAAAAAAAATCCCAACTTTTAAAAGTCTGTTAAGTCCTCCTTAGAGCAAAAATCGAGATGACTGTGATGAAACGAAGGACTCTAAGGAAGAATAAAATGGGATCTGCTCCATTAGATTATTTCTGTATTACAGATGTCCTTTTTCTTTAAAACGAATGCAACTGCAATTCGAAAAAGACATAATACCTGAGGATTATGTTTGCTTCACTCTATGTTTACAAGTAATTTGTAAAAAAAAATAAATTTAAACAAATCTGGTCAAACCAAAGTTATTTACTTATTATCACATGGTCTATTCAGTCTGATGTTCTTTTATTAAATAAAGCAACTACAGATTTGAGTTCCGATAGAAGTATCACTAATCACTAAAAATTAAAAACTACCATCAATAGACTTCAGAGGTAAATAAACATTTTAGTGTGAAGCAAAAATTAAACAGGAAAGAAAGGAAACACAAATATTTGTGGTGATCATATACCTTCTGTAATTAAATAACTTAGGACTTGACTGCTGGGATTTCAGATGGTAATGTAGTTCTCTGAAGTCATAATGTGAAAAAATATAAAACCTGCTGTAGCTAATATTTACCCACGAAAATCTTTTCCACAGAACAGTGTAAAAAGAGCTTCCTAGAGTAAGAATGCATTACTGAAGAAACTTAATCCAAATTTCAGTTCATGTTAGGACAAAGGGAAAAAATTCAGAAAGCATATCCCCGCAGCTTAGCCCCAACAATTTCCTCAGAAAATACCATTTTAAGGAACATGGCAAGACTGCTATACAGTTCACGGAGATTTCATCAATAGATCATTTTATTTGACCCTCTGTAGAACAAAATTATCGATGTCAATCAGTAACCCTATTAAAGCCACTGAATAATAACTTGAATGAAAGTATTTCTCTCAAGTCAACTGTGTCAAGCCTCCAAGGGGGACTAGGAGATCACACTGCAAAGGCTCCTCCCTTGACAGGCAAAGTATCAGGCACAACATCTCTCAGAATTATTGCAGGTGATTCACATTTGAAATGAGGGCAAAAAGTGTGACAGAGAAAAGCTTTTTTGTGATCTCTGTATCATGCATCGAATCCTCAGTTAAAGATTACATAAACCAGTTAAAGTATCCAGAACTATGGTTCCATTAAACATTCTGAACTACCATGGGAAGCATGCCCTTCCCTTTGTTTTCAGCTGCTCATGAAACCCTGAGATGTCCTTAAAGCAGTAAAGCATCATTCCAGTCCTTCAGTGTAAAAGGACTGAAACAAAATCCCTGTCATTTACCAATTATTTAATGAAGTAAAATTCCTTCTTAATACCTGCAAGTATTTAGACTCTGAAATATGGTATTTTATTACAGCTGCTGTGTTAAAGCAAAAATGAAAGCATTATGTGGATACTTACTGCAGTATATTTGACATTTCTATGACCCAATAATGGAAAAATACTAAACAGTTGCAAACCACCACCAAGTCCAGAAAATCTTTCCTCTCTATATGCAAGTTACAGAAGATGGGAACAAGGTACATCCCCAGTGGTCTTACATATTGCACCTCATTTAGAACTATCTCTAGAAACATAAGTTACCCTTCGTGAACTAAAACAACAAAAAAAAAACCCCTTCACAAAAAAGTACTCCTACCTCTCTCGCTTTCCTTTGTTCCACTCCGAGAATAGGCAGAAGTTATACCTATAAGGCTGTTTGGTCTGTTTAGTTGACTTGAAGTTGATAAAGAGCTAGTGGAGGTGGAGAGCGAAGAGGTGGATGACGAAGAAGTTGAAGTCGACGTTGGTCTATAGCGATGATATGGCTATTCAGTAGAAAAATGTCAAAATTAATTTACACAGATTAACAAATACAAACCATGGGATATTAAAACATTTAACTATATAAATAATTCTCACAGTAGTATCAAAATTAAATTATTAAAGTTGGAGTTGAGATTCGCATAATTTCTCTACCTAAAGAGACTCATCATGAAAATACCTCTTCGACAGTTCGGGAATATCTTTGTCTATAATCATCATCTTTAGTTTCGGATTCTTTCTTTTCTTCTTGTTTTTCTTTGTCTTGCTTTTCTTTCTCTTCTTTTTCTTTTTCTTCATTTTCCTGTTCTCTGGTTCGTGTGGGACGACTTCTTCCTATAGTTTTTTCAGCTTCTTGAAGATCTGTCAGTGTTACACCCTGTGAAAACAGCAGTCAGCAAACATCATTTTAATATATAATTGATATTAATGCAAGTGATCACATTACATAAATATTTTAAACAAAAAATTCAACTTAAGAAAATTAAATCTATCTAGTAAGAAATAAATTTCTTACTATTATACCTATAAGCTTTCCTCTCGAATGTTGGAACCAAACATCCCTCTGATAAGTGGCAAGTGTTTGCTGTAATGTGATCTACCACAGATTCTCCAGCAAGACAATTTTTAGTTGAACTAACAGATACAGATTGCATAGAAGATCCTATAGAGATAATTTAAGAACCCCCTAGATGCTTCTGATGCTTCCAACATGAGCATAAGCATACTAAATATTTCTGAAAGAACCCTAAAAACATAACACATCATATTTTCAGAAATGTTGATACTTTGTAATTTACTCTCTGCAACTGGATTTTTAGACCAGCAAGACATAAAAAATTGCACTGACAGCACTAGAGAAAGTTGTAACTCATTTCTTAGTTCGTTGTTATTCTGAGGCTAAAAACTAGTCTTGAAGTAAGCTCAGAAAGCAAATAATTTTTTGAAGACAGTTTTTCTCTACTACACTTTTCAGCTGATGCATCTGACTGAGGCATTGCTCAAAACACTTCGTAATCTATTCTTCAAAGCCAACTTTGCAGCTTATCAGTTATTTAAATGTTTTTCGTGTTGATAAAGTTTTAATAGAGTAATTCCTGGTAGCTTCTTTACTGTAAAGATTCAACAGTAGTTGGCCTGTAGTTTAACCATCATTCAGGGCTCTGAATTAGTATTAGGAAGCAAAAATAACTCTGATAAGGTAAAGTCGTATCAACTGTGGATCTCTCACTACAAAAGGTAACCAGAAATATTTGAGAAGTTTAAAACTGCAAAGATTTGAAAGTAACATCAGCAAAGAATGTAGATAGAGACTTGGCCTTAAAACACTAAGGACAATGGCTACAGTATTTTTGTGCTGTTTTTCAGGGCCTATATGCTGATTATTCTCAGTTTGTCAGCAGACAGGGGTTGGTAGTTGCTCCACTGCCCAAAGAGCATTCAAGTACCATTAGAGATACTCCCTCTATTTTGCTATTGCCATATCCTTCCCTATGTTAGGATTGTGCTAGTTGCAACTCACTGTAAGGAAGTTCTGACATAAACTGTGAAGAACCACCAAATATATCAGTATGTAAACTAAGAGAGAGAAATGTTGCAAGGAGACATGCAGTTAGATACTACATTATTAGCAAGCAAACAAAAAACTCTCTCCTAGTACTTTCCTGTCTCCACAGAGGCTAGACTGAATGTATTTTTTCTATGTCATGGATCTTGTTAGCTGTTCATATGTTGGTCAGCTCAATCACATTATTTACAACAGCCCTTGCACAGAAGAAAAAGAATTAGAAATGGATGCAAATGCAGTATGCTATGCCTGTTTCTCAAGTATTATGTTATGGGTATGATTCCATAAATGTAGAAGCTTTAATACTACTGTACCTGCGTAGATCTTCTAGACTGTCTTGCTTGCCTGGATCTAGCTTTTCTTTGGGACTCTGACTCTTCATCCCGTACTGGAGTGAGGTATGATCTAAAGAGTTAATTACAAACAAAATTGGCAAATGATAGTTTTTGTACAAATGTATTAAAAGGTCAGAATAAACCCCCACAACATGATACGACTGAAAACCAAAGCAGTCAGAAGAAAATCTTTAACTATATAAACCAGGTTACATTTTAGACATTTCATCCATATCATAATAATCTATTCATCAAGACAGCAGTCTTAGAACTCAAATAAAATACATAGTGTTTTCTTACTTAATTTAGATTTCCTTTTTCCATTTTCTCTAAATATAACTTCAGCTTTTTTGTTATTTCACTAGCCTACTAAGTACTTCTTTAGGGATAGAAGAACTCAGAGATTCGGCCTTATAGACATTTATACATCAAATATCTGTGTGTATTAACTTTTAACATTATTTGTAAGCTTTTAGAAAAAGCTAAATGTACAGCTAATGCAGAAAACCTAATTATATCACTTACTGCACCAGAAATTACAAGTCCTTGAGGAGGTGGTTACTACATTTTTCATATGAATCATTTATGCTTTGAGTAAACCAACTCCCTTCAAAAAAAATTTGCTTGAAAATAAATCCTCATGAAACCCACAAAAATCCTGCAGAGTAAGCAGGTAATTGTAATCAAAGCCAAAAGGCTATTGGAGTAGACACACAAAGTCTGGACTCTTTAAAGAAATTTTCCAATGCAAGTAACTAGAGTGAAAAAAAA
Organism: Lepidothrix coronata; assembly: GCF_001604755.1. NCBI lineage: Eukaryota > Metazoa > Chordata > Aves > Passeriformes > Pipridae > Lepidothrix > Lepidothrix coronata. Next base: position 2,301,380 of record NW_016690189.1, read on the forward strand.
CCCAACCAAGATATAAATATCTTTACATGCATAAATACATATATTCGTACATATGTAAAACCATAATTAAAGAATTTAGAAGTTTTTAATGCATTTGTTGATTTTCTATTACAGAATATTCTGGGAATGCTGCTGTAATTTCATACTGTTTTGAAATCCTTAGATTAGCTAAAAATTAGAAAAAATAAAAAAAATTTTGGAAAAGCAAAATCAGAAGGTTGCTAAAAGGTTGCTTAAAACACAAAGCCTCTCTGAGCTTCTTTAGATCAGATTCTGCGATATTTTCCGATTGTCTCTTTTTATATGTCATTAGTTAAGAATAATTGGCTAATGATTCAACAGTTGGCTAGTGATTATGCCATCATCTATTAACACTTAAATAATTTATGTATAGAAAGAGAAGTTCTTTGATCATCTAATAATACATTTGTTAGCCTTAGCACATACTAAAAACAGTATTGAAACAATTTTAACACTTAAAAGTAAACTTCATTTATACAGACCTACATGTCACTACCTGTGTTCTAACTCTATTAAACTAAGTACCCCTAAAACACAGGAAAATACTTATACTTATCTGCTATACTTAAAAATGTTGAAACAACGCCCATTGTATGACACATCTCAAAAAACCCACACTATGTTAATTTGATTTCCCTATCCTGTTCTCTTGCAAATAGCAGTTTTCATTGACTTTTCATTTTCCTAGAGCTCCGGGCCCTATGTACATCAGGAAAAGGGTGGCTGCTGGCTGCTTTAGCTAAAATGACCTGAAGGTTACCCACCTAGAAGGTTTTGACTGCAGAGCAGGTATAATCTTTAGGGCTTGAAAATTGCTACAAATTCTCCCACTTAAACTGGTTTTTGGTAACTGTCATACCTACACCTACCTTCCAATAAATTTGAAATACTTTAAATCTCACTGAGAGAAAATGAAAACTTTCAACTTGCCAGGTGCACACTGCAGCTACTGTCAGAGTAGAAAGTGCCCTTCCCTAGCATCCCTTGTTGATGCCACACAGGTTCCCTATACAGTATTATTCATGATAAAAAGATTTAAAGATTCAAGTTTGTAATTTTCTTCCCTGTTTCTCCAAACCAAACCTAAAAATCATACAAAGACTATAGCTTCAGCTATTCCAAAAGGATGTGCCATTACCTGCTTCATTACTAAAAGGTTTATAGTGTTCTTTATTTATTTAATATCTTTGAAATACTGTTGTTGGTTATCAAGATTTAACAGATATCCTAATATACCATGAAGAATGCATCTGCAACAATGTATTACACAATCATCCTAGTCAGACAAAACCAAGGAATTTCAGGCCAACTGCAGGTATCTAAAGCATGTGTAGTTATGTGCACATTAGTACAAACACACTAATGAGAGTCAATAAGACCGCAAAATCCTTAATTCTACATTCCTTGCCTTTCCAGCTGATATGAGACCAAAATAGTATTTGCATTTTAAAATCTGAACTATTTTTGAAAAAAAGATGCATTTTGTTGGTTTTGCTTTTCGTTTGTTGGGTTCAGTCAAATTTCACTTTGGAAAATGCCTGTTCTGACCATGGTTGTTATTGAAATTTGTCATTAGCACACGTGGGTACTTCCTGAATCATGGTGGGAAAGAATAAAAACATAATCCACATTTTTGTAGAAGCTATTTCATTTCAGTTTTGGGTATGAGGGAAGATTATGGAAAACAGGCTACCCTAATTAGGCCTAAAGCTTTAAATGTTGTTGCCTTAAGTGAACCAAAAGAATGCAGGTTTCTTGTGTAATAAGGAACAGCTTCATTACCTCCGTGAACATACAGAGATACACACTGATACAGGAGCTACATTTCAAAACTATTACAGGAGCAACACAGAAATCTGAACTTGCACTTCAGCAGAAGGGTTAAAGGATAAACATTTATAAATATCCAGAAGAAGAAGAACCTGAGGAAAGCTAACAGGAATTAACAATCTTTTGAAATCTTATTTTTGCTTCCATAAATAGTAGGAAACAACTCTTTATGGAAACATAAATATGCACCAGTCTTAACTCATCCTCCATATAACTGTAAACAGAAAAACACAGCATATTCTTAAAATAAGATTTACATTGGCTTCTTACTCATTCTTCATATTGCCTTGACAATTGTATAATTATGTTTCAAGTAAATGAAACACCCTAAATGATGCAATGAAATAAACAGAATGTGTTGGGTTCAATACTCTCTTCTCAGAATTGCCAGCCATACAAAATAGTTGAAAAAATGCTATGCTATAACTTATTAGCATACTGCCAGCGGCACACTAGCTCAAACAGTAGCAATGTACTTGTAGTAATTAATAATTACTCATTATTTTTAATTCAGTGTTTTTATATAGTTCCATTATGGGTATTTTTAAGAGGATTCATTTAATCTATTAACAGAAATATAAATATTAAAATACCACATACTGAATGAGAACCCAAGGCCAGTCAAAAACATACAGTATTGAAGTTTAAATTTCATGAATGGTCTCTACTAGTACTCTTAGACTTTAGCTCTTAGATAAATCAAGACATGTTACTTGTTGTTTCAATACACAGAAAGAAAACAACACTGCTTTACATACTGTACTGTCCAAATTTGTGGTAACCAACACATTCCTTTAAGTAAGAAAAAAATTATAACTTTTGTGTAAGAGCAACATTACTCTTAGGACCTTTACACACCTCCGTCTCTCCCTGACCTCTGATGTTGAGGACACAGTGCCAGAAGTAGCTGTAGTCATGGCTGTGGTAGTGGCTGTAGCATTTACAACAGATGGTGCAACAGGAACGGTCACTGCTGTAGGAACACTTTCCTTTTCTTTCTCAGTACTATCCTCAGCCCACAAACGATTTGAGGTACTACAGCATAACAAGCAGCAACACAAAAAAAGAGAAAAGGAAACAGCTAAACAATGAAAGCACTTTACTAAACAACTAATAACATGTAAATTGAGGGATGGATTTTTTTTTTTAGAAAAGGTAGACTTTGAAATGTCTCTACTATGAAAGCTCAACTTGAGCTATTAAATTGAATAAATTAAGAATTAGCAGTTCACAATGACTGAACTTTTATTCTTCACACCTTTCTAACATTGGATTTATTCTTTTATACCAATATGGCTGTCACTTCACAGTAGAAAGCCATTTGCAATTTTTGAGCCAAATTGTACAAAATCAAAACAAATTTAACAGGAAAAGTGAAAAAATCCAGAGCCCCAGAATCTACTAAACAAGAACGCATGCACATACATAAGCACACAGTAGACCTGACAAAAAAAAACAAGAAAAAAAAGTGTGCTGGTGCCATTACCTGCTTTGTACACCTGCTGAAGTAGAACCCGTTGTACTCTTCGTAGTAGTGTTTGTGCTGGCAGGCAGTGTTTTCTGAAGACCAGCAGAAGAGGTAACTGTTGATGCAGTACTTGGAACATTAGAACTTATCAAATCATCTTGTCTTCTACCAAAGGAGCCACTGAAGGAGAGACAAGTACAATGTCTGCATTTATTACTTATCTTTGCTCATTAAAATATCACCAAGCAGGAATAATCCATTAAATTCCTGCCCATGCATTCTGTGCCTCAGATGAGTCTTGGAAACTTCTGGGACAAAAGAAGCATTTTCTTCACTTTTCCTTGATTAGAACTTTTAATTTATGACTTCAGAGGGCACCAGAAGTCTCTTAGTCCTGACCATTTCTTCACACAACAAGGAGATAAAGAATGGAATCTCACTTGTTTATGTAAGACTGTCTTGATCACATCTACTAAAGTATTCATATAGGGCCCCCAATGTCCCATTTTTAAATTGCTGTTTCACCCACACTGAATACCTCAGAAAATGCAGAACTTCACTGCACAGCTTGTCAGAAAAGAAAATGTCACTCCTCTTATAATTTGAAACCAATTAAATGTACTGCCTTTAAAAAAAAACAACACTTAAATCATTCCCAGCAAGAATAACCTCCCACTCAGGTTATTCCCTTGCTCTTAAAGTTATAAAGAACTCAGTGGCTTCCACATTTTTATCCACTGGTTCTGGCTGAATAAATTTTGCGCTAGCAGGTCAGAATGTTTGCCCATGACTAAATCGCAGAATCCACACTTAGGACAGACAGAGCATCTTTGTTACTAATTGCAAAAGATTTAAGGATAAAGATGTTTCTTTGTCATTATACAATTGATATTTTTTTCTATCAACTTTAGAATGACAAAAAATAATGGTAAAAGAACAACCGAAGCAATACATTGTTAAAGCACAACATGCAATTTAAAAGTGGTGAGCACATTTTGTTTGAAGACTGGAGTGTAAATACTGGTAAAAGCTAACATGCAAAGATTGTTCTTACATATTAACTGTGGATATTTTCCATCCAGAACAGGAAATCTGTGCAACATCTTTCCTACACTTAAAGTTAGGAAAATTGGCAAGGTTTTTTTTAAGGCAGGAGGTTATCAAGGAATTAAGATTATGCTGTATGAAACAGCCTGATTACATGCCACTGATAATAACAATGTCAAGACTCAAAAAAATGTTGAGTATCCATCACCACGTACATCAGCAACACGTATCAATATGCAGCTTAGTCACTTGACTTTTTTTTTGATTTTTTTCATTTGAGCTATTTATTGCTCCACTAATTACAATGAAGAACTTGACTTCAATAGCTACACTGAAACTACACAATGAAGGAAAATTAATAATGTACATATTTGCAGGATATGATTCCTCCTGAGAAAATCCTATAAGTTAGGAACTTGGACACCTGAAAATTATTTTCATATTTTCATCATTTACTTCACATTCAAGTTAATTTTATGTATGCATTCTATGATACTGATACTCAACAGAGGTATGGCTATAATTTACCATTAAGGAGAACAGCCCAAGACTTGTGGGACTGTCATGCAAGAACCAAAATTCAGAGACAATATTTTCCCTCTTTTAAGCCTACTTTGAAAAAAAAAAAAAGAAAATTCCACACCTTCTTTGATAACTTGTGTTTAATGATGTAGGACCTTCATTCAAACTGTTTTTCTTGACATCTTCCTCCCATTTTCTCCTGGTATAGGAGCTGCCACCACGTATTGAACTAGCAGATGAGTCTCTGAAAAATGATTTCAGTTTAGCAAGCTCACATTAAAGAAGGTTGTTCTTGATGTGAGCTGAACAGCAGCTTCAAACTAAAACCCTGGATAACACACTTAAAAGAAACATAACCAAACAGGAATAAAATTACCTTTATGGACAACCATTTTCAAGCCCCTGTGGAAAAATACTATATTCCTACTAATGCCATTAGAAATATCAGAAAAAAGCAGCATCAAAAGAAAACTGCTAAAGAGGATTTAACCAGATAAAATCAACTGTTGGCTTTTATCTGTGATCATTGGTGGCTTTGTTTTTCCCAGAAAAGGAACAAAATATCTACCTGTTTGCCCCTGAGATTATCCAATGTAATAAGAGGAAAACTACTTGGGTTTTTTAGTAGCTGATTTAATGGGATTTTTCATTCTTTGATATTATAAGAAGTTGAAAAGCTGACAAACCTTCAGAACTCATGATACTGTAGACTAGTGTAAACAGGCTTACAGTAGCCATTCCTCAGTGGCCTGCTGTGCATCACCAGCTGACATGACTTTAGTCATAAGGAATTTCCAGACTGTTGTTGCAGTTTATAGCAGCAAGAAACAACCTTGCAAAAATCTATTTAGAAAAACTATCCTGAAAATTGACACTGAGATGCAAAAACTGAATTTCTAATAAAAATGTGAGTTCAAGATTTGAAATAAAGTTCAGATAGAACAGAAAATCCCCATGTCTTTCACAAAACTATACATAAAAGGTAACCAGGTGTACGGAAAAATAAAACAAAACTTTGTAATGATCTATTTTATGTTCAGATACCTTTGGCCTCAGAACGCACCTCTTTTTGCACATAGTACTTCTGCAGCTGGAAACAACTTTTGAAAATGATGAAATAATAACAGTGTAGTGTTATTTCTTACCAGCAAAGAGAAACACAAATACTGAATATCATCTTACACAGAAAGGTCCTGCTGCATGAGAAATTTTTCATAATTACTCAAGGTTTCACTTCGCCAAGACACAACTGATTTCAGCACTTTTGCTGAAGCACTGGCTACTCAACTGAGGTTGGGTGTCTGAGATCTGTTAACCTAAAAGCCCAGCTAGGATTCATCTTGAAGCCATTTCCATCACTCACAGTAGGATGTTATCTGGATTACGCTACATTATCGATACGTGAGACAAGTAGGTGTTCAGAAAGGTAGAAGAAGAACCTCACATAAGCAACAAGGACAAAGATCTGTGACAAAGGCAGAAATCTTAATAACTTATTAAGGTACCTGAAGGGCAGATGGTTAAATTCTACATGTAAACAAGGTCAGAATAAATGTCAAAAATCTCTTATGGTTTCAGGTAGGCAAGATGGGTTTTCTACATACACCAGGCAAAGTATTGGTGCCTAAACAGTCCGGCCTAAAAGCAGGCTTCATCTCTGGTACCCCCAGGAGTACAGAAAGTTCTCAGAAAAATCAATTGTTTGGCGCACTGGGACTAATGTGACTGGTGACTGCAGTTAACCCAATCCACATGAGAAAAACTGTGCTATTGCTCACAACCACCTTTGGAACTGTGTCTGTGAATGAGGCATGATGGTTAAGACTAGCACATCCAGGACACAAATAAATCTCAACACTGAAGCAAAACTTAATCCCTTTGTTACAACCAGTAACAGCTTCTAAGAAATAAAACTGTAAAGAAATGTTTGTCCAAATCCTAAGGTATCTTCTACTTCAGAGACTTTTAGAGAACAAGAGTTTTTGAAAAGATCTTAGAGAATAAAAACTGAATAATAATAATCCCTGTATAAACAAACGAAAACTGGCAAATTCCGTCTCAAAGAATATAGTGCTCCAGAGAATGATAGCACAAACAGAAACTCCAAACCGCCCCATTATAGAAATACAGATTAAAATGCATCTGACCAAGAAAAATGAGAGATGCTAACAAATTACACTGCACTTTAGGGGAGCATGAGATCTGGGATACTCCTCTTCCAAAACAGAATTTGTCACTTAGAGACTAAACTTCAGCAATTTCCTACAAACATAAGAAAAAGCAGTATTTATCTTGTGTTTGCACCGAAACAAACCATTCTCACGAGTAGCAACAAAGACACTCCTCTTCAGGCACAAAGAAATTATCAGTCTTACACACAAGGATTACAACAGCACATTTTGAGCAAGTACAGGCTTTTCAGTTCAGGTCATTCAATGTTCGGCTATCCAGACATGATCCAACAAAATGCACGACATTAGGAAGACCTCTAAGTTTTGTACTGTGCATTCTACAGTAATTCAAGAAAATGTCCCAGGAGAAGTGAAAAATGGGAAAGTTAAGTTATGGTTATGTTAAGGTAAGATCATGTTACGATCTGACAATGTAAATATGACATGAAAGTATCCCAAATCCTAACAGGTAGGAAGCCTATGCACCTTTTGTTTTTTTTGTACTCAAAACTATAGAAGAAGTATCAGCAAAGAAAATAAAAATCTACAAAAGAAGATGAAAGGTCAACACGTAAACAAGAACAATAGAAGAATGGCTTTTCTAAGCTAACTATGATCTTTGTACTGCTGCTGCAGAACATGGTTTTAAGCAAAGACTAAGAAACACATTGTTTTATCGTTATCAAAAGTAATAATGGAGCCCAGTAGTAGCATTTTGCAACTCAAGATACAGCAGTAAAAAATAAATTTTGAATTTTATTTTTTCCCCAGGAGGCAACACTCATTGCGCAGTTCTGGTCTTGTCACAGAATAATTTGGACTTTAAAAAGGGTCATTATAATCTATAAGACCAAAAACCTTCAGGAACTGGATTATCATACGGATTATCATAATCTATGCAGCAGGATGGTATAAATTAGCATTGTCTTAAAATACATGAAGTTTGTCAGTCACTCTAATATCAAGTAATTTTATATTTAAAAGAAATTATAACTTCAGAATCACCTGTTTTCTTTTTCATCAATGTCAGAGGTACTGGCTAGTCGTCTTGGTATTGTAGGTGCAACATATGCAAGTCGAGTTCCTTTTCCATCTTTCTCCTGAAAGATATGTATTTTCTATTAAGTGTTACTATTATTGATTATACTGCTAATTGTTTGGAAAATCATCATCCTTGACAGCTCCAGATGTATTTACTGTGACCAGATTACATAAATGAGTTTTATGCTTTAGTAAAATATTATAAAGACTGCAGTAGTGAAAGGAAACTGTTAGTGTTTTCATTCTAGTGAGGTAAATGACTCAATTTCTTTTTTTTTGTGCTTTGTGGCAGTACAATTCCAACACTGATAACTGAAAGCAACTGGTTCAGTATTTTTATATGGTAGAGTACGTTAATATTCTTAATCTTTAAAACATAGAAACACTTGTACTTGAAACAGAACCACAAGTTCTGTGTTGTTCAGTTACCCAAACAACACTTGTTCCAGTGGTTCACAATATACACTGGATCACTTGGTTCAGTGTATCCATGCTTAATTACAGAACTAGTTTTTGTAAATAAAAAAATCACTACGAAATGAAAACAAACACAAAAGAGACTTCTTTTGTTTATAAGATTCTTTCAACATCACTCTCCAAGTGAGGCCAAAATCATCAAACCTCTATTGCCCCCAAAGTGTAAAAACTACTACTAGCACTGCAAGTCCTAAAAAGGGGTTAAATGCCAGACTTGTACTCCAGATCGCCAGGCAATGAAGGTGTATATTACACTTTAAGAAATACTACACAGAAGCTCCATAATTTAACTTTCTGGAATTTTAGTAAAGAAGAGCTGTGTACTACAATCTTACCTCTATAATACATTATAAACATCTATACTAAGAAAGTTATATAAATTCCTTGAAATGTTGTTTTACACTTAATATTACTACCTTTTCTTTGTTGTCCAATGAAGAGGAAAGTCTAGGACTTGAAGCAGAACGCATAACACCTGCAGAGTCCTTTTCTTTCTGAGCTTCTTTGGAAGCAGTAATCTCTGCAAGTGCACCATAACTACCGGTTTTTCTAAGACCCAACCTCCATGAAGCAGGAGATTCATCTTTCCTCTCTTCGTCTTTGGGAGAAACCTTGGTTGTAGATGTTGGAAACTGTAACACATATGAAATTCACATTACCTGTGGTAATTCATGCTCCTTGCAGAGATCTGAGAACACAATTGCTTTTAATAATCCTAAGTGCCAAATTCGTAGGGGAGTTGTAATGAGAGGCAACCTACTTTTCTCTTAAATTAGTCAATGAGATAAGAAATGTCAGACTGGTCAAGGTACACTACTCCTCTAAAAGTTAGCTTAGGAAAACCCACACTTTGTAATACACACTGTGAACTTGAGATGCAAACTTAGAAACATGCAAATCTGGTATTAACATTTTGATTAAATATGTTATTTTGCAACCTGTACATAAACCTGTGCACACAAGAACCTCACCATAGATTTTTCACCCTTATTGGGCACAAGAACAATGCCAGTTTTGCGCAAGCCCTGCCTCCATGATGCAGGATCTACTGACTCCACGATAGGCATGATAGGAGGAATGAAATCATACTAAAGCCAATTAAGACAAGACAAAGATGAAGATCGAAAGAATGGAAAACAGAAACAAAAGGTTGTTTTAACACCACGTAGTTTGCACCTATGTTTATGTTACATAGGTCTTTGTTACAGCACAAAATACCAAAAGCAGTAAGACACTTAAAAACTTAGTAACATATTCCTACTAAACACAGCAAGTTTATCTCATTCAAAGGCAGAATTACAGTTTGCACAGAAGAGAACAACAAAGCCTATGATCTAACAAGGTCCATGGCCTAAATCCTCACACTGTTGAGAATACTGGAAGATTCACGCTAACATACCCCTTATCTTCTAATCCTATATCATTCATATCCTTTAATCACATCCCATGCTGGCTTAGCTACCCTCCCAGTATTCACAGTCAGAGAGCAGCACTGTTGAATGCCATGTAGACTGAAGAAAACCCAAATTCAAGTTTAGTACTGCATCTGCACCGCCTGTGTGCAACACATGGTTTGGCCATCTATGGTGTAAGAGCAGAAGAGCAGCTGCAGTAGCACAGACAGTATAAACCTGAAAAGGCACGTGCAAAAGTAGGTGAAAGATCACTCATACAGTGCTGCTTTACCTTCATTAGTAAAAACAGTTTAAAAACTTTTTGTTCATTGATACGAGCTTCAACTACTCCTCTAGATCACATGTACCTCCTATGTTACAAGATAATCAGTCTTGATATAAATGTGCATTTATTTTGTTGCTACAGAAGGCCCTGAGCTTTTCATACAATATTAGGAAGATAACTACAGTTTACTTTTAAACTGCACCTTTTACCTTTGAGATCAAAACATAAACCATTAATTACTGCATAATAAAATTACAACAGTGTATTAACAATTTGTAAGAGGTTATAATTCAGGTTAAAATCAAATTTATTTCTTCCTATAAAAATAACCCCCCTTGTCATTTAATCACACAACTGCATCTGTTACATTAAAGGATATTCTGTAAGATGAATCATCATTAGATTCTATTTTGAGTAGGAAAATATAACCCCAATAAGCTCCCAGGAGCTAAATACACTACATACTATTCCCCCAGCAGTATGTCTTTTCTCTCTACTGTGGCTTCATTATATCCTGAACACACTTTTCAGAAGCATCAGTAGTGGGTTACACTTTCATTATGATGCATACAGAAAAGTTGTAATGATTGACAAATGAAGACTTACCAGTTTACTATCCAGTCTGCTTTGATATTCTGAAAGTTTGACTTGGGTACCATCTTCTGACTATGCATTATTATCTACTGTAATTTTTCCCCCAGGCATACCTATCTTCCTTTGACAAGCCAAATTAAAGTTCATTCAAATTAACTTGTCATGTAAAGTTACAAGCTGTAAAAAGCTTCAAGCATGCAATATGGCTTCACTAGGTGTGTTTTTTAAGCTGTCCATTGAAAAAATGTGTCCTAATTATCTAGCTCTTCCATGAGGTCCTAACCATATTGAAACAGGGATGAGACCTACAGTACTTTTTACTGCACAAATACAGACACAGAGAGACACTAGAACTGCGGCTTCTAGAAATTTTGGAGGAGTCCAACATAGAAAAGACTTCCAAAGATGAAGTTTAGCTTCAGAAAAAACAAGAACTCCACTCACTGTGCAACAACTTTTTTTTTTTTAAGAGGATCTTACATTCAGCTACTTTGTTTAGAATTAAGCTACAGTTTAGAATTAAAACCATTCAAAATTTTTAAAAAAATGAACACAGTTTCTGGAGAAGAATACAAAATATTTTAAGAATCTGTGCATAATTTCATCAATTCACTTTGGTTAACCCAATCCACTTTTTATACTAGAATCAAAAAATGTATGCTTACCCGGAAGAAAAGAAATGGAAAATCACAAAAAAGGTATTTTATTTTACCTTCTTAACAGGCGATGTAGGTGGCCCTTGGCCACCAGCTACTGAAGGCGCCGTCACAGCTACCGATGCTGATTGTGTACTTGTGGTATTTGCATTATTAGCTGACAACGTTTTGGCCTTATCTGCAAAATATTTACAAGATTTTAATTTTCATTTGTCTTTCACAATTTCTTCACCTCTACAACACAGAGCAGAATTTCTATCAAACAAATTTGACAGTCAATTTTACAAACAGCATTTTATTATTTATTCCTCAGTGTTTTCCCCATTACTCCCAATCTGTATCTTAGCTAGGTCCGGTTCATCTTTTTTTCTGAAAGGTCATGCATGTAATGTTTTTTTTGGTATTCAGGAAGTGTTACCACTCAGAGATGCTGAGACAAAACCACAGAATCATTCAAGCTGGAAGTGACCTCAGGAGATCACCTAATTCAACCTTCTGCTCAAAGGAGGGTCAATACTGCCTACAGACCAGGTTGCTCAGGGCTTTGATGAGACATGTCTTGTCAACCTCTAGAGACAGAAATTCCACAGTCTTCCCAGACAGCCTATATTTTAGTAGCTAGCTAATAAGCATAAAAAAATACAAATACAAAAAAAAAGCTTACATGACTAACCACTTAATGGAAAGTAATTTCTAAACACAACTGAAAAAAGTGGTGGTGAAATTCTAGATGATAAAAAGCTGAACAGGACAATGTGGACTGACAGTACAATTTGAGATGATGCAAAGGCAGATCTGATGGAAAACTGTGAATGATTAAAATGATTTAAAATATAGAAAAAAGTTATCTGGAGCAAAATCATGGAAGGAGAAAAATGGATTTTTCACAACTGTATTCTGAAATTATTTCTAGGACACCAAGAACATAGTTGTATTCATGACTGAGCTAATACTGACTAACTTACAAAAAACATTAAAGTACCCCAAAGTAAGTTACAAAACCTGAACTGCTGAAAAATTTTGTTTTTCATAATGTTTCCCTGCCCTTTGCAAGATGCTAGCTTTGTATTCATAATTCCCCTCTTGGTCTTACAGACAGAATTGTATTTATTTTGAAACTGTATTCTCACATAACTAACGTAACAAAATATAAGTTTTAGGTAAACATTTAAAATATCCCGAGAGATTAGAAATCACAGTTTCCAGTACTTCAGAATATGGAACACTTTACAACCAGATTGCTCCTTAAAATATTAAGATTTTTCACTAGAAAAATCTTTCACTACCTTAAGCCGAATAATGGGAAAAGAAAGGGAAAGTACAATCTTGGAACTCAGAGATGCAGCTCTACAGGGAAAAGCCTAAAGTCTATCTTGCCAAATAAAGTATGATAAAGCCTTGTTGATATTAAAACCCCCAAAGTTTACATAAATTAATTCTTGTGTCAGAGTCAAATTTTCCTGGCACAAACTACATACTGGCAATGAAGAGAACACAATTACCAGAATCATAAAGCTCAGCAGACATTACAGTCAGCTCAATGACAGAGAAATTACTACATGTTATATATTATAAGTGGCTTGAATTTAGCAAAGCTCAGTAAATAACTGATGCAAGTATACTAAGGTAAAAGACTAATTACAAAGCTTGACAGACATTTTTCCAGCTCAATAGTGAAATGCTGGCTTATTTCAAAATACAAAAAAATAATTAAACCATAATAGACAGCTTGGTTCAGCAACTTGTTTTTACTTCTAACTACATTAAAAGTTCACGATAGATTGGTTCTAAAATACCTTCTTAGTCTTACCTTTCAGGTGAAGAAATTAGAATGCATTAAAATGAAAACTGACAGCTCACCAAAAACGGTCACTTATTTTTAAAAGTGTAAGCATAAAATATTAACAAGCTATTTCTAATGACATCCTTGTCTATGTATTTTATTGCTGCATTGTAATTTTAAAATTCTTTATTAGGATTGAACATACATCTTTAAATACTAATTGGCTGACATTTGTTTTCTGGTTTGAAAGAAAATGATACTATGCTGTTCTTATATCACTATCAGCTATTCTGAAAATTGTTCAAGAAAAAAACAATCCATAAATTCCATAGAAGAGCAAAATACAGGGTAATATGCACATAACTTTGCATACAATCTGAAACTTTTCAAAGAACATTCCTCTTTAACTCAAGTTGCATATGAAGTAACTGTTAACATTAAAATAACACCTTTAAAAGTTTATCTCAGTACACACTGAAAATATATGCACTATTACTCTATCAATACCTGAGTCATGATTGCCAGATTAATTGATCATTACTTCAGGATGGAAAGAGTAAATAAGAATGTTTGTACTTTTAGTGATCCAATCTCTAAACCAGTTCCACAAGCAAATACTGCTACAAAACTTTCATTTCTCATTTGATCTTCTTTTTCAATGTTTCTGACATGCCACTTAAGGCTTATATTATTCTATTTAATTAAAAGTATCAATTGTTAAGTAGCCAATCAAGTAAACTGGTTAATAGCTTTAACCTAAGCAGCCACCAGTAAACACATCCGTTTGATGTATCTGTTATGACTTGACTTTAGACTTGTATAAACTTGCTTTAAAATGACTGGAAGCTTAGTGAAATGCAGAAGAATAAGTGAAATGTACTATACTTAACTCTCTATCATGTGATATTAAATAAGTAAATTCATAAAGTAAAAACTTGAAGAAAGGCAATGCTCCAAATAACGTACCAGTCTCTGCTTCAGATTCTGAGTCATCCTCCTCTTCCTCTTCACTAGAACAACTGGATTCATCCTTCTTTCCCTCTTCTTCCTCATCTGCTTTTTCTTGCTCCAGAGACTCTGCATTCTTCTCTTGCTCCATAATCAATGTCTCCTTACTGAGTTTAAAAAGAAAAGTACTTATTAAATTCCAAAAAATTTACTAAAGCCTGTTAAGCAGGACTTTGTGACAGCTTGTAAAGTCATCTTTTTTAAGAGCTTATAATTTTTCCTATTTTACTTACTTTTTGAATGTTTTCTGTGTCTGATTATTATCCAGGTTGGCTGTGGATTCAATTAGGGGAGATTTCTTTTCGCGCTTCTCACTATGAAGCTTCAAAAAATAGAATGATGCAGTTTAATTGATAGAATGGTATCACTGTGACAAAATTACAAATGGAGGGAAATCTTCTCTAACTATTACAAATACTGGAGTGTGTGTGTATAAGCTTCCAAAGTTCAAAATTCTAAAATCTCAGAAACTGTTATTCCTATTGTTGATACTTCAGACCATAAAATGACACTGGACGAGGCAAGTAGTAGAGCACTTTTCTTCTTCCAAGGCTCTTTGGTTACCACAACTGACCAAGTAAGGGCATAAAAGATCTTGTGAGATGGCTGTAGGATTACCTGAATTGAAGCACCAAATCAAAACTTTGGTTTTAATCTTTATGCTTCTCTTGAGCTGAATACCATAATCCTACGTACAATAAACATATATATATATATATATATATGCACAAGGCCTACCAGATTCTGCTTCTTTTGCAATTCTTCTAAATATCCTAGAATATCTTCATCTGCTACATCAAACGCTGTCTGACCCTGGAGAAGGGGAAGAAGTAAAACATCGTAATTGTGCAAGAAAATTTAAATACAACAGACTACAATGTCTTCTCATATGATGATGCAGGTAAAGGAGCACATTCAGAGAGAGAAACTGAAAAATATAAGTCAAGCTCTATTGCAAACTGTTAGTCTGTCAGTATTTGAAAACAATTTTGCAATATTACTTTTTTGGGGGGTAATTGAAACAAAACCATCTATACCTGATGATTAAACACATTTTTTAAGTGATAAAGACATAACAACAACATTTTCCTGTCCTTTGAAGCGAACAAAAACCCACTATGAAGGAAAAGTAGATTGATGAATATAGTTCTCACAATATTAGTTCCAAACAAACAACTGTTCCCAATGGCAGTTGTACGGATGGATCCTGAGCAGTTCAGTATCCTTCTCATTGTAGACTACCACATCAACCACAGACTGATTTTTTAAAGATTATAATATTTAAACAAGCTATACTAAATTTAAGTAGTCATGCTTTCACATTTTACAGCAAAACTCTATTTTACAATTTACATTTCATTTTAGAGAAGATCTGCTACAACCACTTGTTCTTATTTATCTTTAGTGTATGACTTCCATGGGCCATGAACTTGAAGGCTGGAATCTAGGCAAATTCCTAGATCCACTGGTATATATGCAGCTGCATCAACATAATGGGTGGATTTCATGAGATGTTGGGAAGATTATGACAAGATCAGTCTAGTAAGTTCTTCTGTACAATAAGCAGCAATAAAGACAGAGCTGTCATTTAAATGCAGTCACAGCAGCTTATAAAAACAATGAAAGGTGTTCCTATTTGCGCTTAATTCAGTTTCTCAAAATGTTAACTAAAGGTAAATATATCCCTAATTACACTGTGAAGGTTATCTTAACTGGTTAGACAGGAAACCACTAATTTTCACATCCATAAAGCTTCTGACCATACAGAAGCATGTGCACTTTTCAACAAGGCTTACCCAAAAGAGCTTGACATTTGAACTGTTATCTCAAGTTTATATTTGCATTATGATTACAGTTTTTTAAAGTGGTCTTCTATTTTTAGGTAGCTGTTAAGTGGGAGTTAGACCTACCTTAACCACAAAGAGTCACTTTACAAAAAACTGCTGTAGTTGGAAGGTTACATTTAAACCCAAATCCACAACAATTGATACCTGAAGCGCCTAAACAATAAAGGCTGAGTTCTCCAAGGTGCTAAGCACATACAACTATAACCAAATCCAGAGGAGTTTTCAATCTTCTTATCTCCAAAACCAAAAATGTTTACTAGTTTACTTAAGAACACAACAGGCAAATCTTTCCTAGCTTGCAGAGACAAGCCCATATACCAAAAAAAAAAAACAGCTGACATATTTCTATGCCTCCTTACTTCTTATTCTTGCCTAGGTGGAGTTGAACATACTTGTATGAAAGTGCTCTCTAGCGTATTATATCCGCATTGTCACAGTCCCAGTAAAAGGTCTAACACATAATTTGAAAAACTAGCTTTGATTAATTACATCTGCGTCTGACTACCTGATACAAAATACAATTATGCAGTTAACATTTTTATGTTCTGTAAGCATTATACAGAAAGAGTTGAAGCTATCTGGAATTTAATTTCAGAATTCACTAATTTTATTATAAGTATCCTCCATTTGTAAGGAATAAAAATTCAACAAAGTCTA
This sequence comes from Lepidothrix coronata, assembly GCF_001604755.1. Classification (NCBI taxonomy): domain Eukaryota; kingdom Metazoa; phylum Chordata; class Aves; order Passeriformes; family Pipridae; genus Lepidothrix; species Lepidothrix coronata. Next base: position 2,318,182 of record NW_016690189.1, read on the forward strand.
AAAATGTTAAGCAGCAGTAATTTTACCCTTACATAGGGTAAATATTTGCTAATTCATGGTCTGCATCTGCATTATTTTCCTAATTTATTTTTAAAAGTTTATGAAAAAATTCAATGAAGAATCCATCTTAAGATGGCAGGTAATTTACATATATAGTATTGACAGGAACTGGAAGCAGATTAGAACACACTGCAAAGAAAAGAATGAGAGCTCAGCATTTACACAGTTGAATGAAAAGGTTTGGATCCTTCTGATGCCTGTGTGAATCATGAATGTATTTGTACTTATTGGGAGCAAGATCTTGCAAAGCCAGCAAGCTACACAGGCATAGAAGTCTAGGAAATACAGCTTAGGAAGCATCCAAATTATGTCTAGTGAGTCCAGAGATGCCTTAATTTTCTTCCAGCACATCCAAATCAGCATAATATAGTGGTAACTCTTCAGTATGGCAGCACAAGCTTATTTTAAGAGTTCAAACACTACCCAAAGGCATCATCATCTTCAGAGATCAAATGAAAGCCTGTATGCAATCCATCAAGTCACTAATTTTGCATCACTGAAATGCCAACAAACCCTTTCCATTTTGAATTTCCATGTGAAAGACTGCATGGACCATTTAATATAGAACTAAGCATCATGTCAGCCTAGAAATTAATTTAGACAATCAGAGAATTTAGTTTTGAACACAAACATGCTGTTTTGACAAAACATGCATTATATAAAGCTCCACGTACAGTAAACAGCAGTTTATCATCACTTTTCTTACCCTGGCTTCTAAAGTCACTTTAGAGACCAGAACTTTGTATCTTGACAAGGATTACATAAAAATCCTACCACTTTGTTGACAGCCTCCATATCACATAGGTTTTCCACTAAAATGCGACATGCTTCTTCTTTACCCCAGTGAGCAGCAGCATGAAGTGGTGTCCAGCCATCGTAATCTTTAATATTTACATCATAGTGAGCCTGTATTAAAAGCCTAAAGAAATTAAAAGAAACAGATCTTGACACTACTGACAGGGATAAATAAATTGCCATAAAAATCATGAAATTATTCTATGATAATATTCTTCTCCTTTTTCATCATAGATATTTTGGTTGGGCTATTGACAATTGATTGATTTTTACTTCTCACAGAAACATTTGCCTTTTCATTGTTCAGTGGGTATACATTTATAAGGAAAATTCAGGAAAAATAGTCTTTTCCATTTCCTTCTCTATTCACTTCCTCTTCAAAGCATTGCTTCTATTAGCAATAGAAAAAAGTTAGATAATTTTCTCTGTACGTGTAGTAATAGAGAACAGCCCTTTTAAGGAAAAAAAAGTTGTAAAACGTAAAAAATTTTGTTCTTATTAGTAAACTCTTAAAACCGCCTCCCATTCTAATATTAGTTGCTTGAAATTTGCATCTCCTTCTGTCATGAGCATTTTTGCAACAATCCAGTGTTTAGGTGCTTCAATTTCTCTCTGAGAGGGAACAGAGCTCCTCAAATAGAGGACCTGTCATTCAGCCTGCATTCAATACTCAAATTCAGCATGGTTCTGAGGTGAGCGTCCAAGTGACAAGGGACACTTAACCTAACAAACACTTCTATGTAAAGGGCCCATAATTGTTAAAAATCACATAACCACAAAGTATTCTTCTCAAAAAATTCCCCCAGTTTCTCAAGAGCTAATATACTTATAGTAGTATCCTCCAATAAGGCAACCTTCACATATGCTTAGCTGTAAAGTCTTGCAGTCTGGTATCCTATACAAAGTACATGTTTTTGATAATTTGAAGTAATCACAAAAACTGCCTGCACATATATTTTTCCCCTCCTAGGAAAAGTATATGGACTGGACCGCAAAAAACTACAATAACTGAGAGAGCTAGAAAACCATGGAACAATTATAGATAAAACTCCCTTACAGACACATACTACTCTAAAATTAAAATTACTCTTTTCCAACAGAATAATTTATCTTTGTCATATTGAAGCATCAGGGTTTTTTGAAGTAGAACTCCCATTCAGTAAATTGCTCTGCAGACCTTAAAGGCAGCAATACTCACAGAGTCAGGATGTGTGCTCATTTTCATTCATGTTACAATACCTAAGTGCTCCTAGCACTGGTAAAGCAGTCAAATAAATCTATAATCACAGCAAAGCAATGTATTACTAATTATGCTTTACTGAAATAAAGCAGAGCTTTTATGGAAAAAACAATTAAATTTCTGTTGGGGTATATATTGGTATTATATTAATGAAAAACTACCTGTCAATTAGGGGACACTACAATCCTGAAGCTTTCCAGGAAAGCTTTCAAGAGTCATGATTTTCAACAATATCAAAATGCAAAATTACCTAGTTTTCAGGTGTAAAAACTTTTAGTCTGGATTACAAACTGTGCTTTAGGTCTGCAAATAAATATGTTGTCTTGAAAATATGTACAAACTGGAAGGCTAACTGGCATTATAAAAAGGTCTTAAGCTTGTTTACTTAGTTGGTTTTAGAAACAGGACAAGATTTTTATCAACTTCCTTCTCTTAAATAAGTATTCAGGTTAAATGTGCACACTGTATTCATTTTTCGAATGATTTAAAATAAAAGCTAACAGCACCATGATTTATGAGTGCTTGAAAACATAAAATCAAGCTTTGAGAAAAGATTGTTTCAGAGACTGATTTTTTCAAGATACAACTCCTAAAAGTTAGAAGTGTCCAATTCTATCAATTCCAAGCAGCATAACATCAAAATGAGAAAATATGAAGTTTCCATTTAAACCACACTTACTTTAAGACTTCTGTATAGCCCTTAGCAGCAGCTACATGAAGTGCTGTACCACCAGATTTTGCATGCCTGACATCATTTATATGGCCACTGTTGAGCCACTGTCTTGCATCTCTTAGCATTATTCTTTCTTCTTCTTTTCGAGCTGATTCTATATCAACCCCTAATTCGGATAGGGACGGGAATAGGGTAAGAGAGGACACAAAATATTTTAGTTCAAATACTTCATTTTAATTATGTAACAAATCTTATACCATGTTTAGGTGATACAATAAAATAACCACTAAACAATATGAATAATGTTTGGAGTTAGAGATGAATATCTTTTTGAAGATGAATCCTAACAGGTTATAGAAACGTCCAGTGTTATACGACAGTTTGCATGCATAATGCATTTTTTAACAAAAGGGTTTATAAATAGGATTATAAATAAATAATAACCGTAAAATAATAATCACTAAAACTGGCTCTTCCATTTTAAGAATGTCTACCATCACAGTAATAACCACTGAACTGACCTGTTAAAAAAAGAGGAAAATTCTATTTTAACTTTCTAAGGACTAAAATATAAGTCTTATATATACATATAAGTTGATGTATCTGTACAAAGTAGAAAACAACTAAAATTGTTTTACAAAGAGCTATCTATGGGAAGAGAAACAGCCTCACTTTTCAACACTGATGACAAGATGGAGGTGTATTTTTTATACTTTCTACAGCATTTCTGGTTTGTCTTCTATCACTGTGAATCATAAACCTTATACTCAAACAGTCAACCCTTTGGATACTTAAGCTATTTTACTCATAGCTTAAGTAAAAAAAACAAAAACACTGAAAACTTTTTACAGTATGTCTCACAAAAAATTATCAGACACTGATGAAAAGGGAGAAAGGCAGTCCAACATTATAACATCAACAAGTATATACATTGTGTTAAACAGATGAAAATGAATTACAGAACCTGAATGGGCAAAGCAAACATATATTTGTAAACATTTTTTAATTCCTACTACATGGAGCAATCTTAGGAACATAGCAGGAAAGGGGTCTTGAAGAGAACTATGCGTAAGCGTAGCTCTATCTACAATGCCTGAATGGTGACAGCTTGTAAGGAGAAGCGTTTTAGTAACTGTGACCATCAAGATTACAAACTGAGCTGACCTTTAACAGAAAAATCAGTGGGCCAACCTTCAGCAAAACAATTTTATTTGGATGATTTCTCTAATCTTAGACACTGGTATGCACGGACTTGGGAGATGTATACTGTTCTTCTGTCTTCTGGACTTCTAACTTCTTGTAGAGCAAATCATTGACTTGGACATAATAAAAACATATCTAGAAACAGGTACTGATCTGCTCAACAATAGTCCGTATAGCCTATTAAATCAAAGATTCAAAACACTTAAAAGATAGATGCCCCTTGACTCAGATCTAATTCTACATTCTTTCAGTATTTCCTGCCAAAACTTCATCTCTCCCCAAACTGTTTTTCTCTAGCACACTTGTTTCTATCACATAGCTCTCCTAACTGTCCAACTAGTAAAAGCACAACATCAAGCAGACCCCAAACAAGAGTACGCAAAGCTAGAACACCTCTTTTCAAAACTACTCCAAATAATTAGCAATTTTGATTAATTTTCACAGTCTTTAAAATGAATGGCAATTTCAAGCTCTAATGTCTTCAAAGGAACTGCAAGCTACTAATCTTTTACAGGATGGATGAATCCCCAGAGGATGGAAACCAAATGAAATCCAACTTGACTGTTGCCCATTTAGACATGCAGCAGAAACTGAGGTATGCAGCAAAGTGGCCATCATTAAAGAAATTATTAGTATCACAAAATGAAAACACAGATAATAGAGAGATGATTCTATGTAATGCAAAGCATCATTCTAGTGTGTAAAATGTGGTAAAACAGATTATAATAAAACAGATTCATCAAGCTCTTATCAATCCACTGGCAACTAGAAAGTCAAAGCAGTGAACTGATTGAAATTGAAAGCAATTATATGGGCATTGCTGAAACACCCTTAAGGCAGTGGATAGCAGTGATATATCTGTTATGTTACCTATGAATTAGTATTCCATAGTTGCTGCAATTCCCCAACTATAGAGCAGCCAAACCCTTGAAAATGACATGCCTATATCAAAATTCCCCGAAATGTAGGAATATACAAATATGTAAAAACAAAAAAACAAAACTCCACAAAACTACAAAATCCCCCCCAAAATAACAAAAAAATCACCCCCCAAAAGCCAAGAAACTAAAACAAAAAAAACAAACAAACAAACAAATGCAGAACACAAAGAAAGATCAGTTGGAGAAGAGAGTCTCTTGACTAAGTAAATCTGGTAAAACTTTATTCTAAGGACAACCAAAAGATAAAATTTTACGAAGTATCATAAAATAATTGAAGCAGGTTAAACATTCAGTGTTCTAAGCAGTTGACCAAACTCCTAGACTCATTCACTTAATTGACTAAAAAAATAATTTTGTTCTTGACAATTTAATAAAAACTAACAGAATTACATTTTATCAGAAACTCATGAAAAACCATAATCTGGAGGCTGAGTCTGCAAGATGCAGGAAGATATACAAGAAGCACTCAGCAGAGGAAAAAGCTAAAAAATTTTATGACCAATATGAAGAATGAGGACCAGGAACTCTGAATCAATAATGCATTGATAATCCTGTATTCTCATTCCTCCAGAAGGCTCCTACATATTGAAGTGTGAATTACTGCAAACTGTAACTTCCTGGGCCTTGGCATCTGCTTGTCTTTCAGAATGACACAGCAGTGCAAATCAGCAGATCCTGGGACAATAATGCTCTAGACTGCAGTTATTTACATATCAGTGTGGCCTGCAAAACACTACTGCGCTAATAAATAGTTTATATCTCATCCTCTGTTTGCCATATTTATGTCCATTCCCTTTTGCATGCCCGAAGTCCAACTGTGAATCCTTATCAGCATGAGTAAGCTTTTCCACCTGAAGAATATGATGCAAACTCCTATCAGTGTAAAACTGTCCATCTACATGGCTGGTTGTTTTGAGGCAATTTTGTATAAAGGTAGAACAGAGAAAAAACTCCTTCCAAACCCTGATCTTGAGTCTCCAATGGGTCATGTCTAACCACACTTTCCAGATACGCCTGCAGACTCAGGGATTTATGTCAAAATAGCAATGCTTCTGCAGAAAAAGCAATTAATACTGCATATTGACTTCTATCAGTATCACAAAGCCCAAACAAGCTATAATGGTTGCAGAGGAGTAATGGCTGCATCAATACATTATTTGACAAGACAGTAATTTTCTGATCATATTTCAACAGAAGAAAGTACCTCAATCTTGCCAGTCTAAATAAAACATTCCACATTAATAACTGGCATAAAAATGGGAATTGAACTTTGTGTCATACAAAAAGAGCTCTGAGATTACTAAATAAAATTCCCATTATTAACTACAGAAAACAGAATGCAAACAGCCCTTATTATACCTTGTACGGGCTTTCTCTTTCCTGTTGTTTTCCAGACACTATTAAGATACCAAGGGAAAAGAAAACGTTTCCTCATAGGTTTCCAACCCTTTCTCCCTACGGCCCATAGATGGCAATGCGCTGCCTCCCAGCTCAGCCTGAGCCACAGCACTTGCTCACACCACCAGTACGATTAACCTCTCTGGCAGCCTAACAACTTCTTAAATCATTAATAATTTATTACTAAATGTTTTCACTTTTTTTCTGATCAACAAGTGTTACTCAACAGGTTTGAAAACAGTGTGCCATTCAGTGAGCATTTGATGAAATTCAGCGTAAGTTTAACTGCTGAATCATTGTTTCAGGACAACTCAGCCATATAAAGGCATGTTTTATAGATACTGCAGGGAAGATCAACCCACTTTTTACTTCATGAAGTGAATGTTTATATTAAAATGTAATAGTTCACATTTTATCCACATAAATAGAGCTTAGTTAAGCAATAATTCTGAGAGAGTCCTGTTACATTAGCTATAATTAAGAATGGGGAACATGTGCTTCTTTCCTTGAAACAAAAGTAGTGACTGACTTCAAGTTACTGAATAAATAGCTACCACGGTGTATGATGAACTTCTGATTCACCTCACATCACCTCTCCCTACTAATTCACCTCCTGAGAATGTTTCCTATAATTCAAAATAACTCCTTAAGCAGTTAAAAATAATTTTAAGAGGACATCTGATGATAAACAGCTAAAAAAAATACCTTCAAACCATTATAGTTAATCCTACTGAAGACCTGAGGAGAGACGACATTTAAAATTGGCCAGGGCTGGCCAAGACTAAAGCCACATCTCTTTCAAGTCTGCTGGTTTTCACCAGTGCAAATGGAAAGTTTACACTACTGGCAAAAGATAACTTCCACAACTCTGTGTTGAAACACTGTAGAGTAGAAACATGAGGGATCACTTTGAAAAACTAAATAATATTTTTGATGAAGCTAAAGCATTTTGAGGATTGCAGTGGCACCCACATACATGGGATTGGCCAATGGTAAAGGCATCAGCCATAAGCAGAAACAACAAAACAAGTCCTAAAAGAAGGGTTTTTTAATAACACACAAACCAGTTAAACCACATGGAGTGAAAAAGGAATAGTTGTTCAGCATTATTCAGAATAATTTCCATAAAAAGCTTGATTTTTCTTTCTGTGAAGTGTTTGTATCAAAAAATCTTTATATCTTACCTAAGCATGTAAGGTATCTTCTCACAAAATATATAACTAAACTAGGTTTTTAGCTTAAAAAATAATTAAGCCAATAATTCCCCTTTGAAGATTAAGGTAAAAAAATGTTTTCCTTACTATCAGAGAGGTACGGCTTTACTTACAGGATATCTATTTCATTAGTTCACAATCACTGCAGAGTTCATGGTATCAACAGTCATGTTATTAGCCCAGCAGAACACAAGAGGACACATGAAAATGCACCCAACCCTTCGTGCAATTTAGAGGTGTCACATACGGAGATCAGCATGACTGAAGAAAGACAGACACTGGATAATAATACTAGAAAAGCTCTCTTCTTTCACATCCAACGCTCTTTACAACAACAGAACTTGCAAAACAACAAGATTATTTTGGATCACTGACCATCTCTTCTCTAGTCAGATCTGATTCTGGAGTCTGAATGCTAAAATAGGATGAGCAAACATTGCAGATCCTTCCTTTTATTAAGCCTGTTATGTCACATAGAAATTAACTGTATTGTATTTTGTGATTCACTTTTTGTGAATTTAGTGTCTTCAGAGGTTCCCACATTTTGTCCTGTAATAATTGCACCTTTGCAATTATCTGCAAAAATTTGGGCATCTGTACATCAGTGCACCACTGATCAGTTTGCACACTGAATAGTTGCACAACTGGAAGGGTTTGTTTGTACTTTTCCTACAAAGAAAGAAGGCCTGCAAAAGCAGTAAAAAGGGTGATCTAACATGGTAGGTTTCCTCAGATTTCTAACAGAAACAAATGTCACCAGTTAAACATATCTGAAATCACAATGAACCTGACTGATCTTTCCAGGCAATCTTTCGCCACTAAGCAACTCTGACTGCCAATACCTAGGGAGCCATACTTGCAGCATTAACAAGGCAACACGAAAATGAAACTAATTAATGTAGGAATAAACACATGAAAAGGTTGGAAGGCAAAAATGTTACAGAAAATGTCAACTTACTTTTCACACTGCATGTTTTACCTATGCAGAGGTAGAATATTTTGGCACCCAGGTTTATTTGTTTATTTTCAAAATAAATAGGATGATCTTCCATTACCCATAACATGAGCCAGACTGACCATTCCACAGACCTCACTGGTAACTTGCATTATCAAAACTGGCATTGCTTTATATGATATGAAAGAGTGCATTACATGGAAGGAATAGGAATTATCCCACTGCTGGAGAAATAATTATATTCTGCTACAAGTATAGTCAAAGATGAAACTGTGACAATGCATCACTGTTAATTCCACATTAGGAGAAACAATTAAGTTCCTATTTAAGCTCTGAACTTCTCTAGCCACAACATATACGCAATTAGGTACGTCTCTAAGTGATCATTATAATGACTGAATAATCCTTTTCTATTTAATATTAAGTTTACATTCAAGTTAAGGATGCCAACAAAAGCACATAATTAAAACCTTATTGCTGAGACAACTGTCTCATGATTTAGTAAGATATACACAAGTTCATATCCAGATTCATACCCTTTCTATTCTATTCTCATGCACAATCATGAAATATTTCCTCTGATTTCATCTCTGCAGGCAAAAGCCCAGAGTTCTTACAGCTTCAGACACAAATTCAGAAGGAGGGATACTGCATGCCTTCTTCCCTGCTTCTGTGAAACAATCAAGCAAACCAACTGACAAAAATGTCAGAGGAATGCTTGGAAAATAGGTTTTCCATAGCAAGTGAAATTTAGGATTTTAAACCAACCTAAATTATTACTTTAGAAGCTAATAGCTACAGTGTGGGAACATGTACTTTCTTCTCAGATTTTTAAAGACAGTACAGTAGACAGTTTATAGTACGTTTAACTACGAAATACGCAAACCTCACTGAAATTTTCAGTGATTTGTGGCATTTAGTTTAGGTTGCAAATGTTAACATTACAATTGGGATGTTCAAAATAATTTATATAAACTTGCAAAAGACTAAACATTACTGTGTAATGTTGAATATATGCATTGTAAAAATGTATGTAAAATCCAATATAACAAATAATTTCTTTTTAAAAAAGCAACAAAATATAAAAGAGATTTTGGAAAAGTTGGTTCCCTAAATAATTCCAATTTTACAAACAGCTATTGCAGTCAATTAGTATTGCACATCAGTGAAGTCAAACATTTAAAAAACAACCTTAAAGAATCTAGTCTGAGGCACATTTCAGAAACAACTCTTGAGCAAAGATTGACAGTACTGTTAGAAAAGAGAACAAGTAATTAAAATGGAGAAATGATAATGGAGAGAAAAAAAAATACTTGCAACTATCTAATCTGATGCTCTTTGTGTTAAGCATAAAAACTGCTAATCAAATTTCTGTTAACACTATCAATTAATTGAATCAAAGCCTTTGCAAATCTATTGTCTACTTCTGTGTATCAGTAGGTATCTCTTATTTCACATATCATGTCTTCCAGTTTCTTTTTACCATTTGCTTTGGGCATTAAATGGGTTTAAGCATACAAATTAAATCAGGGCAAAGCCTAAAGCAATTACTAGTTTACTGCTAAATTATGTAAATCTGTTTTTAGACACGGAAACTCAACATTATAAAAGAACCATCTTCAAGCAGGAAGAAGCCTTTTAAGAGGCAGGCAGGGGTTTAGAAGTTATGGAGATGCAGCCCCCTAGTACACCCCCTTCAAAGGCTCCATCTTCACTCTGAATGTCACCTCCCTTCAATATGTAACTCAGACCACAGCACCCTAGTTCTTGTAATCGAAGTTCTGGGATAGCAGCACAATTCTATCAGACTCAAGAACGGCCAGTCAACAACAACTGAATATTCTTTTATCTGTGGAGCAGAAAACCCAGAAATTTTCAAAGACCTTTCACCGAAAAACCCATTTGAGGATTGGAATATGGAATACAGCAGTGTAAGGAGAGGGGAAAAAAGCAGGGAAAAATAAATCAGTATGCTTTTTCAAAGTCCAATTTCTCTTGTAAAGACACTACTGCCAGTACTAACCATTTTCTAGGAGCAAGGTGGATAAATTTAGGGTATATGTTATTAAACAATAATGTCAAAACTTGATATCTCTCCTTTAAGTTTTATATGAATGTTCACTTGCATACTGTTTTCAGAAGAGCACACAAAAAAAACCAGGAGGAACTTAAAAGCTCATGACAGGTTCTCAGGCCTAAGGTAATTGCAGTCTAAGACTCCTTATCCCAAGGAGTAGTTTTAGATATTTGTCGCTGTAGAAAGGCATTAAAAAGGTCAGAACTAGACACAAAGGTTAATTTATGGCATACAGGACAGTTGTTTATTCTTGTTTTAGTTATTTTAGGCTTTCTTGTAGTCAACTGAAACGGTTACCTTTGTTACTGTGGGAGTGGATTAGGACCTCATCCTGAAACTGCCTGCCTATTTCTCTTTTCTCCAAGGCAGGAATCTCTTTAGACCTAGTCTGAAGCTGGGATATAGAAGTCCATGTCCCAAATGTACTGAATACCATCCATAGCATCTGAATGACACCTACATTCTGGCTGAGTTCAATGAATTCAGGAATCCACTGACCACCTGGGTTCAATACTTCTGACCTCTTTCTTCACAAGAGGCTGGGCTGAGCAAAAACACTTAAAGACAGCTTAAACACTATACACTGTATCAACAATTCTCTTCAGATAATAAACTGACTTTATAAGTCCCAATTTAGCTTAAGTTTTCAAAAATATATTTAGTGTCCAGTAAACACAACCATCCTTCCATTTTCAAAATTACCTTGTCTATTTACTTCATTCTGAAGCAGCTCCTCCATTGCCTCTTCTTCAGCAATATCTAATGGAGTGTCTCCTTCACTATTTACAGCTCCTACATGTGCTCCTTGACTAATTAAATACCTGCCAATAGACAAAGAAATAAAACCTGTAAATAACATAGCAAAGCTGATGCAAAAAAAATTAGCATCCATTAGCATATCATATGCACACACACAATTAATAGAAACAATTATATTAGGTGTAAGTAAAAACCCTTGTGAGTGTCTGCAACCCCTGAATACCTGTATGTCTTTTCAAGATAACAACCATTAATACAAATAGCCCTCTGGTCTTCAGTTTGTCTCCTGACATGTTTAATACATACCTGGAAGAACTGAAATAACAAAATGGCTGGATTACGAACAAAAGTGAACACAAGGTAAACAGAGGTGGAACCACCAATTCCCATGACCTCCCCTTATTTAGTCACTTACCCTAGAGCTCACAAATTCAGTGTCAGAGGAAGTTTCTATACTTTATCAGAATGACTCCCAATCTCTTAGGCAGCTTCATGAAGTTAATAAAAACAGAACCACCTCTTCTCCTAAGTATTTGTAAGGTCAGCTTTTGGTGGGGAAGGAGGCAAGGGGGAGAAAGCAAGCAGTACTTTACACATTCCAACCTCTCTATATGTTTTCTTATTTAATGTGCTGCTCCCTCAGAAGTCAACAATCCAAAATTCTGAATTTCCAATGAAGTCAAATGGATCAATTCCAACAATAATTCATACAAGAATTATATTACTTAATTTTATTAAACCATTGGCCTATTGAAGTTATTGAGAACGTACAGCTTAATAAACAATTAAAATATCAATACAGATCAGTCTTGCAACTTAATATTTCCACTTCCCTAACAAATTAAATACTTTAAGCCATGACAGGAGTCAACATAAGCAGAAAACGTACTTCCTCCATATGCAAACATACCTCCTGCTTTGCAGAGCCTAATTTATATTTTCCATATATTTGAGAAAAAAAAATCAGGAAATAGTGAAGAATTTCATCCGTTTGTGGATGAAATGAAGAGTGCTTTTTTACTTTCACTATTACAGAATGCCAAATTATGCAAGAGGCAATCACAAAATTTATTCAAAACTAATACAGATTACTTGAAGTATTTAATTGATGCTTAACTTTTCCCAATTAATTATGGTCCTAGATCCGGAATCAGTTATATTTTCCTTATCTTTATTCAATAACTCAGAATCAAGTACTTTCATATATTTCTATTTTTTACTGTATGACTTGAATAGTACATGTTATTAAACCTCTGTAATTACTTTAAGCAGAGGTAAGAATGAACAGATTACAAAATGAAAATTAATTCCCAGAAATGTAACCATATCTCTTGGGATATGCACCATCAGTTGCCACCAACAACTTTGATGCTGGTATGTGGTGCCGGTTTTATACTATTCCTCTTAAAAGAGTGCAGTGCTGTAACTCTTACCTCTCTCCAGTTACAAAATGTAACTTCTGCGGGAATGAAAAATTAATACAGTGTAACAACATTTCTCAACAATACCAGTTGTGTTGTTTCAAAAGTGAAACACCCTCCCGGTCACAGATCAGGTAATTGCTATGCAGGTGTCTGCTAAACAGGCAGAAACAGCAGCGGGGAAATCAACTTTCTTACAAGGTCAAAACAAAGCCAACCACTGACAAAAATACCTTTTTTAAACAAATCCAAGTGAATAGTCATGTTCTTTCAACGTGTATGTTCTAATATAGACAAGGAAAAAGTGATGTTTAAAAAAATTGATTTTTACCTGTTTCCACATAATACCTCTAGGAGAAAACTACTTCTGTAAGGAAATACATATCTCATTGAAGCAGTTGTATTTGGTCAACTGAGCCAACAACTTATAGACATGATAAAAGAAAGAATGCATAAGAAAATGTAGGGAATTAATAAAAAGCTAGCATAGCATTTCAGAAAGTAATTATTTCTATACATGGACAACTTCATGATCAATTGCTCCTTTAAAGTAGACTCCAAAAATGAAGCTGCTTACAGATCAACATCAGATCAGCAGAGCTAGGGAGATTAGTAAGGTTGGAGAAGTAGAGTTATCTGATTTTCCTTTTGCAGGCGCTTACAGGGCTTTGGTTTTCCTGGGTCAGCAAAAGAAGGATGAGTGAAAATGCCCAGAGTCCACGGGATTTAAAGGGATGGAAGAAACAGAACAAAGATGAAAGGCAGCACACTACTCACCGAAGAAGTGTTAACTGTCCTTTACAAATGCTCCTTCACACACTCCAACTAGGCCTCTCCTCTGCTATCCCTCTCAAAAAATTAACAGTGACCCCCTCAACTAAATTAGGCAAAAGAGCATTACTCATGATAAATCAAACTATTCAAAATCCAATGATTTTAAAGACACCTTTTAAGCCTGGTAATGAAATCTACATTTTTTTCTATTTCCAACATCATCCAGATTACCCTATATGCATTTGTTTCTTTACAGTAGAAGTAGTTTCAGCAAAGCAATGACAGGGTTCAGACAGTGCATGAAGTCAACCTGGTACCTACAGCATAGAAGCTTTTATTAGGAAACCTAGCACTACCAATGGAAAGGAGAGCAATCACTGCAGGTATGCAGATAACCTAGTCCTGCATCACATACAGAAACGAAACGGACTTGGTAAACATGACCAAGTGAATGATGCCCTGAGTTCGTAAGGCATAACTGAGCAGAAACTAGTACCAGAATAATCCTAAAAATCAGAAGATTTTGGGGTTTATGTAAATAAATTAATTTTTGAATCAATTGTATTTCAATCTAAATGTTAATTAAAACTCATAGTGTAACTTACGAGTGTATTTGACATTTCAGTTATTCTGGTACCATACCACCAAAATCTTCAAATATTTTAAAAGTCTTCCATCTTTTGAGGAAAAAAAAAATCAAAAAATGTACAGAAAGAATTGCTTGTATTTTACCTTTTTTAAGTAGGTGTTACCTTCATCTTGAAATTTCATCTTTCTAAAGTACATAAAAATAATATAACTTCATTTCCTCAGCCGATACTTAATTGATACAGCTACATGGATGCAATGAAAAGGAAACTGAAGCTGTGTAAGAGAAGGTCCAGAACCATGTCTTTTGATACCACATCTAGAAAAAGGTGTTTTTCACAAACGTGGATGCAGTAAAAAAGTAAAACCAAATAAGATTTCCACCATACTAATACTTTTGGGGTAGCACTTAAATTTGTATCTTCCGAAATTCACTTGTTGAAAAATGGTCAGGTTCAACAGACAGCTACACAAGAATAACAATCTATATAATACACTGGTAGGTGCTCATTCTAAATCTAAACAGATGTGAAGGAAACAGTAACTTGATTCATGCCATGCTTTTTTTTGGAGCTAAAACTTTGAAGTGTTAACACAGAAGTTAAAGGTACCACTTTTAGATGCTCCTGTGGTCTAAGTATAGAGAACTGCAAGTATCCCAGGAATACTAGGAAAGACAAAAGCAGGAAAAGAAAATAAAATCATTCCTGATACTTAAGCCCTGATATTTCCATGACAAGCACTGTGCAGTCTCAGTAAGACTGAAAGAACAAGTTTGCTTTCCAATACCATATTTTTATGAAGGTAAAAATATTTCTAGTTGAAATTTTTGTTTTAGGAATCACTGCTGTATATTCCTCAATAGCTACTGAGGACTGAAACTAACAACATGGGGAAAAAAAGAAACATTTATTTTCTAGAATTACTATGAAACCGAGATTCTCTCCCATCCTTTTACGAAAAATATATTTCAATATCATCCATAGAGGGTTGGAATCTCAGTATATCTGAGACAATAAATAACAAACCTCTGAGATTACTGTAAAAATTCAAATATTCCACACGAAAACCAAACTCAGGAACTAGAAGTTAAAAATTTTAACTAGCAACGTGGCCTGCATTCTGAATTAAAAAAAACCCCAAACCTCTTATAGCTGATTTTTGTGTTTATATCTATTAACAAAATGCATATATAGACACAAAGTAAACAGAGGAAAACACCTCTCTCTGAAAACACTTTATATACGAAGTTGAGTCTTACCTGTGAATTTAGAACTTAAGAATCTAGAGATGCTCAAACTTGGATTTACTAAAAATTATCAGCTGCAGACAAGATACACTGCAGATAACATTTTCATATTATTTATCACAGCACCAGAAAGAGGGACATATGTTTACAGTCGAACACTGGCTCATTTCACAACATCTGGGAACAAGTTTGCAAAGTCATTAGGGACATAATTAACTTTAAGTACTCGCTGAATCTGAAGGTCACCAGAAGGGTGGTAAGCGCAGGGAAGGGAGAGAAGTATTTGCTGAATTGATTCAGTTCATTACAAACTGCCTACTGATCTCACTGGGCAAACAAGTGGCCCCTTCAGACTGGTCAGAAGACCAGAGAGCAGTCCCTGACTCCTAAAATCTGATGAGAGGGACCTTCCTAAAAAATATTGAAATAAGCATGTCCAATGTGGTCTTCCCAGTAAACACGGCCTAGTGGCAAGTGGGGGCACCAACTGTGAGCACAACTGATCTGCCAAGAACTTCTAACTAATTAGCCATTTCAGCTAAACCCAGCTGGTTTAAAAAAAATCCATAGATGGTGGAGTTCAAATTAATTCCAAGAGTCTCTTTACTGAATAATAATAGGGAGCCAGAGACAGAAAGTGTCACTGTGTTCATGCAGCTGTGTAAGCCCTCATCTGAAGAAACCAACAATGAAAAAAATTCGGCACACAGTCCACAGGATGTAAAAACAAATTAAAAACTCTAACATCTTTGGAATATGAATTTAAATTGCCTTCTTTTAAAATGCCTTTCAGAATTGTTTCACTCTTCATTTTTTTAAATATAAAGTATCAATAGACTTCTAAAAGTACACCTTTGTAAATCACTCAAATAACTTATAAAAATATATCTAATATATCTGGTCAAACAATCAACTTCAGGACATATTTATCAAATAAAAAATATAAAATTTTCATACTGCTATTTCCAATTTTTTTTAAAGTCAAAGACACTAAAACTGTAAAACCTGACCCTTTTCAGACCTCCTATTGGTTTAAGTGTCTGTAAATGTTTCTTTAAATATTTTCTACCTGTAGAAGAGTTTCACTTTCAATCTGAATTCCTAACAATGTTGTTATTAAGTCAGACAGAAGCAGAAATGCTACCTCAAGCTCATGCTACTTTGTCTTTCTCAAATGTGGTTTTGTTTTGGGTCTGGGTTTGTTGGTTTGGGTTTTTTTGTTTTTTAACCTGCAGCAAAAATAAAACTTAAAGGCCAGGCAAGCAAAGGTATACCTACCTGCATATACAACATATTGAGAGATAGAATTACAGTTTCTTTGTGATTTTTGCATTAATAAGATGTACTTCTCAAAATAAGATATTGAAGAAAGGCCTAGTCTTTTTATTTTTCTTGAATGTCTTGAATAATATAAACCTGAAGCAAATCCAGTAGCATTAGCATAACATTATGCTAAATTCTGCTGTGGTACACAGTACACATATGCCCTGCATCAGTAGGCAAGTTTCAAGGAAAATGTTCAGTTGGCTGAATAGGAATGAAGAGCCAGTGTCCAGCTATCCCTCAAAGACTCTCTAATTCACTCTCACACTGTTACAATCGCTTTAAAACACATAATTCAAAGCCCGTATAAACGTAATGATAAAAAAATCACAACTTCACTGTTTTGGCCATGTATGTTGTAACCCCTGTAATCACCTGGTGGAGAGTGTTAAAATGTGTGCTACATGGGGCAGGCAGCTGGCAGGTCTTGCAAGGCGTGAAGGAGTCCTCCTTGCCTGGGCAGGGGCACCTCGCACAGCACCCTTGCTCTGCACAACGGGGAATCTCCTCACCCCCTTCTGAGAAAACTGACAGGTCATTTCCCTCGACCTCCTTTCTCCACAGCTGAAATATTCCTGCAGTTGTCTTTTTTCCTGAATTTATGATTTACAGAAGGAAATCATCCACATTCAGTATCAGAATCAAAACTGTAGAAATTCAGTTGGGCCAAGAATTCCTTCTCCTGCATGATTTTATGACCGAAGTAGAACGAATTAAATGATGTGAAAAACAATTAAGTCAAACTCATAGGGGTGCCTTATTTAGGCACTCTGCAAAATGCCATCCCACGCTGCCAGTTACTGTTGTGCCTCAACCTTCTGCCTCTGAACATTTACAACTGAATAGAGACTGACACAGGAAGATGGGCTTCTGCAATGGCATTTAAATTAAAATCAAATCATTAGAAAACTCAGGCACTTTTAAGGTTATGATGCTTCACAAAGTCCAGAAGATTTTCACTCATAACTCTCTCTCTTGAAAAAAAAATGCTGCAGCACTTTCTAAATAGGAATGCTCCCACCATGAGCAGTATCAAGCCAGCAACTATGCAAAACACCAAGTTAAATAAGACTAATTAGGGTTATTTGGCATAACTAGACAACTATTTATCCTGAAATACAGGACAGCTGATATCAGCAAGAGACCTGAGGTAAATTTATGATTTCCTCTTGCAGAACACAAAACCTGACAATTTCAGATAGCTAGAGATGTTTAAAAAAAGAATAACAAAGAATAGTTGAGAAACAAATGGTCAAATGATTCTGAGCAAATGCAAAGGGACATTTTCTATTTTCACCAGTATAATCCAAATTTCAGCATGTGCCTTTTTTCTAAACTATTAACCAGTTTGCAAAGACTTTTTTTATGTCCTTCAATATGCAGTATCTCTTTCAGATAGCATCGAGTCCAGCTTCTGATCTTCCCTCGTGAAGCTGTTACGAAAGGCATCCTGGACAGAAACACATCCTTGCTTCAAAATTGTCAACTACTCCCAAAGCTATCAAAGTAGTAAAAAACCAAAAAATATCTTCCTATGTAAACAGCACTGTCAATTCTAAATACTGTACCTGTATGAAAAACATATTTATGATTATGAAGCCAACATTTCATAGCATACCAACACATCACTGAGGTCTGCACGTAGGAGGTTGTACCTAGCCTCCACTACAACTTCTAGGCCCAAGGAAGCACAGTAACTAGAATGAGATCTGTCTTCCTTCTTGGTATGCAGAAGCATAAAAGAAACAGTGTAGATAACAGTATCTGGTTAGTCTTAGTCCTCTTGTGTCTCTGAAAAAAGCCAGCAATAAGCTCTAGAAATATTTGTACGTAGGTGGCTACCTAAACATTAATGTTGTAAAGATGGAACAGGAAAAATTCCTACTTGCAGCATTTGAAAAGCAACTAAGCCTTCATATTTCGCCGTATCCATACAGAGGAAAGACATATGAGAGGTGGCAGAGCAATGTGCAGGTGAAAGTAAACAGTGAGTGAGGGAAGCAAAAGTAGAAAACGTGAAGAAAGCCATATAGGGAAACATATGGTGTAAACCTGCATACAAAAAAAAAGACAAGAAAAAAAAAAGACAGAACTTGAGCCTGGCAATGCCAGGATGAATACCAGGCAAAAACTTCAGCAGGAATGATACAAAGCACAACAAAAAGTGTTTTTAAAGTGCACAAGAGATGTTAATTTCACTTTGTGAACAAGCGTTCTCTCCTTTAAAGTTTGCACCCTATTGTGCAAAAATGAGGGTTGAGTTTGAAAAATATCTCGTTGCAGCTACAGAGTCCATACAGTAACTCCAGCTCACAACACTCTCTGTGCTTGGAACACTTGGTTTTGAGTTACACTAATTGAAAAGAAGAGGTAACAGCAGCATGGAGACAGAAAAGGAGGAGAAAGAGGGAAAACTATGCTGCTGCCCACCTTCCACAGCTAATTCTCCACTAACAAGAGGTGATCGCACCAGTAGCTCACCATCCCTCCTGCCTTGTGCCAAAAGCAGAATTGCTAAATTTGGGTATATTAGCACCACAAATAACAATTTGTAATTGTTGATTCCTATTTCTGTGGAAGTTATGAGTATGGACTTAACAAGCTTACAGCCGCTTGTTGGCATTTATATCAGAAAAATTTAAACCAAGATCAATTCTTTTATTGTGCTAAACAGGTATTAGTGTATACATAACTACTACATCACAGAACTTACCTTCTTTGTAATTATATTATGTAATAATATAGTGAGCATATCTCTCTACAAGGCAACATTACTACCACGGTGAAGGTTTTAGCATCGCTCAGTAGTATTGAACTTGGTACGCAACTAGTTAGATATCAACAATCTGCACTTCATAGCAATTGTTACATGTCCAGTCCACTTTATTTTTCCTTGAAATCACAGTTCTTCCAAAATAAATTCCTACTCTTTATTCAAATTTGATAAGCAGTACCTCATCTGTAATAAAGGTTTCAAATAATTCCTTTTTTATACTTTTTTCTGTCATATCTGCTGTTATTGAAAACCCCCACACTTCTGTGTCTTAGGATCTGAATTGTATCCAAATAACTCACTCTCATCAATGCACAGCAGTACTATATGTTTAGAGATACCACATTTATTTACATGCATTTCAGAAGAATTCAAACAGCTTTTATGCTGCCTCAGTCAGGGATAACGCCAGAAAAACACACACAGATTAGGATCATTTGCAATGAAATGACGCAGTTTAGGACAGCCAACAAAAGACATGGCTTTAAGAAAGGACAAATAGGTCATAAATTGCTTTAGAGTCATTAGAAAGTCTACTCTATGTGCCCGAATAGGGTCAAACTCACAACAAAGAAAACCACTCAAGTAAAAGTTGAAAGAAAGTAAAAACTGAGATGCATAGGAGTGACAATCTATACCATATCCTTGTTTTCTCCTAAAAATCAATATTCAAAACCAACTTTACTGTGAATTAACTTATTTTTATACCAGATAACTGAATAAATACTACATTCAACAGTCAACGGCACTAACAATTCCATAGATTCACCTCTCTCTCAAACAGTAATTTTGAATTAGTTGATGAGGCACTCACATGTGACAGTATGCCATACTCACCAAGCATTTGTGCAATTCAAAACTTGGTTGCTCATGTATCTAGAGCTGTTCCCTCATGTTCCAGTCATACCTAGAAAATAGGAGTTTATCTGTGGCAATGGGCCACAAGACACCAGCCAGGAAGGAACTGAGTGTTACATTTCTTGGGAGTTTATCCAAGCTCCCAGATTTCCATATCTATCACTCTTATATATGTCTTCTCTTCCATATGTATCACATTCTACTTCAGAATTCAGAGGTAAGGTATTTACTCTAAATTGTTCTCAGAATACCAATAAAACCATTGTTTTATGATAAGTAAGATCTTTCCTATGTACATGACTTCTCAAAGCAGGATGGTTTTTTGAGACATGAGCTGCACTTTCAAATTCTTTTTCAGTGCTCTGAGCTTTACACTGGACATCAGTCCCTTGACTTTCCAGTAAGTCATATGTCCCTGAGGAACATCTCTGAACTTAAATTCTAGTACATTTAGCCTTAGAAGAACAGAAACACAATATACTTACTAAAAAATATTGAAGGTCACAAGTAGAGATGCACACAGTAACCCAATCTGATAGAAAGCAGCTAGAGAGCACACACTGCCTTTGTGCATTCTAGAGTGACCAGGTCTCCTACACTCAGTTGAACAAACAGGTAACAAATTTGTTGGGTCCTATAGTTTCCTCTAACCCATCAACTAGATCTTACTGTGTATTTCTGTCAAGTGGGTTTTATCCACACATCAGATCACAGCTACACAGTAGAAAAGAGTAAATTCTACCACATAGTGACATGATTTTAAAAAGGGAATCTCACCATCAACCATAACAACTTCATCAGTATTTAATTATTCACAGGATGTACATATATGTGGCAAAAACATGCTGGTAACAGTACACAGCCCCAGTACATCCTCAGAAAAAAAATGCCAACTGATATTAGCTCACTGATCTTCTCCAAGTTTCCCCATTATTTTATCTAACAGAATTTAGCTTTATCCTTGCAGATATCCAATACAAGCTTGGAGAAGCAGAAACTTTTATGTTGCCAATAAAGAACAAGCATCACACTTTTGACTGGCGGGGAGGGGACACCACACAGATGACTACCATACTGGCATATTTTCTCTCCCATTAATGTTTTTTCCCAATCTATTCTTCCAGAAAGATGGTAGCAGATGGAAATTAATTACCTGAAACAATCTTCCAAAGCCTGCAGTGACCTTTTCACAGCTCTCAAAACAAACACTGTGTCTTTATCAGTATCAACTCGTAAGAGTTGGTCATTCTTCTAGCAGAGCTGTTTTTCTCTGGTTGGAAATAAATCTTCTTTCCCTGCTTTTATTTTGTCACATGGATTGTTTTATAACACATCCTTCTGAAGTCCTCGTTTTCTGAATGGGTTCTATCAAGTTTCATATTTGGTTCTTCTTCCTTTTAATTCTACTCCTCCAGTTAACATTTCCTAGTGTCATTTAAAGAAACGTCTTGAATCCTGACAAAACCACTCATTCACCTTGCAGCATCTCTATCAGACCAAACCCCACACCAGCCTGCATAATCAGTTTCCATGTGGTTTATATCAAACCACGAACTTCACCTTGCCATTCACAAATCCAAATTTCTGATTATCCTTCAAAGATCCATTTCTGAATGTATCATTAATAATATCACTTCAGTTATTTACAACCATAACTGGGAACAAAGCTGAAGGAACAGAAGCCATCCCTAGCATTTTTATAGGCCTGCTCTGCCTAAATAATGTTTTGCTCTTTAGGATTAAAGTGTTTAATCCTAAAGATTTAGATTAAAAGAGTTGAGATTAAAAATCCCCAATAAGAAACACCTTCAGGTGATAAAGTGATTAAAACTTTGAGAGAAATGGATTAAAACAACTGCTCTGAAACATACTTTCTGACACCAACACTCTCACTTGTCTTCAAAGAACATTCAACAGTACCAACTGCTCCAGGTTCATGAAGTGGGAGATGAAACATAGCACTCTACCACTGCACAGGCACCTCTACACAGCCATGCTTCTGATCAGAAGTACCAGGTATGTCTGAAAAGCAGCTCAGATATTTTTTTTACCTGCGTATCTCTGCCAACTGCTGCTGGCAAGCAGGTCAGCTCACTGATCCGAAAGAGAATAAATCCTCCAAACTCCGTGAAGGTTAGTCTTATGCTAATAATTCCCACATTGTGTGATAATTAGATAATGCAAGAGAGGAGGCAAGAGCCTGCGGAGTGAGTAAAACCGAGGATGGAAGAAAGTATCTCCTTGTTTCCGCAGTAGTTTCAAGTTAGATCTCATTAAGCATATTGTGAAACTGCAGTGGATTCTCTTCACTAGCTGTTGTCAGAAGAGCACAAGCAGGAATCATTACCAGCCAGCACCCACAGCAGTCCCCACAAGCCAACTAGAGCTGTAAGCAAACCACCCTATCACTGAACATCTAGGTATCCAACTACAGGTTTGCAGGACTGTCTCTGAGTCCTCTGTATATCAAACAATGATCACTCATTTAGTCTTAATGGCCTGTTACTAAAATAGGGACATCCTGGGACAATGGTTTGCCGAGGCTTCAGCAAACTAGTTTGTCTGGGTTCACTTTCAGGTGTCTGGAGTCTGGAAGAACAGTTGGGCGTCAGCAACAAGCGAGTGGTTACACACAAACCTCTTAAAGTCTGCTTTAAATATTAGGGGAAGGAGAGGATACAACATAGGTATACTGCAGGAAGGAAGGAAAGTGGGTGAGCTGGGTTTTAGAGCAGCAGAGTTGGTCAAGCTGCTATTCTCCTCCTAAATAAACTGAGTGAGAAGGTTCTGAACTTTACAAGATTTTCTCTTTCTGACTGTAATCACACGCTTCACCCTTTAAAACCTCTAAAATAATGAAGGTGTATTTTGAAAATGTGCTAAGTCTTAGGGTCTGTATATGTAACTGTGTATCAAACATGGCTCTCAAACGTACAGATTTAGTTCAAGCATTCATTCAACAACTAGCCTACATCCAGAAATTAGATCTTCACAGAGAATAAAAATGGAGCAAATACATGCTATTTTTCCCATAATACCTTTCCAGTTTCCATCTACTTTCATGAACTTTCTGAACCAGATCCCATTTGTACGTATGTATTCTGCATTTGTATTTTTTTTATATATCCACCCTCCATGGACTTCTCAACCCTTGAATCCATGAGGAATGCCAGCAACATTGGGCAAACTGTTGTAATACCTACTACATGAAGGTATTCTGCCCTCAGCAGACATGTCTCTCCTCCTTCAGTTTTTGTTTTGTGGGGTTTTTTTGCACAAAAGTGTAACTGTCACTGACTTCTAAGTTGGTTTTGAAAAACACTTTTCTTACACTTGCTGGAAGATGCACCTTCTTTCATTTTGGGTAAAATGAAAAAGCATTCATATTTAAGTAGTATAACTGTACAGTTGCAAACAAGGTTCGAAATACATCAACTAGACACTGACAACTAGGCATCCTACAAAACCCACAGGAGAATAAATTTTTAACACAAACTTTAATTCTTGACCAGAAATTTCTATAATTTGTTTGATTTTACATTAATCTTGTGCAATACAAAGCAGAGAGAAATAAAAAAGAAGCATTTTAGAATTGTTTTGTAAATGCCACTATTTTTCCCTCCTCCATTACATTTTTTACATTCTAAAATGGAATTTGTCTATTCCTTGATACTGAAAAAATATACATGCTTTTAAACTGTAGAATAGATCTATCAAATAAAATAATTCATTATACACAAAAATAGTTTTACAGGAGTCTTACAAAGGTAAATTTAATCCTACCCATTAAATACCATCTTAAAGAATGTACACAAAATTTCTGTCCAAGTCCTCCTGCATAAAAGTTTTTATCCACATAACTAAAATTTTACAAAGCATTTGATGCTGACTTTTTAGTTCATACTAGCACATTAGAGAAAAAAAGGCTCCTTTGTGTAAAGTTTTGTGTAATGAAAAAAATGGAGATGAATAGAAAAAGAGAACGTGCTACCCAAAATCCACCTGTTTTGGCAATTTTGAAGAATTATAATTGAAAACATGTTCATATTACAATTACTTGTAAGGTAATTCACATAATCATAAACTAGATGAACAGCAACTTAAGCAGGCAATTCTAAAATTAAAAGTATTCAAAGAATTTCCAGTAAGCTGAAACACTCCTAGCACTTAGAGATAGCAGAAACTACAGAAAGAACAGGAGCAGTTGCACTCCACACCAGAATTTTTGCTTTTACAGCACAACTCCCCATGTGCAACCAGCTGACACTTTATTTCACACTATACTATGTTCTCTTGCCGTATATTTCGCTTGAAGTGGCCTTCGTAAGACTAACAGTTCTTAAACTGGAAGATTCGTTTTTTTAGAAGAGACAGGAAGCATACTCAAGAGAATACAGCTGTTCTGAAGGGCAGAAAACTCAAATGGGACAGGAGATACTGCTGGGAGAAGATGCCATAGGACTGGTGAACACAGTGGAGGATAATAGTGACAGGGAATATACCTGCAATGACAAGCCCACTGACTAGACAGCACAGTTAGTAAAAGCAAAATAAAACCCCAACAAGTGGAGGCCATGCCATGAATTCATTCAGCCCCTTCGCAATCAGCATGGGACCAGTGCCCAAACATGGCTGAAGTGGTGGCTCCCTGAGATATCCAGAGTTTTTTTCAAAGAAGCTCCCTACCACCTACATATTCGGTACTTCTCACATATCTCCAGCATATGAATGCCCTCACTCGGGAACATCTGAGTAACAGTAGGTACTACTTAGGAAGAATGTGTACATTATGGGACATACATCACAGCAGCCTTCCTGTACCTAAAAGAGCCTACATGAAAGCTGGAGAGGGACTTCTTACAAGGGCATGTAGTGACAGGACAAGGGGGAACAGCTTCAAACTGAAAGAGGGCTGCTTTAGATTAGGTACTAAGAAGAAATTCTTCACTGTGAGTGACACATACAGGACAATCAGGGGATCAGGTGCAGACAGCACAGGTTGACCAACCTGATCTCCTTTTATGACCAGGTGTCCCACCTAGTGGATGAGAAAGACTGTGAATAAAGTCTACCTGGACTTCAGCAAAGCTTTTGATAAGGTTTCCCACAGCACTCTCATGGAGAAACTGGTGTCTGGACTCTTTATTCATTCTTCACTGAGTAAAATACTGGATGGATGGCCAGGCCCAGACAGTGATGGTGAATGGTGAATTCAGCTGGTGGTTGGTGTTCCCCAGGGTTCTGTTTCAGGGTCAGTCCTGTTTAATATTAATCTTTATCGATGATCTGGACGAGTGGGTTGAGTGCACCCTCAGTAAGTTCACAGATGACACTCTGTTGGGCAGGAGTGTTAATCTGCTCTACCCTTCTGGCAGGAAGGCTCTGCAGAGAGATCTGGACAGACCAGACTGATGGGCTGAGGACAACTGTTCGAGGTTCAATAAGGCAAAGTGCCAGGTCCTACACTTGGGTCACAACAACCACCAGCAGTCCTGCAGGCTTGGGGAAAAGTGACTGGAAAGCTGCCCAAGGGAAAAAGGACCCAAGGGTGCTGGTCATCAGCTGGCTGAACATGAACGAACAGTGTGCCTGGGTGGCCAAGAAGACCAATGGTATCCTGGCCTTTATCAAAAAGAGTGTGGACAGCAGGATCAGGGAAATGATTGTCCTGTGAGGAGCAGCTGAGGGAGCTGGGATTGTTTAGTCCAGAGAAAAGGAGGCTCAGGAGAGACCTTATCACTCTCTACAACTACCTGAAAGGAGGTTGTAGCCAGGTGGGGATTGGCCTCTCCTCCCAGGCAACCAGCAACAGGGGAAGAGAAAGTGGCCTCAAGCTGCTCTGGGGGAGGTTCAGGTTGGACATCAGGAAGAATTTCTTCACTGAAAGGGTGGTTAAGCACTGGAATGGGCTGCCCAGGGAGGTGGTGGAGTCGCCATTTCTGGAAGTGTTGGAGAAACGACTGGATGTGGCACTTGGCGCTATGGTTTAGTTGACATGGTGGTGTTCAGTCAAAAGTTGGACTTGATAATCTTGGATCTTTTCGAACTTACACGATTCTACGATGAAACACCAGAACAGGTTGCCCAGAGAAGTTGTGGATGCCCCATTCCTAGAATTGTTCAAGGCCAAGTTGAATGGAACTCTGAGTAACCTGGTCTAGTTTTAGATGTCTCTGCTCATTGCAGGGGGGTTGGACTAGATGACCTTTGAAAGGCCCCTTCAGACCCAAACTATTCTATGATTCTAAGATTTTTAAACATAAAAATGCATTTTGTAACAGAAAATATCCTCATCTCCTAGCTCAGTTTCTTTCTTAGACATAATTTTTGATTTTGAAACATAACCTGAAATAATGAAAGTATGCTATCGTGCAATATTTTTCTTATGAATTGTAAAAATATAAGCATTGTAAACAAATTCTATATATTAAGTAATTTTGCATATTTGGAGAACTTAAAAGATTGTGCTATTTCAAGAGAAATAAATTGCGGCTATTTATATCTGAAGGAAGCCCTAAGAAGACTTAAGATGCCAGCAGAGGAAGCAGAAATAAGATTGCTGAGTCTCCAATTTGAGAAGCTCTACAAAGCTGGCAACAGGCAGCTCCACAGGAGGATGAGAAAGGGAAGCACAGGTCAGACGCTCTCAGCCTTTCATTAACAAAGTTAGGGAACACCAGAACTCATTCCCTGACTCTCCTCTCTCTTGCACGAAAATAGGAAAAGAACAGAAGATGTTCTTTACAAAAATGCTAAATCATAAAGAACTGAAAGATGACAAGCTATTAGTTGTAATCTTTTCAGAACTATGTACACAAGATCCATAATTTACCCAAATTAAAAGTTCCTTTCACCTTCTCCCAATTTTGCTTCATCTGCAAATTATGCTTTGTAGAATTCAGTTTTGTACATTATTTGAAGCTGAGCTCTTGGAGAAGCAGTTTCAAGAAAATCTAAACTCCATGGGCCTCATCAGATCTAAGTATTGCCACATCCATGGCAAGTTACTCTTCTCAGCTGTATATGGAAATTTGTTTCAACAGCTTATCTCCAAAACTCCATGCACCTTAAAAACACTGCTCTTCCAACAGCTTAGATGTCCCACATCCCACAGGATTATACCCCAATAACCTCATTTCTCGAAAAGCTATCTATAGAAAATATGCACACAGGTTCTGTTCCACTCTGAGATTAAAAAAAAGGTGATAGATTTCAGATACTTAAGTCAACAGGAAAAAACTGTCTTGTGGACATGGAACACTGCTGTCTCTTTCCTGAACATGTGCCTACGTTAAGCTGCAATGCCAAGTCAAGAACCTATTCAACTTTTTCTTATTGTGGAAAAAAGGCAGGTATTTTATCTCCACTAAACTGAAGAGAGGCTTTGTTATCTCAGTTTGTAGGGAAATTCTTGTCGTAGTATGGTCATCAAGTAAACACTTCCAATACACATGCAAGAGGGATTACAGCATCAAACATCTGCACAGCATAGAAATGCGGATTACAGATGCTGTGGTCACACAGTGCCCCAGTTATACCAAGGATATACAAGGCACTTCACCGTATGAACACTCAAAAAAAAAAATTGCCAGTGAAAATTATATATGAGTCCCCAGAATTTTTCCTTTTCCTTTAGACTGAGGCAATTAAAACTCTCAAACTCACAGAACAAACTCACCATTTCCATTTTTTGCCACTGTAATTAGTACATAATTACATGAGAAAATACTGGATCAGACATCACAGTGAATTTAGTAGAATTAACGAAGTTTGTGTTTACCCAAAGGGTCTTTAGAAAGACACTGTTACCTGCTTAGCTGCAGCAACAGTGTGTTGAACCACGTACACCACACATTTTCTCAAACCAATCATTATTTCAGGCTCAAAGAGACAACCTTTAGAAAAATCTGATTTTAGCATATCTTCAGTGGCCTTGAACAGACTTCAAGAATAATAAAACCACTCCTGGAATTCAGTAGTGAGTAAGCTTTAACTAATACCGTAACAGGCATCTAACTTGAACTCTAAGATTTTGCTCCACAACCAAAATAACTAGCAAAACTCACTGTTCTAGACCACAGCTGAAAAACAAATGTTTCAAGACTGCAAATACAACTGCAAAATGTATCTCCTACACAGACTTATCCTGGGATAATGGTTCAGACCACTAATAAATGTAAATTTGAATTTTCTCCATATGCCTCCCCCCAAAAAAACCTTTCTACGGAAGAAAATAATTTAAAAAAATGACCTGACAGTCATAAACAGTCTTATGTTTTGTTTATGTTTGTATCTACCTAAGATGCAATGTAAGAAAGCTAGAAAGAGAAAATGCAATGCACAAAGTTATGGACAGAGCACACTTCACAACCAACACACAATATAAAAGCATTCTTTTTCACTACACATCCCAGAGGCAACTAAAAAGACAATTTATGAATACCATCTGTTTCTAGTGCCTCTCCAACGATGTATTAGCAAAATATATTGATTTCAAAAATAGAGGAAAAAGTCTTACTCTGCTATATCAAGATATCCACAGGAAGCAGCTGCATGTAGAGGGATCCAGCCTTCATTATCTGGTTGATTAATATTTGCTCCATTTTCCACCAGAAATTTCACCATATCTACGTTATCATCTATACAAGCCTACAAAGAAAGAAAGAGTTAAGAAGTAAGTTCATATTAAAGCTGTTCTACAATACTGTGCATCTTTAAGCAACATCTTCAGGAGAGAAGGTAAGTATTTCCAGGTTTGAGGAGGAAGGATGGTTTATTTGTTGGGGTCTGACAGCAAGACAGGAAAAATTTGAGAGATAAACAGCAGGTGTTTCAAACTTGTGAAACTTTAAATAAATGAATGTAAACAGAGTTTAACAAAACCAAAAAATATTATTTTCTCAGGTACATGCATTCTGATTTTCTGAGAAGTCATTTTTTAACCTTGTTCTCTAGTACAAAGAGGTTCCTTTTATAAAACCCCCAGGTCCTCACTTCATCCCAGGCCCAGCTCAGCCACTGGAGTGGATATTAAAATTGAATAAACCATGCTAACCATGAAGTAGAATTGTGACTAAGAGACAGGGAGTAGTTTGGAAACAATACCATAATGTGGTTTCAACTGTAATACAGTTGAGACTAAGGAGTAGGAAGGGGATGCTACATTGTATTTCAACATCCCCCTGCTGTTTTCTAATGCAGCATATTCTATACCACCATAAATCTTTTAACAGTCTATTAATCATCCCTGTTTATAAAACTTAATTGAGTATCAATTTGGCAATTGCAAAAATATTATCGTATCTGCACATCTCTTAATTACCAAGCAAACAGTGTTGCCCAGATGCAGAACTACAGCCATTCTGCAGACCTCCATCTTAACTGACTCCTATTTTGCATTTCTTCTCCGTGTTCAAGTATTTTTCTCACAGGGTGCTCAGTGAGTTTTCTTGCCAACTTCCATAATGCTGCCCTTAAAAGGGCAGAGCAACTGAGAGAAAAGTCCCTCTGCATCTCAGGACAGCAAGAACTCCAAACAGCTAGACCCCACAAGACTGGTATTAACTTTTTAGCTTAATAAATCAACAATCTTACATAGTCAGAAGGCTGAAATAAGAACTTTACTCCTGGGCTCCTAAATCCTTCTAGAGAATTATGCCTCTAATTAAATGCAATTAAGGTATAAATTTTACTTTCCAGTATACTTCTAAGAAGACAAAAAATTACATACTGCTTTACTAAGGAAAAAAAACCTTCAGATTTCTTTATTTAAGCAATTGGACATTCCAAGATGAATCCTGAAGCTTTCCTTCATTCTGCAATGTTGAGGCAACAGCTACACTGATGTATTGCTGCCCAGTTTAACCAGCCAAACAAAAACAGCAACAAATCATCCCTCTTTGACCCCATTTGTTTCAGCTAGGTATGAACTTCAGGCTTTGTTTAGAATGTAACATAGAACTGTTTTAACGAGTCTCATCTGGACTTTTTCACTCAGAAATGTGCAGCTCGACCGCAGTACATCGCTTGCATTATTTGTTTTTCAGTTAAACACAAAACCACATTCTGGAGTGAAAACATTCAGAAACCTTCCTACCTTTTCAGGTATTTTTGAAAACTGTCTTGGAAACGTTTTAGTAATATCCATCCGTAAATCAGCAATTCTTTTAATAAAATAATTTCTTAACATAGTCCAACAATAAAGACCACAAATTCATCAAGCATATTGTCTTTAATTTCTTCCACTTATCATCAGTATACAATGCTTATACACTAGTAACAAGCTTGAAAGAAGAGAATCACCTCTTGTTGTAAGACACTGGGTTACTTAAATGAAAGGGAATCAAATGCAAGACCATAAATCAGTTCAGAAAGAAAACAAATTCAAGAAGCTCAGATGTTTACACTTAACAGAAACACTAACTGAGCCATATGTCACACATGCCACATGTCCATATTTTTCTGGATATCCAGTTTGCCTGACCACTGATATTCTATATCTACAATAATATTCACCAGTTAATTATATGGAAAAATAAATTTCTATCAGAAACATTTTTAAATTTAGATATTTTAATATGCTGCATACTTGTGTATATTAAAATCCTCTAGAATTCATCATCCGTGAAAACAAGGATATCTTAAAATTGATTAGCGCTACTAAAAAAAAAACCAAAACCAAACCAAACAAACAAACAACAACAAAAAAACAACCCCAAATCAACTAATTGTGACACAATCCAATACAGAAGAATCCTTGCCTGTTTTTTCAAATATACATAAGAAAACCTGGCAAGATATACTCATAAAAATGCTGTTGCTAAGTGAATCAAAAGCTTACATATGCAGCACATTAAAAGACATATGACTAAGTGGCTAAAAATATTTGACCAAATTTGGGCAGTTTATTGTGCCATACATGGCAAGAATCAGAAGAGCTCA
The DNA here is from genome assembly GCF_001604755.1 of Lepidothrix coronata. Classification (NCBI taxonomy): domain Eukaryota; kingdom Metazoa; phylum Chordata; class Aves; order Passeriformes; family Pipridae; genus Lepidothrix; species Lepidothrix coronata. The sequence goes on from NW_016690189.1 coordinate 2,349,424, forward strand.
AATACACTTCTCATGTATTATCAGATAGCACATTCATAACAAGAAAAATATTTTACTGAAAACTTACTGAGGCCTCCAAAAAGGTAATATCTATCTTAAGACAAAGAAAAGCAAATACAACTGATTCTGTTGCTGAAGAACACGTATATAATGTATCCTTTTCTTCATGTCCCCTTTTTCTCCTTAACAGCATCCCAGGCAGGTGGTTTGGCAGCCCCTATCAGTCTCAGTACTTTCCATATGAAAGGCACCTCTGACTATCAGTAGGTATCTTAAGTCAGAAAGTCAAGAAACAAATGTTATAAAAGAAATTTTATCTCAATCTTTTTCCATTTCTACTGCACTGCTCACTTCTAAAAGCAATATTTATCAAGTGTCAGAAGTGCCTCTTGTTAAAGACTGACACCTCAGCCACAAAAGGAAAGTTTGTCAGAGCAGCATGATAAACTTAAAGCAACAGCCTCCAAATAGTCTGCCCTTCTAGACCTCAGCTTCAAAGATATTACAAAGGAAAAAGCAACGTACATGCAAGATGTAAATAACAAGTGTTCCACTGATGTTAGAGTGATTCAAAAAGATAAATTCCCACCATTATTTCTGTCCCAGAATCTGCACAGAGGACAGACAACTGCGGGCTTTCCTCTTTCACATCTGTTACAATCCTTTCAGGATTCATCTCATTTCTTAGAGCTCATCTCCCCTCATTCCCAGTCTCTCCTTTCATGGTCAATAGTTCCCACTTCGAGCCTCAATTACCACTTAGCAGAACAACAGGTCACCCTAAAGCTCTTTTTGAGTGCTTGCAAACCACATCTGTAGAGCACACACACCAGCCAGCTCCTGGGGCAAGCAGAACATGGGAGCTCAGGCACAAGATACCCTTCATCCCATGCGCTGGTTTCTGTCTCTCATCCCCAGCCTCCACCAGCTGGTAGAAAGGCAGCATTTCTGCACGAAGCACTCATTCCCCTGCCAAATTTGATCTAAGTTAGCCAATGATACCCAAACACAATGACAGTTGCACGATGCAATCATATAAACCTTTTTTCATTTGGGAACCAATTTAGAAACTAAGCTAATCAGTCATAAAGGAAGCAAAACAAAGCAAAGCTGAGAATACAAAATCTGGTTACCTTTTCTGATAAGAACAGAGATGAAATGTCAAAAGAAATATATTAAAGTCCAGGAAAAAAAACCACTTTCCATTTGTACAATAACATGAAACCTGGACTGCATAATACCAGCAAAGATCAGCAGCTCCTGGCTCCCACACAGACCAGTCCTAGATAGGTCCAATTTATGCTGGGGACAGCATTTTAACCTTTTCCCACAAATACTCTAAAGCGGATAACCAGATACCTGTTAAACACGCTAGACTTTTAAGTGTATTCACCATGACTTCATATCCCAGTGCAAGTGGCATGTGATACAACTGGCTCTCATTACAATCAGGTGTTAAGAACACAGGTGAAGGGCAGACATAACTGAGTAACTTTAAAAATAAACAGCTTTAAAAGAATACCAAAAGGGCTTGGTTCTTCAGCCAAAGAATACAGCAGATAGCACTCCTCCCCAAAAGACAGGAAAACCAAGTCTATAATTATTTTTTAGAAATCAGGAATCTTGTAGGGAAGGAGACCATCAATCAGTTAGGCTACTGTCCCACACACACGCAGCAGAGCTATACAGTATGTACCTTATGCGGGGCTACAATTTTTACTGCTTTTCATTACTGGTAACATCTAATGAGGTAATGGCATCTAATGAGGTCTAGACATTTGAGTTTTTTACCAACAAATTAGGTCACGAAATATTAGGATTATTACACTTATTTACTATTCAAGTAACACTACAAAAGCAGGTATTTTAAAATGGCCAGGTATTCTATTTAATATAGTACATACAGGGCAGAAAGGCTGCTGTTGATGTTCACATTTACGAGTAGAAACAGGAGAGTTTTGGTGTTGTAACAGAACTTCAGGTACTAATTTAATATTACAGATGACAAATGTTGCTTAATAATGAAATTAAGTGTTCATTTAGACAAACCACAAGTCAGAGCTTCTATTTTTCAGTGAGCTGGGGTAATACCTGATACCTCGCCTACTGCCAAAATCTAGTTTTAGGATTGAATATTTTACTTTATTAAAGCATGCTTTCTAATAAAAATGGAACAGTTTACAGTGCAAATATTCTTGTTAAACTAGTAATATTACTGTTTAGCTAGACTAGTATTATTTTAATTAACTTCTTGGTAAATATTTTGTGTATGTTGCACTTGTGTGTTATTTTCATCTAAGAATGGCCTACTATTTAAAATACTGGAGAGTTGGTCCATAAAAAGGAGTTAAAATTATAGTTGCCATACCAAATAACTCAAGCTCCCAAATCATTTCAAGAGCATCTCATGGCCTCTGCCAGTTCCAGCATTTCAAGTTTACTGTTTGTATTTCTCTCACCCCAGAACGTGAGTCAATCTTGGCATAACTTTCAGTGTCAAAGGCTTTCCTCCACTGCAGGGCAGCAAACTCTTCTCCAGAGAAATTTCTCAAAACATTTCACTTTTAAGTGTAGAAAATGAGAATCATTTTAGACACCTGCAAAAGCAGGTGAAAAAGACACTTTCTCCTAAGGAGAAAACACTACTTGAGCCTGATGCAATGTTTCATGCCCATTCAAGTCTCATGGGGAAGGCATGCAGAGACTATGAAACTGAGCACCCATTAACCACCGTTACTTAATTAGAATGCTGCAGAACTGTCAAACATTGCCAAAAATAGACAAATCATTCCAGAACTCAAACTTCTCTACCTATTATTTCCACTTCATGTAAACAACTTGTCATATTCATATGTCAACAGAAATTCACTTAGATTTTATTTCATCTCCAAGAGGTGGATAAAACCAGATGCTACATGAAATCAATTATTGTATAGCCCCAATATGCAGTAAGAGCATAATGTAATTTCCATACTACAATTTTGCCTTGTTTACTTTGCTACACTGAATTACTAAATTAATTACATGCTCTAAAGCTTTGCTATTTTGTAATTTATAGTTAAATCCATAAGTTTAATTATGGGCACAATTCATGAAAAATACTAAAATCTATCGCTGTTTAGACTGATATAATCTACATATTATAAAATTGATCTCATAGGGACTTTCCACTACTTAAATCCTAATGAATGCCTAATCATAGTTCTTAATCAGGACTGTAATAGGATACATATATTTAAGTGGTTTTAGAGTGTTTCAAGTAAAGATAGAGCTATTCTTCCCCTCTAACCTCCTGCCAAGACAAATAAGAGGAAGAGGAGTGTTGGCTGCAACATGGTATTTACTATAAGCAGAGATGCTACCCTTACTGTTCCCAATCCCAGTAATGGCTCAAGACTCATTCTGACAGACATCATATGGAAAAATGACCTAGTCTAATGCCTGCTTTCCTGTTCTTGTTGAAACAACCCCAGCTATTCCAGGCTACCTAGTATTACATGCAAATGTATTTTCAAATAAATGCTTGTTTTCTTTTTAGCTGTGTGCAAATCTATTTTCAGGAGTGCTTGAGATCCCCACACTAAAATTTATCTCCTAATTAAAACCACCAAACTAAATGTTAAGTAAGTATTGAACTTTAATAGTACTCATGTATTTCAACTCAAAGAAAATTCTCAAGACAACTTGCCAAAAGCCCCCTGCCCTAAACCCCCCAGACAATCCTGGGAAAATGAGACACCATGGAAAAAAATTATTTTGGAAAAGACCAAACCAAACAGCATTGAAAAACTAAGATACTGATGCTGGCACAGATCTGTTTGCCTGAATGCTCTTTTTCTCCTGGCTCAATATATTGACCAAGTTGGTGAGGAGCACCTTGGTCTATGAAGCAAACTCTGTCTGAAGTTCACACAATCCCTGGGCTCACACAAATGAGGCTCTCCCTTAAACTCATGGTATTAAGCACCTGATAAACAACTTCTGCTGTTCCCTCTGGTTTCTTTGAATTTAAAAACAAAACTAGTACATTATGTGGAACTTGCTTTTAAATTCACATTCAGGTTTCTTAGTCAACATGGTGAAATACAGAAAAGAAAATGTGACTGACAGCATGGTATTATAGCTCATACAATGTGCAAATTACAAGCTGTCTTGAACCCTGAAGGCTTAGACAGGTAGGTATGTACAAATTACATATGACAGATTCTCATTTTAGCTACATGTTGTTGAAACCTATCAAATCATTGAATTTGGGAGTCACATCCAGAAACGAATTTCAGGCTCATTTGTTTCACAAGTGGCTTTTTCTCTTTCTTCTAGCCCATGCCTTTGCACATTGCTTTCTGAGGCAATTTCCACAAATCAGAGAATCACGGAATGGGTGAAGTTGGAAGGGACCACAGCGTGTCATCTGGTCCAACCTCTCTGCTCAAGCAGGGTCATCCTAGAGCACACGGCACAGGATTGTGTCCAGACAGTTCTTGAATATCTCCAGTGACGGAGACTCCATAGTCTGTCAAGGCAATCTGTTCCAGTGTACAGTAAAGAAGTTCTTCCTCAGATTCACGTGGAACTTCCTGTGCATCAGTTTCTGCCTGTTGTCTCTTGTCCTATTGCTTGGCACCACCAAGCAGAGCCTGGATCCGTCCTCTTGATACTCTCCCTTCAGATACTTACAGACATTGATGAGGTCCCCACTCAGATGTCTCTTCTCAAGGCTGAACAGGCCCTGTGGCTGATGCACCATCCTCAGTAGGACAGAGACATACAATCCTCTACCCACATCTACCTCCTGACAGGTATGGAAGCACTCTTTCTTCATAGAAAAGAAATAGGGTTTAGGAGTAAACAAAATTATCATACTGTAAAAATATAGTGTTATTATACAATTATGCTTTCATTAAGCATTTATTGTTATAACTTTGGCAGATAGCGATTACTTTTCATGGTCACACAATGTGTAAGTATTACATCTGAGAAGGAGAAAGTAGCATTGTATCGGACATGTATTTCTGTCCCAGTCAAATTTAATAATCATATTTCAAACAGTTATTTTTTTCAATGAGTAAACAAATTGGTTTTAGCATATGGGCAACTAACTGAGTTCACGAGCCAGTTCAAGCACCTTTTCAATCTAAAATACCTAACATCCTGATATGCCCTAATACACTTTCTTAACAAAAAGTCATCAAGAAAATTTACTAGAAGAATCCGTTTACATAAACAAATAGGTTTGTTTGCCTCTATGTTCCTTGTATTAAATTTAAACCACAGGTGCCAAGTTTTTGGTTTTTTTCCCTCTGCTTCTGACTATCACCTTTACACAGTTCTGAGTTCTTCAGAGTGGAAAACTGCACTGCTTTGAAAGAAAGCAAACCTGTCCACATCTATCAGTGCTCCTCTGTTAACTCTTACAGGCTGCATTAGCACTGTAGTCATCAATTGACGTTTAATCTTCTGCTTTAGCAGGATCTAGGGGAAGTTCTCACTGCTTTCTAATTTTAGCTAAATGAAGTGGCAGAGCTGAATAGAAGTAATAACACTGAATTTAGTAAAAACAATGATAACCCTTCACCCCATCAAGGGAAAAAATATACATGTTGATAGCGCATACCAGAGAAACCAAGAGAGACTTTCTGTGTACTCACTTTCCTAATACACATTACATTTTACAATAAAAAGCATATTTAGCAGAAGAAACCAAGATTACAGGTACAAAAAGGCTGTAAGATACTCATTCAATTAGCACTTTGCCACGTGTGGTTTTATCCTTAGCATTATACAACATATTAGTAGTAAAAGCAGATGTAGTAAGCTGATGAGGCTGGTACCAGTCAGGACTTTTTTACCCCCTAAGCAGGAGAATCTATCCAAATAAATGACTAATTTGTATAATTCAATTTAACATAATAGAATAAACTAGTACATATGATGTATGAATTACGCATCAGTTATATTTATACGCATTTTACATGTAAAAAGTTAATATAATCATGTCATATGTGGAATGAAGAATTATATTAGAAGTGACAATGGCACTTCAAATTGCTTAAACATTAATCAGATAATCTTAAATGTGGTAAATATATTTGTTTATCAAAAGTGCATTTTGTACACAAAACCACTTAAACAAAGGTAGGACTACACCTAAACAGGAAACTTGACTAATTGTTTCCCATAATTTTCCATTTTTAAGGAAAGAGCATCTTGCCACTGCTACCTTCTCCTCCTAGACTGAGACAAGAAAAGCTATTCTTCTCTTATGTAAATCCCAGTACATTTTTCAATTTATGATCAAATTTATGATCCACTGAATTGACTGGATAAATAGGAAAGCATTTCAACTCTTCAAAAATCCTATTAAGTCTTGAAGCTGATATCGGTTGCAAATCAGCAGGTTCGGGATGAAAGTATTCTAAGAGTCTCAGTAAAATTTTAACAAAAAAAGAAGGATCTTCTAAAAAAACCACAATTAAATACAGTTTAAGTTAAATTCTCCAAAAGCAAATTATCCGAACCTCTTAGAGTAAATATCAAACACTGCTTTTCTTAAAACTAGATTTAATATGGATTTTGTCTATTCAGATGGTAATAAGGTGAGAAACCTACAGCTTCCAGTGCCCACAATCCTGCAGGTGTCAGACAACACTTTTGCCAGGTGCACCAGCAGTAACACCTCAGTGCTCCTCAGGACAGACCTATGCTCCTGGTACAGTGTGTTTTACACATAGCAGTGGCACATATGCATTTTAACTTCACTTTTCAACAAACAAAAAAACCCAAGCAAGTAGCAGCTCTCCAGTTTTCCTGTTTAGAGAAGACTGGCTGTGGTACACACATAACTTAATTTTAAAATAGCTCAGTTCATTTCTGACTTCATATTCAGAACAAAATCAGAAGAATCTGGGATCTGGTATGCTTTCTGTTCTGAGTAATTCCTTCAAACTTCCAACAGGGGAGCACATAACATACAGACAACGCTAAAAATTCAGTGTCAGGTAATTTCCATATACATTTAATCTGCACAAAGAAATGTCCCTGTGGTCTCCAAAAGGTAGAGTAAGGTAACCAAAGTTGCAACAGAGTAACGTAACCAAAACTCAAATCCTCTGCAAGGATAAGATCAACTCAGGATATACCTAAAGCCCAAATTCAAGTCAGTCTAGGCACTTAAGGAATCCCTTCGAAGTTAATAGCGTGTATTCATGCTGTGCCTTTGCTAAATTTGCTAAACAATCTTCTAAAATAACCTACATGAAATACGTTGCATGTTTCAGAATAATAAACAAAACTGTTCGTGCAAACAAATAAGGAGATAATAATCAAATGCACTACAAGCCTCTGTCAATTATAAAGAATAAAAAAAGTATTCAAGATCCATCTCCTTCTCTCTCAAAGGCCAGCTATGCAGCTGTTCATCTGCACAGATATGGTCTGCAATTTCTAAAAAAGGCATTTTTGCCACAGTGTAACTTAACACCCTTTTCAATAGGCTCGCCACATGGTGAACTTGCTGAGCAAAGCCTCACTCGAGCAAAGATGAAACCTGCACTCGCATGTGTGTGCTTCCTTTGCCCCAGCAGCAACCCCAGTCCCACCTCCAACAACTGTCTTTTGACTGTACTCAAATTTTTCACTAGCACGAGAAAACAGTCACGAGTACTTCCCAACAGAGACAGAAGCCTAACGACTCATCTCCAGCCACAAAATTAACAACAACATCCACTTTGGAACTTTCTCTCTCCCAAAAGAGCAGGACAGAAGTACCAGTTTTGACATTGGACTCCTTCTGGTCTATATAAACAGGAAATTTTTTGGTACAGTTGTCCCATTAGAAACTCGTTACGATGGATTAAAAGAAGAAACTGCAAGTAATCACAAGTTCCTAAGAAACCACTTACATCCCAATTACATTGAAAAACAGACAGGAAGACAACAGACAACAAGTAAAATAATCTGTTTATTTAGATCCATCCACGACAGTATGTATCACCATATATACACAATACATGGCATTTTAAAAGGGCAGATTTTCAAGTTTTTTTTTTTGTCCTCTGAATGGGTATCACATGGACCAGAAGTCATTATTCGACAAAGCAATTTGATAAGGAAGTTACAATAGTAGAGAAATAAAGCAAAAGTATGGCAGCAACTAAAAAACCAAACAAAATAACCCCCAAAAATAAAAGTCCTGAAAAATCAAGATAAAATCAGATTTAAAAACAGGTATAAATAGTACAAGCTTTAAGTAACAGAGCAGAAATTTGGATACAAAAGTTATGAACTTCAGTGAAAAAACACAGCTGGCAGGGGCAGGAATACTAAAGCAGTTCTCAAATATGTTAAGAATGGGAAAAAAATAGCAACAAGATATAGATACAAAAAATATAGAAAATTGGTCAACAAATACTTCTACTTTGTGTTTTGAAAGAATCAGAAAGTTTTCTCTTGTGTAATGAGGCTTATATATCTTCTCGTCTACTAGTAATTAAGAAAAACACTAAAACCGTATTTTAAACACTATTTTAACTCAGTAGATCTTGGTAATACAAATCACAAGTGTGCTTAGGCAGCTCTCTAGCCACTATTCAAGAACTTAATGCAGCTTCAAGTTTGCCAATGTTTGTTTTCTAAACAGATCTTGAAATACCTGGGAAACAGCAAAGTACTGTTTACACTGTACCAGCCCTGCAAAGCAGTAACACAAATGCCTGAAAGTGTTAGCTGTGCTGGATAAAATAAATAAAAAACAAACAAACAAATAAAAAATAATTCATGTGACAGATACCAAGATAACTGAGGTTCATTAGGCTTATAAGCAGGAAGGCAATAACGTGTCAACAGTTACACTATTCCAAAAGGTTGATTACCTTCACCAACAGCACCATTGCTTTTTTTGCACCATGGAGCCAGACCTGATCAACACTGAACCCACTTGACATTCACTACTATGGCCTGGGGCACCAGGAAACAGTTTTGAACCAACATGGGTCCATTGAGGGTTTTTAAGTCAGTAGCCTTGCCAGATAAAAGCTGACCCCACACAGAACAACTGTTCATAAATGCTCAGGTGCAGAACCTGAACCTAAGAGGTTCAGAGGACACCCTTAAATATGTCTCCTCAAATCTGAGTTAAACAATTTCTCTTTTTTTGACCATAGCAGACCCTGATTACATCACGTATCTAAGACTCAGTCTGCTGTCTTGGCACACAATGCATGAAAACCCACAAATTGAGTATTTTTGAGAAGCAGTTCTCTAGAGTGCATCTGCAACTAGCATTTCTGTTCTCCTCAGCATTAAAGAGAAAAGTAAGCCTGACTCCATATTTACTCTGATACAAAGGGAAAGAACAATATATGCTGACTTTTGGTCACTATATTAAAAGCAGCAGTATACTAAGAATGTTATAATTTTCATCAGTATATTTACAAAATTACCTTCTTTTTCTTCAAACTGCTGTGTGTGCTCCAGTACCGAGATCATCTCAAGCCTCATGTAGGCAAATCAGTTTGTATACTCTGATTCATGCTACACCACCTTCACCACTGCCACCAAACACTTAAGACAGCAGATCTGCAGCACCTCACATGGCATTACTTTAGGACTCTCCAGCCACAGCTCTGGTTACTGCTCATTCTATGTGGCACAACCTGCACTACTAAGAGGTCAAGCCTGCCATCCCCTTATTCTCTACAAGTTCTAGGGAAGAGCTGACAAAAAACCAAGGATACAGCTCTATTTTCCCCACCCTCTACAGCGCCTTTGGTCCTCACAAACCAAGTTATCTCTATAAAGGCAAACCTGTAGTCTAGTAAATTCTAATTTTTCCATTTCTTGCTAACCTTCTGAGCAGCAATTTTATCCAAGCAGGCAAAGCAAGCAAGAGAAATATACTGTGCCTGGATGAGCAATTGTAACTCATAACAGCATACATGCCAAAATTAGCATGGCAAAATCATGGTGTACTCTGCTCTTTTGCCAGAGCACAAGGAATTCATGCATTCTTACACAGGCTGAAGCAGTTCATCTCTAGCTTCTCAGTCCTGCATGCCAGATTTTGGAAGCTCAGACATGAGTTCCAAGGAGAAAAGGCATTAAAGAAACCTGTCAGAAAGCCAAAGTATTTCTTAAAAAAGGTCAAGTTCTTATGCTCATTACTTCATCAACAGTGTCATTTTACAGGAAGCTTTCACCTGAGTGAAAGAAAGACACTGATGTATTTTTTCCATGCTCTTTAGCAGCACATAATATCACTTCAGGAGGCTAGGAGAATATAGCTTTGGTAAAAGCTCTTGTAGTCAAATGCTGATAAAAACACATACTTTAGGAAAGCATTTTAAGTGAGTTTATTACATGATTCTTTTCCTGCCACACTTGATTTTAGGCAGTTATATGAAAACAATATTCTAGTTGATAATAATTAGACCCTCGTTTGAATATTCTGCTTTAGAGTCTATGACATTCAGATGATGATAATGTTTTTCAAAGTACTCATAAATACCACCCTATTGGATAATTTGCCTTTTTCTACGTTTCAAGAAATATTCTGTTCCCTGCAGGAGGTAGCACTATAGAACTAGCAAACCCTAACTCATTTGAGCTAACATACACTAATCACTCAGGGCATGATTCTACACGAGCTCACTGTTGACAAACAGGGAGGTCCCAGTCTCTCTCCTCATTCTCAACTGCACACTCCCAAAAGCATTTGTCAGACTCTCCATTAGCCAATTCAACCAACCAGCAAGGCAGAAACAACCCTTTCTCCCTCCCCACCCATTGAATTAAAGAAAAAAGGAGGAGGGAAAGAAAACAGCATAGTGGTAGGAAGAAGCAAGAGCACACCCTTTCAAGGCAACAAAGTACAGTACTGCTTTAATTGTACCTGGAGCTGCAGCCATTTCTGACTTTCTTTCAAAAAAGAATTATGGAGAAAGGGATAAAAGCCTAAATTTCTAATTATGCAGTAACTCATTTGTATTGACTTCTAGCTTCTGAGAGGCTGCTGACATATTTGAACTGCACCAGGGTGGAAAACACACTGGTCTTCTCTTCACCAGGACTGTGTCAACATGAAAGAAATAACAAGTACCCAGAAGTCTGTTGTTTACCTGACCTTAGCAGTATGCACATCATCACAAAATTAATCATGAATGTTTTAAAATCTGCTTCTTGTACATCAGACTGCTAGTTAAAGATGACTATTATTAAAGAGCACAAAAATGAAAGCCTAGTTGAAAAGCACATTGGCTTCAAGGTCAGTCACAGGAATGCGGACTGGGTTTACTGACTGCATTTCCCCCATAAATACCTAAGAACAAGTGTTAAAACACAAAAAATGAAACTGATTTGATTATATGGAGAAAGTACACAAAATACACACACTGCCTGAGCGTGGGGAATGCTGCAGAGTTTTGGTGGGTTACCACTCAGTGGTGAGGGTGGAGCAGTGGCAAGGGCAGGGGTAGGGTTTGATAGGGAAGACTTCCAAGTTTTCTCATTTCAGACAAATGGATAAAGGCTCATCTGACTTTCTCTACTACTCAACAGTCCACCGTCCATGCTGTAAACTGAGAGTTCCTGCAATGCAAACTGTTTTGAAAACTGGTTCTCGATTTATTTTCAAGAAAGCTCTATCCATCACTCTAAGGGCTGTGCTTCAAATACCTCAGAGTGCATGGTAAGAGACTGCCTCCATGTTGAACAGAAAAGAGAAACCTGCTCCATGACATGCCGCAAGACTACCTTTGCTGCTTTGAGCTTGCTTTTTCTGCTCTACAGGGCACACCTACACAAAAAAATTCCTAGAGGGGAAAGCTGTTCTGCCAGCTGAATTTACACTATTAAATTAGGCAAAATGTGCTAAAGTTTTATGCTTCTCTAAGGACTCTACTTTGAGTTTAAATATTCATTTATGCACAGACCTATATATAAGCAATAGTAAGGTTCAACAGTCAAATATTCCAGGCCTAATAAATGCTTTAATTAATGTTACCTAAGCCAAAGCAATTGGCCCCACAAACCTATGACCTATTCCTACATGAACTCTACTTCCCTGTAGCTAAAGGAACTTGATCCATTCAATCTATTAGATGATCAGTGCTTTCATAATGTGCAGCTATTCAAAATTATGGATTTTTCTTCACTGTTCAGAGTTCAGCCTGCACTACTCAAATTCTGTTCCAAACAGAACTCACGTTCTCATGCATTCTTCCACTATCAGCACTTACCAACCATTTAGGAACATAAGAAGGATTCATAAAGTGTCTACCACAAAAGCTACCATTTTACAGATGGTAAACAAACAAAAAGGTTATCATAAGCCATGTCCCCTAATTTAACCATACAATTTGGAATACCGTGGGACTGAGGTTTTGGGATGTATACCATTTCGTATCTCTAAAGGAAAGTTTTCTTTCATTACACAGTCACAAGCACACAATGTTCCTACAGATTTCCCTGCAGTCTTCTGCCCCAGATGCCAATCTCATATTTTCCCCCTCACTGACAAAGCAGAAGTTCCATGACCAACAGCATCTTCTTCAGATGTCCTGAACTACCCCAAGAGCAAATCCTCTATGAGGCCCTATAATCTAGGTATGATGACATAATAGAGTATTAAAAGGTTAATGCATGTTAAGTCCAAGTACAGATTTCACATTAATTACCCAATATATAATATACCAACATCTGAGTTCCATTATTTCAGTATTCCCAGTATGAGCATTTCTTTCCCACTTCCTTTTCCACATATTAATTTTCCCAACTCTCAGTTTCATCGTGACAGCCAGCCCACATCTGACAGCTTGCTTTTGCCTCCACTCTTCTGACTCACTCCTACACCACTACTCTATTTTTGCATCTTACAGCTTCCTTCTCTGTGCTAATGGAGGCAGAGGGGTCACAGCACAGATAGTACAAGCATACCTCTAAATGAATTTTACAAGCCCACAGCAGCCTGACATCTGTACTGCTTCCGTGCTCTGAATTATCATACTCAAAATTAAATTAGATATATCACCGTAGGGTACTGTGGGTTTTCTTTAGGTCTTGGTAAATTCTGTCAGATATCAGCTTTTCTCTGAAGCACTCTTCTGGTAAATCTGAAAAAGCTTGAATAAAGGATTTCTTCTGAAAAATCCTATCACCCTCCAAAACGCTAGAATAGTAAAACACAGATTCATCCAAGGAAACCTTCTGCTTGCTTCTCCCAATCTGATTCTGTATTAAAAAAAAAAATCCATCATCCTTTACAGCTTCATAACCAAAAATAGTAAGAGTTTGTAGAAGAACCATGTTTTGACCAAAGGGATGGACTATCTTCCTGAAAAAGAAGAACTCACTAGGCCAGAACTCTTCAGCCTAGAACAAAATGATGCTGATGACCATGCAATACATGACTACAAAATCATTAATAACACAGAGAAAGTAAATAGGACTCAGCTGTTCACAGTTTCTGCTAATATAATAAGTTGAAGTCATTACATCAAGACAGCAGAAGCTGCAACCAAAAGACAAAGAAGCAAAAGCTGCTTTTCTGAAAACTGATTGGAATGTCCCATATCAGCCCAAGCAGAGATGGCTTATTACTGATCTCAGTAGACTGGCCTTTCCTTTTCATACAAACCAGGCACTGGAGCTATATGATTAACTGAAAGAATCCTAAAGGCCTTAGACAGCCAGATATAGAAAAAACCCTCTTCACTACAAGTAAAATTAACATTATAGCATTTTTACTGATACTACTCTCATCACAGGAGGTAAGTGACAAAGTGCTCCATTTTTCTTTTCTGCAATAGAAAATATGTTGTGTTTCTATGAGGACTCCAAGGAAAGGTGCTGACATTCTTGCATTCTCGATTTATCATACTTCTTGTAAAACAGGATCCTGTGTATCTGAATAAAGACATATGACTAAGTTTAACAGTCTAGCCTCTCATTCAGGAGGGTTTTTTTAAAGTACAGGTGTACAAATTGCCACAAGGAACATTACAGTAAAGCTTATGTGCATCCTAATACTTGAGAGTAAATGCAGGGTAGCTTACCTCAACTACAAACTTGTCATTTTCAGTGACTGGTGCTACTCTACTGAGATGCTCTTTCCATAGGAACCTGAAGCAGATTCCTCTGAAGCAATCCCTTAATATGCAAGCCTCAAAGGGCATTTATTTAAACTCTTAGCATCTGGCAGGGTTACAGCATTGGTGGACAGGGNAAAAACAAACAAACAAATAAAAAATAATTCATGTGACAGATACCAAGATAACTGAGGTTCATTAGGCTTATAAGCAGGAAGGCAATAACGTGTCAACAGTTACACTATTCCAAAAGGTTGATTACCTTCACCAACAGCACCATTGCTTTTTTTGCACCATGGAGCCAGACCTGATCAACACTGAACCCACTTGACATTCACTACTATGGCCTGGGGCACCAGGAAACAGTTTTGAACCAACATGGGTCCATTGAGGGTTTTTAAGTCAGTAGCCTTGCCAGATAAAAGCTGACCCCACACAGAACAACTGTTCATAAATGCTCAGGTGCAGAACCTGAACCTAAGAGGTTCAGAGGACACCCTTAAATATGTCTCCTCAAATCTGAGTTAAACAATTTCTCTTTTTTTGACCATAGCAGACCCTGATTACATCACGTATCTAAGACTCAGTCTGCTGTCTTGGCACACAATGCATGAAAACCCACAAATTGAGTATTTTTGAGAAGCAGTTCTCTAGAGTGCATCTGCAACTAGCATTTCTGTTCTCCTCAGCATTAAAGAGAAAAGTAAGCCTGACTCCATATTTACTCTGATACAAAGGGAAAGAACAATATATGCTGACTTTTGGTCACTATATTAAAAGCAGCAGTATACTAAGAATGTTATAATTTTCATCAGTATATTTACAAAATTACCTTCTTTTTCTTCAAACTGCTGTGTGTGCTCCAGTACCGAGATCATCTCAAGCCTCATGTAGGCAAATCAGTTTGTATACTCTGATTCATGCTACACCACCTTCACCACTGCCACCAAACACTTAAGACAGCAGATCTGCAGCACCTCACATGGCATTACTTTAGGACTCTCCAGCCACAGCTCTGGTTACTGTTCATTCTATGTGGCACAACCTGCACTACTAAGAGGTCAAGCCTGCCATCCCCTTATTCTCTACAAGTTCTAGGGAAGAGCTGACAAAAAACCAAGGATACAGCTCTATTTTCCCCACCCTCTACAGCGCCTTTGGTCCTCACAAACCAAGTTATCTCTATAAAGGCAAACCTGTAGTCTAGTAAATTCTAATTTTTCCATTTCTTGCTAACCTTCTGAGCAGCAATTTTATCCAAGCAGGCAAAGCAAGCAAGAGAAATATACTGTGCCTGGATGAGCAATTGTAACTCATAACAGCATACAT
This sequence comes from Lepidothrix coronata, assembly GCF_001604755.1. Lineage (NCBI taxonomy): Eukaryota > Metazoa > Chordata > Aves > Passeriformes > Pipridae > Lepidothrix > Lepidothrix coronata. The sequence goes on from NW_016690189.1 coordinate 2,364,834, forward strand.
GCCAAAATTAGCATGGCAAAATCATGGTGTACTCTGCTCTTTTGCCAGAGCACAAGGAATTCATGCATTCTTACACAGGCTGAAGCAGTTCATCTCTAGCTTCTCAGTCCTGCATGCCAGATTTTGGAAGCTCAGACATGAGTTCCAAGGAGAAAAGGCATTAAAGAAACCTGTCAGAAAGCCAAAGTATTTCTTAAAAAAGGTCAAGTTCTTATGCTCATTACTTCATCAACAGTGTCATTTTACAGGAAGCTTTCACCTGAGTGAAAGAAAGACACTGATGTATTTTTTCCATGCTCTTTAGCAGCACATAATATCACTTCAGGAGGCTAGGAGAATATAGCTTTGGTAAAAGCTCTTGTAGTCAAATGCTGATAAAAACACATACTTTAGGAAAGCATTTTAAGTGAGTTTATTACATGATTCTTTTCCTGCCACACTTGATTTTAGGCAGTTATATGAAAACAATATTCTAGTTGATAATAATTAGACCCTCGTTTGAATATTCTGCTTTAGAGTCTATGACATTCAGATGATGATAATGTTTTTCAAAGTACTCATAAATACCACCCTATTGGATAATTTGCCTTTTTCTACGTTTTAAGAAATATTCTGTTCCCTGCAGGAGGTAGCACTATAGAACTAGCAAACCCTAACTCATTTGAGCTAACATACACTAATCACTCAGGGCATGATTCTACACGAGCTCACTGTTGACAAACAGGGAGGTCCCAGTCTCTCTCCTCATTCTCAACTGCACACTCCCAAAAGCATTTGTCAGACTCTCCATTAGCCAATTCAACCAACCAGCAAGGCAGAAACAACCCTTTCTCCCTCCCCACCCATTGAATTAAAGAAAAAAGGAGGAGGGAAAGAAAACAGCATAGTGGTAGGAAGAAGCAAGAGCACACCCTTTCAAGGCAACAAAGTACAGTACTGCTTTAATTGTACCTGGAGCTGCAGCCATTTCTGACTTTCTTTCAAAAAAGAATTATGGAGAAAGGGATAAAAGCCTAAATTTCTAATTATGCAGTAACTCATTTGTATTGACTTCTAGCTTCTGAGAGGCTGCTGACATATTTGAACTGCACCAGGGTGGAAAACACACTGGTCTTCTCTTCACCAGGACTGTGTCAACATGAAAGAAATAACAAGTACCCAGAAGTCTGTTGTTTACCTGACCTTAGCAGTATGCACATCATCACAAAATTAATCATGAATGTTTTAAAATCTGCTTCTTGTACATCAGACTGCTAGTTAAAGATGACTATTATTAAAGAGCACAAAAATGAAAGCCTAGTTGAAAAGCACATTGGCTTCAAGGTCAGTCACAGGAATGCGGACTGGGTTTACTGACTGCATTTCCCCCATAAATACCTAAGAACAAGTGTTAAAACACAAAAAATGAAACTGATTTGATTATATGGAGAAAGTACACAAAATACACACACTGCCTGAGCGTGGGGAATGCTGCAGAGTTTTGGTGGGTTACCACTCAGTGGTGAGGGTGGAGCAGTGGCAAGGGCAGGGGTAGGGTTTGATAGGGAAGACTTCCAAGTTTCCTCATTTCAGACAAATGGATAAAGGCTCATCTGACTTTCTCTACTACTCAACAGTCCACCATCCATGCTGTAAACTGAGAGTTCCTGCAATGCAAACTGTTTTGAAAACTGGTTCTCGATTTATTTTCAAGAAAGCTCTATCCATCACTCTAAGGGCTGTGCTTCAAATACCTCAGAGTGCATGGTAAGAGACTGCCTCCATGTTGAACAGAAAAGAGAAACCTGCTCCATGACATGCCGCAAGACTACCTTTGCTGCTTTGAGCTTGCTTTTTCTGCTCTACAGGGCACACCTACACAAAAAAATTCCTAGAGGGGAAAGCTGTTCTGCCAGCTGAATTTACACTATTAAATTAGGCAAAATGTGCTAAAGTTTTATGCTTCTCTAAGGACTCTACTTTGACTTTAAATATTCATTTATGCACAGACCTATATATAAGCAATAGTAAGGTTCAACAGTCAAATATTCCAGGCCTAATAAATGCTTTAATTAATGTTACCTAAGCCAAAGCAATTGGCCCCACAAACCTATGACCTATTCCTACATGAACTCTACTTCCCTGTAGCTAAAGGAACTTGATCCATTCAATCTATTAGATGATCAGTGCTTTCATAATGTGCAGCTATTCAAAATTATGGATTTTTCTTCACTGTTCAGAGTTCAGCCTGCACTACTCAAATTCTGTTCCAAACAGAACTCACGTTCTCATGCATTCTTCCACTATCAGCACTTACCAACCATTTAGGAACATAAGAAGGATTCATAAAGTGTCTACCACAAAAGCTACCATTTTACAGATGGTAAACAAACAAAAAGGTTATCATAAGCCATGTCCCCTAATTTAACCATACAATTTGGAATACCGTGGGACTGAGGTTTTGGGATGTATACCATTTCGTATCTCTAAAGGAAAGTTTTCTTTCATTACACAGTCACAAGCACACAATGTTCCTACAGATTTCCCTGCAGTCTTCTGCCCCAGATGCCAATCTCATATTTTCCCCCTCACTGACAAAGCAGAAGTTCCATGACCAACAGCATCTTCTTCAGATGTCCTGAACTACCCCAAGAGCAAATCCTCTATGAGGCCCTATAATCTAGGTATGATGACATAATAGAGTATTAAAAGGTTAATGCATGTTAAGTCCAAGTACAGATTTCACATTAATTACCCAATATATAATATACCAACATCTGAGTTCCATTATTTCAGTATTCCCAGTATGAGCATTTCTTTCCCACTTCCTTTTCCACATATTAATTTTCCCAACTCTCAGTTTCATCGTGACAGCCAGCCCACATCTGACAGCTTGCTTTTGCCTCCACTCTTCTGACTCACTCCTACACCACTACTCTATTTTTGCATCTTACAGCTTCCTCCTCTGTGCTAATGGAGGCAGAGGGGTCACAGCACAGATAGTACAAGCATACCTCTAAATGAATTTTACAAGCCCACAGCAGCCTGACATCTGTACTGCTTCCGTGCTCTGAATTATCATACTCAAAATTAAATTAGATATATCACCGTAGGGTACTGTGGGTTTTCTTTAGGTCTTGGTAAATTCTGTCAGATATCAGCTTTTCTCTGAAGCACTCTTCTGGTAAATCTGAAAAAGCTTGAATAAAGGATTTCTTCTGAAAAATCCTATCACCCTCCAAAACGCTAGAATAGTAAAACACAGATTCATCCAAGGAAACCTTCTGCTTGCTTCTCCCAATCTGATTCTGTATTAAAAAAAAAAATCCATCATCCTTTACAGCTTCATAACCAAAAATAGTAAGAGTTTGTAGAAGAACCATGTTTTGACCAAAGGGATGGACTATCTTCCTGAAAAAGAAGAACTCACTAGGCCAGAACTCTTCAGCCTAGAACAAAATGATGCTGATGACCATGCAATACATGACTACAAAATCATTAATAACACAGAGAAAGTAAATAGGACTCAGCTGTTCACAGTTTCTGCTAATATAATAAGTTGAAGTCATTACATCAAGACAGCAGAAGCTGCAACCAAAAGACAAAGAAGCAAAAGCTGCTTTTCTGAAAACTGATTGGAATGTCCCATATCAGCCCAAGCAGAGATGGCTTATTACTGATCTCAGTAGACTGGCCTTTCCTTTTCATACAAACCAGGCACTGGAGCTATATGATTAACTGAAAGAATCCTAAAGGCCTTAGACAGCCAGATATAGAAAAAACCCTCTTCACTACAAGTAAAATTAACATTATAGCATTTTTACTGATACTACTCTCATCACAGGAGGTAAGTGACAAAGTGCTCCATTTTTCTTTTCTGCAATAGAAAATATGTTGTGTTTCTATGAGGACTCCAAGGAAAGGTGCTGACATTCTTGCATTCTCGATTTATCATACTTCTTGTAAAACAGGATCCTGTGTATCTGAATAAAGAGATATGACTAAGTTTAACAGTCTAGCCTCTCATTCAGGAGGGTTTTTTTAAAGTACAGGTGTACAAATTGCCACAAGGAACATTACAGTAAAGCTTATGTGCATCCTAATACTTGAGAGTAAATGCAGGGTAGCTTACCTCAACTACAAACTTGTCATTTTCAGTGACTGGTGCTACTCTACTGAGATGCTCTTTCCATAGGAACCTGAAGCAGATTCCTCTGAAGCAATCCCTTAATATGCAAGCCTCAAAGGGCATTTATTTAAACTCTTAGCATCTGGCAGGGTTACAGCATTGGTGGACAGGGGCAGAGCAACTGACATCATCTACCTGGATTTATGCAAAGCATTTGACACTGTTCCACCAATATCCTTATCTCTGAATTGGAGAGACACGGATTTGATGGATGGACCACTCAGTGGATAAAGAACTCTAAGGTCCACTCCAACCCTTAACATGCTAGGATTCAAGCAGTTAACAAACAGGCCAAATACACAGAAAAAAGCATGCTGGATTCTGTTGGCTAAACTTTGTCTGTAACAGCTACAGGAATTATCACCACTTTACAACAAGCTTGAGTAAAGGCACAACAACTTACATGATGGTAATAGTACATTATGCAACAAAGCTGTATCATCAATATACTGCTACTCTTTACTAAAATAACATTAAATCTTAAGTATAAAGTCACAACTACAAAAGAAATCTCTTCTACTTGCTACATAGGCTCTTGCACACTTTTAGTTTTAATAATTAGCTACTGTACTACTGAAGGAGGCCAAGAAACAGGGTATTATAGACAAAGCTAAAGCCAGCCAGGCTGGCTTTTTTTTCCCTGTTGTTGGATGGCTGCCTTCATTTCACTGGAACTACAAAGCAAGTTGACCATATAAGGTACTGGGATTCCCAAGGAAAATGCCTACACAAATCAGATCCATGCAGTCTATTTAGTTTATATATTATAGTTAAGTTGAACATTTGCAGTACATTTTTAAGACACTTTACAATTAAACCTTACAGATACAGCACTACTTTCGCCTTAACCGAGTTCATGTAAGTAGCCTTCCAGAAGAATCTACCGCTTAACATTCAACTGAATACATTTCTTTACATAATATCAAGACCAGATCAATTTCCAAACTGCAGGCAGCATTCATAAACACAATGCCCTTGGTTTTGGTGCGCATGAAAAGTACCAGAAAAGCCTAATTCAGGAGTCTGACAGCAAATGAATCTCCCTGCCAGCCACTGGCTGCAGCCTGCATACATCTGAGACAGCAACTTGCTGCATGGAAAGATTATTTGTAGCCCAGATTCCAACAAGAATAACTCTAACAAGCAAGTGCTTATAAGGAGATGGTAATACACAGTCTACAGAGAAAGGACAGGGAGAACTAGAGAAAGCACCATTCTTGAACAGACAGTGGTGCAAAATAAAGAGGACTGCAGGGCTTCCACTTGAGAAGGGGAAGGGAGCTTTCAAGACAATGGAAGGAAACATGAGTCTCAAAGAAAGAGCAAGAAAGAGATATATACCAACTTTAGGATTAGACAGACAAATACAGGAATACAAAAAGCCTAAGTTAGAGGTATGTGCCAGCATGAAAATATAAAAATACACACACAAAGAGGAGAGATGACAACTACATTTGTGTAAAAGATGAAATTTTAGTTTGATCTTAAATTTGCCCTCAGTACTAAACACCTTTGAAACCTATGTGCTCCACTGTGAATCTAGAACCACCTCTACTCAAGTTTGGAATTCATTTGACTAGTATTCCCCCAAATTAAAAAGATCCCATAAGAAGCTGTAGATTTATGTGATTTTATCCACAGAGGAGAGCTAAGACTCCACTTCTCAAGATCTTATGTTGAGTTGTCCTAAGCAGTAATTTAATGGACTGCTCAATTAGTTCATATAACAGTATTTTAGAAGTTACTGCACTCCAACTGCAAGTTCATCTACCACATGACTTGCCAAGTGAACAAATTAAACTTCTCTACAGAAGACTGAATGAGCATGGGAATGTACAGGAGCTGTCAATGAGTAAGCACTGTGCTTAAGTAGGCATTTAGGCTATAACAACGACAGCACTGTAGTTCACAGTATCTACATCCCTAAGTATTTAAAGTAAATGCATGCTTATTTCAGAAAAATATATCATTATACCAAGATACTTCAGATAACTTTATAGTAGCTACAACTATATTTTTGCTCTGCAGGGTATCAACTCGCTAAAAGCACATTTTATGTGAGCTTGGACTCAAAAAGCCAAATATACTGGCTCTATTTAAAAAAAATCTTCAAGGGCAGAGATTGCCTCTGTGGGATGCCTCAGCTGGGATGGTGATCTTTCATTTGGAAGGGCTCAATACTGAGACACTTCTAGAATCAAACTTATTCTCTATCAATCCCATACTAAATATGAAGTGCCAACACTGAAGCAACATAACATTAACACACTCCTGGCCTTAGGAATGGCACAGAAAATACCTATTACTGCTCTGCTGAGGACTTACTCATTAGACTAAATCAGGTTAGGCAAAAGACTCAACACAACTGTAGCATGCTGCAGACCTAATAACATGAGCACACCAAAGTCCTCTGTAATGTGCTAGTAGGCAAAAGGGAGAAGGAAATGAGATGGCAAGTAAGTTTTCTCCCTATCCAAGTTAGTCTGGGCTATAGACTACTTTCTTTCCAAGGAAATCACTAAGTCTAAGAATAGGCTGCTAAAACAGCCACATCCTTTACATTTACACATCCTGAGCCACAATGTGCAAGGAGTGGGTTTCTATACAGGCATCAGCTGATGCTGCACAGTCACTCTGGACCTTGTATCCAGTCACTAGCAGTCATTAGCTAAAAATTTTAGAATCAGTTCATCTCTTTCCTTTTCGTCATACCACTCCTGCTGCCCTAGGAACTGTGAGAGGAGAAGGTAACCGATTATCAACAAAACTCAGCCCACCAGCCTTTCCAATCATTTAGGAGAAGAATGAAAATCCAGGTCAGGGCAAATTAAAAGCTTTAATAAGAGACAGCTTAGAAGTTTTAAGCCTTGTAAGGTCACAAAGGAAAACAAGCACTCTTCTTTCAAAACCTAACAACAGCTGACCTTGATCACATGCTGGGGCAGTGCTCATCCTCACTCTAATCACAAAATTGCATCTCAACTGCAGAGTACACAGTTGTGAAAGCAGAATGCAGCCCCAGCTTTCCAAGCTCAAAGTGAAGAAAAGTTCAGATCCAGACTAGCTGTCACTTTCTGGACAGGAAGCTTCCAGTAACTTTGCGGGTGTTCTTTGTTTTTTCTACAACACCATTTTGTTAATATATTTAACAATCAAATATGTATAAATTTGCCTTAAAATCAATGTAGATGTTGAGTTTCAGAAAAAAGGGCTTTAAGATGGTTATGCAAATCCTTTCCCATAGCCCTAATGAAAAATAGGACACCAGTACATCTGTGAATGGAGGAGGTAATTAACCAAGTTGAAGAAAGAGCTGAGTTGTATCAAAGTTGCCCCACAAGATGGCAAGTAAAAACAGTGGTGAGACAAAATACAATCACACCACCTTGCTGCTCTGGAAGTTTGCATTTAACCACACTATTCCAAAAGCAGAGTATATAATTATCCAAGAGACCAGAAACAGCACTTTGATAAGTACTGCAGTAGAACAGGTTTAGTTATTACCACAGATAATTCCTTTTGCTAAGCAATTTATTTACCTAAAACAGATACCAACTGTGTGCGTGGATAGAAGTTGTTTATTGTTCTAGAGATAGGGAAAAACTGGAAAGATCCATTGAAGTTACAGCTATAGTTTAGGAGAATCTAGAATATATGATTTTAAATGTGAGCACTGAAAAAGAACGCTCCAAGACAGCTGTAGAGTTGAGCCACAGATGGGCAAGCCTTATGGATAATTCTTCTGAAATTGTGGGATTTAGAGGAGTATAAGTGTTTCCAGGTGTAGAAGCAACATCCAGTTCTTGTGTCTGTGCTCACTACTGTCCGCACTAGAAGCCTACAAAGACTTGTAAATAAATTAATCACTGTTTCTTAGACAAGCATTGATAACTGAGGTTTCCCGATGAAGGTGTCAGACATGGATTAACAACATTCTTAAAAGAAGGATTAGCAATAGTTGACTAAGAAGTTATCAAGTGTAACTTAAATCAATTTTATCACAAATAGGACAACAAAAAAGAGTGAATTGTGTTTATTTTCCTGATGTTTTAAATCACTGTGTTCAGGTGGACTCCAACAATGAAACTAGAAAACACTGATGGACTGAAATGTGGCCAATGCCTTACAGGTAAGCCAAAGCCCTTGCTCCAGAATTTCCCCATTCTTATTTGGAAAGCTAATGCTATCTAGGGAAGAAGTCTGTGCATGCTTGTGCTTTAAACCATCTGCATAATAGAGACATCATTCACGAAGGAGCCAACATCATCAAAGAGTGAATGTGGGAAGGTAAAATGAGTGTAAAACTGAGAATTATCGCCTTGAAAAAAGTTAAGAACTTTAAGAATAAGCTGTGTTTAATTTTCACTTCCTCTTAAGAAACCAAATGACAAAGCCAGTTTTCAGTGATCTGGAGCTCATTTGGATGCCATAAAATCAGGAGTTAGCTCCTGTCATGTTATTTATAAGCATATTTAGGGAGCACTGAGGTAACAAAAGAGTTGTCTGTAAAACAAACATTTGCTGTGTTCCAGGTATTTTTTTGGTAGGTACCTGCTACACATCTACCAAGAGTATAACACTGCAGAATATGACTGGGTAATTTAAGACAAATATTCTATTTATTAGTTTTACTTTGGGCAAAGGTACAGATAGAACAGCTTGAATTAAATAAGAATCCAAGGAAAGAAGCACCTTATTGTTAATTTGATCAACATCAATTCTTTATATGAGACATCTGTGACCTAGTGTCACTCACAACTATGAAGCAATGACTCCCTAATTACAACAGTCTTCCCTATTGATGCTTAATATTTAAAATTACCCTGTACTTAACATCTTGAATTGAAGATATGAGGTCTAAATGAAGGTTAAATATGGAACTGCAATACATGATTTGTCTTGCTCACAAGGAAATGGGTTATTTCTTTCATTTGAAAATTGATCTACATCTCAGAACTCTGGCATGCAGACTAGTACCAGAGAAGCTGAACAGCTGATGGCCCTTTTGTCACCAGCAACCTCCTTGTTACTCCAAAGAAATATGCAGCTATTGGCAGAAGACAAACTGGCAGCACCCTTATGCTTCAGGTGTCATTTTGAAGTGTGTGGTATAAATTTCCTCAGTTAAATCGTACCTTAATCTCAGATTACTGTATTGTGTTGGGTTATGGTCCTTAAATAAAGGTAGTAGATCAATCCTAGTACACCCAAGTATGAAATCGGTTTGGCAAAACTGGGAAATTTTAGTAAAAATAACACACGAACACTACGACTGAAGTGCTCGTGTAACTGGAAAACCAGAAGAACAGAATGATCTTAAATCTAGTTTATGAAGTGCTTAAACTTAGCTGCTGTTTTAAGGATTACTGTTTGCCTTTTGGCTAATTTCTGTTCTCAACTTGTACTGAGTCATTTTTTCCATTACTGCAAGCTACCTTTATTTTTATTGGATGCTTTCAGTCTAAGTATGTTCAGAACATCACAACTACAGAACTATGGTTAAAGCAAGATAAAATTTGCTGAAATTCACAACTACAATGAGCTTGAAGCAAGAGCCTATCTACTTTAAAAAAAAAAACCAAACCTTTACAATACCAATATACAAAATTTAACCCATGCCTTCTTTGCCATCAAGTAACACATAGCAACAGTTTAACATCTTTTGGATGGATTTCAAGGACTTTTTTTTTGCCACCAGGTGTCTTAACTTATACCATCACAACTTCTAGAAGGTAACCAACCATTTAGTTTTAATTTATTACTTTAGGAACTTGGCTCTACATAAATGAAAACTTATTAAAAACTATAGACTGTTGAAAGATACTCTATCACATTCGAAAGAAATTTTGAATAGTTATGTCTACCCAACTACTCTAAGTTCATCAGATAAGGAAAAAAACAAACAAAACACCACAAAGCAAACATCAAACAGCCCAGGAACTGTGGACAATTCCCCCCCCCAATATTACTATAGTGCCCCTCAATTCACCAGGTACAGAAGAAGTACAGATACAGAAGAAGTACAACCTATGTCTGACAAAATGATATAATAAGTAATAAAATTTATTTTTCTTCAACAAGAATTCAACATTAAAATGCAAGCAAGCACATTTTATATATTTGGTTGTATTCTTCCTTGCCAAACTTCATACATATCTTCCAGTCTGATGCACTGTAGAGCAGGAACGATGCCTCCACGGGTCTATATGGAGCCTAGGACAAGTGAAGCCACTGTTTCATCAGGAATTACTCCTGTATCTGTATGTCAGGCACACCATGAGAGAAAAGCTATTGAGTACAGCAGTTACCACTTAAGTTCCTGTATTACTGTAACACCCAGGAGCTCTAAACATGCACCAGGACCTCCAGAAATATCTATAACCACATCTGTGAAGCAATTCAAGTTTTCTGGAAAAGATTTCAGCTTCAGTAGCCAAAAAGCTGCCTGAGCGTAGTAAAAACCAGCAGAGTCTTCAAAAAGGAAAAAAAAAACCCCACACCAAAAACCCCCCAAACAGGCAGACAAGCATTAGTTAGCACACCAGTAAAAGTCCCCATCTCCCCAAACAATACTCCTGGAAGAACTATACTGAGCATCTAAATTTCTGCATCCAATTCTAAGAATCATTATTCAAAGCAGTCAATCTAAACCACACTTTCATTAAAAACAACAAACAAACAAAAAAAAAAAACCCACAAAAAACCCTCTCCTTTTCAAACTCATTTCTCATCAAGCCAGTGCCCCCACCTCTTCTCTTACTCACCTGTTCACATGTCCTTTTTTAAAAAAAAAGTCAAGACAATCTAAGATAAGATTTCTGAAAACTCTAGGAAAGTAATGCAAGATAACACATGTATTAAATAAATATTTGCTTGCTTATACAGCATTGAAAGTTAGCAACTGCATTTTACATTTCTGCTTTGCAGAACAAAGAATACTTTGCTATAACAAAACTTGTTACTTTCTTTCCATAACAAACCTTTTCTGTTTGGTATGCTGCTGCCATTCCTCCTCTCCAGTAGTTTCCCTGCTTCCATATCACACTTTTCAGGAACTAAGACCACACAGCATCTGTCCAGACTAACTTTGCAGTAGGTGGAAAGATTACAACACAACACGTGCCTACCTACCTGCCAAAAAAAGTAAGCTCTTACATCCAGAAATAGATTGAGGAAAGCCATCCCTGCTCAGCACACTGAAGCCTGCATACTTGCATTTAGACTGGAGAGAAACTCCTTGCCTGGACTGACTAAAACAAGAAAGACCACACTACAAGCTATCATGGCCAATATAATATCAAACAGCATTCTAAAACTGTTGGCTAAATGTACAAAGTTAAAAGAGGTGCAGAGCAAAAATCATTCTACTCCTTCAGGTAGCCTTGGGAAGGGGGAAAAAAAAACCAACAAAAAAAAGAGGCCAACCAGAATACAAGAACCAGAAGAGTGTTTGGTACACTACTGTAGTAAGTATCCTGTCTCCAAATATTTACTTGCCTTCTGTGGCCAAGGACTTGAAGTCAGAATTCCTTAGACCCTATAAATCTAAAGCCACATAACTCAGATGTAAAAAAAGAAAGTCTTTAAAGTAAAAGAAAACCCTCTCATTTTTGTTTCACTTAAAAGTATTCAGGCAAAGGGACAAAGGTTAAACAAATATCTTCCAGATACTTCAGTGGCAGAAGTAGTAGAGCCTTCCACTAGGTACTCAACAGCCAGTATCTAAAGGTACTTTATATACTTTAAATACAGCCCACCTCATAACAAAGTAGTACCACACTCAATGTCTACTCCTTGAGAGGTAAATTAAAAGGTTGTGAAACCTGTGCAACAGCAGGTTTTTGTCTTCAAGGACCAGTAGAAGTACTTTTTTTTAGTAATTTTCATCAAACCACAGCTCTACTTTGTCTTTCACCTTTTTAACTGTCCTCCAAAAAAGCACTTTTCATCAAAAAGAACTTATAGTGTGACCTGCCTATTGGGAAAAGATCCTTACCATTTTGCCTATTTATGCCACTGTATTAGGTTTTTTGCAGCCTTAGGGCACAACACAATATCCTTCTTTCTTCAAAGACAAGGTTTCAATATGGCTACCAGGATTGCAGTTTAAGGAGGCTGCATAATTTTTCTTCCAGTTTACGTAGGACCCCTGGGAACATGTTGGCAGAATTGTTTGGTAGTTTGCCTGCATATATTTCCAGCTCTGCCTTTGCCTGTAAGTCAAAAACTAAACCTGAAGTAGTGCTAGTTGGAAGCCTCCATGAAAATCTGAAATATACAGCAAACTTCAACACAAGACTAAAGATTTCTACAACAGTTAGATTATGGTTTTATAAATTTAAATAAGTAGTTCCCTGGGAGCACCACAGAACAGTAGCATAGCACTAATACAATTTCACCCAGGTTTTGTCTTATTTCCAAAGCTAAACCGCACATGGAACAGTAAACCTTTCACCTAGACAGTACAGTTATACTGAGCCACAGCAGAGCACAGATTCGTGGAATTACCATCTGTAAGCATGTAGTTTGCCACTTTTAATAGGCCTTTCATATCAGCAGTTCTACACCAACTTCTACAACTGCAGGTAATCAGCATCACCTCTGCATGAAAATGTGCGCACATATTTGGCAATCTATCCTACTTTCCTGCCATTCATCTGTAAAAGTGATTAAATGCAAATTAACAAAACTCCCTGTAACAGCAGCCACAGAAGTGAGGGCTGGGGAATAGCAAGAATTTGTTGTTTTAGAGGAAGGAGCTAGGGAAAGTGAGGATTTTGAAAAAAAGACTTATTTAAACAAACTAACAAAAAAAACTTTGGATATTAAGCACTGTCTTCATACAACTATTTGCTGACTTTACAGAAAAGATCTTTGAATCACAGACTGAAAACAAGTGGCAAATAACTGTCATTTGGTTGTTGAACAGAAGAACAAAGTTATGAATTTGCTTTGGTATTTGTCTCCCGGAATTCAGAGCTGCTTGGCTCCAATTTCCATCTGCAAAATGAATAATTTCCATTTTAGGAGACCAACTTGCAGGAGGTCAGAGCAATCTGGCTATACTTGATTACACATCATAGCTGGTTACAAGCTGAAGGAGCTGCTTGTGCCAGTACCTGCACAAAATAAAATCTAAGTTCATCAAAGCAAGTGCACTAGAACTTCCTCAGCTGGGGCAAAAGTTGCACTAAACTTTACTACTGAGATTCAGCTATTACTGGAGAATTTTATATCTACTTCTAGCAGTTTTAGCTCAAGTGCTGGATGAAGTTATAAATTAAATAATCCCATATCAGAGTAATGTAGAGTCAGGACTTTGGCTTCACGCAGTCAAAGACTTCTCTGTCTCCAAACTGAGTGGCCTGTACAACTCAACGTATGTTTGCCAACTAGCAAGTGCAGAATATCCACAGTCCTTTGAAAGAACTCAGGAAAAAAGGATTACTGATTTATGGCACTTGGTGGAAGAACAAGTTGTTACAACTACGGGCATAATATATGACTGAATTGTGACAATACAAAAAATTCTGAATTCTTTCATTGTATGTGGGACATATTTTGAAATCACAGGTCAAACTCAATGCAAAAATGAAGAGTACAAAGTTAAAGCTTGCCAATTTGAACATTCTTCTAAAAAAAAAAAAAAAATACTGCTGACATTCACTTGAATTCCCAAGCTCAAAAAGAATGCTGTAGAAGTTTACTGCAAAGATTCAGAGACAATTAAAGCCGAAATTTTAACTCTTTGTTTTATGGCTGAAGAGCACTATTAACAACCTAAGCACCTGTACTATTCATACAGTGACTCTAGCAGCTGTAAACTCTAGTAAAAACAGTATGAAGACATGGTGATATTACAGGTTCATTACATCACTACAATACATCTAGGTTCTACAGCACACCTCCATATTTGATCCTTAACACAAGAGATACCACAAGAGTCAATAAACTATATGGTATGAAAACATTTCCTCCTAATAGCTGCAAAGACACTCAAGATGTTAAGAACTACTAACCATAGAATGTAACTTACACTCGAAGTAGGAGGGGAGGAAAATACATACACTTACACCATAACCATCACAACAGCTTGTTTTAAAAATACACTACCACTCTTCGGGATAGAATCAAAAAGTTCTTTAAGTGAAACAGATCAAAGAGTTTGACATCTCCAAATGCTTCTAAAGCTAAGTAAACAATCAAAATCACTGAGTTTGCTCTAATCTATAACCCCCTGATACCTGCTGATAAGGGATATCTATTTCCATTGCAAAAATGTAACTTTTCTTGACTATAGCTGCTTGTAACTATAGCATCTTCTGCACGAGTATTTCAGTGAGCTTTACTTCATATTGCAGCTCCTACAGCTTTTACCGTAACCTGTCCAATCTGACCTTTTCCACTCATTCAGTGAGATGCAGCACTTCCCTTTGATTCTTGCTTTTCTGGACGTTACATGTGACAGAGACGCCTGATGACAAGTCAAAAGCCCCAGGTTAAACAAGCATCAGAACACACAATTCAAATCCAAGATAGCAAAGTAGCCAGAACCACCGGCTCAACTACAGAAACACGTGCCTTGATGGCTAAAGAGAGGATTTTCTCAGCATGACAGACCAACCCATTTAGCCAGTAACTTGTGGCCCTATTGTAATTTTCAGTTTAGACACTGTGCCAGGTGTAATTTTCAAATTAGTTGCTGCTCTCATCCCCTCCACTCACCCAAAGAAAGTGGGGCAGACACATTACCTTCGCCTAGTTATTCCAGCAGACCACCATCACTCTGCTACTCATCGTGTATTAGCATAGTCTTGTAAGCAAGAACTTCCCTCCACTCTGCATTCTCTGCTAAACTGGCAACAGTATTGTTGTTGTATGAATACAGTGTTTCAAGCAAGGAGGGAATCTACTCTCCCCATGCCCAACTTCCTCTAGGTAGTAGAACTTCTTAAAAGAGAAACTTATGCAACTGTACGATGTAATATGGGTCTCATGAATCACAGACAGCTACTAAAGATAAGCACAGAAGTGTATTGATAAAAAGTTAGTGATGTCACTCCTACCTAAGTGACACTCCTCAGTTTTACAGCCTATCGTGCATGAGCTCAACTGCAAAACATCTTAAGCCAGATTTTAAACCATATTTGTTTTAGAAATTGAAGGTTCTGACCTAAAGCTTAATACCCAAGTAATATTTGCAGTTTAAGCTGCAATAAAGCAGTCCAAATCAGTTGATTCAGGCTGTTACTTAAGTTCTGCATAAGCACCCTCCAAGTATTAATAGAATGCAAAGCATGTTACCAAATACATTATCAGCAAAACATGACAAAGCAAAATGAACAGGGGAAAAAAAAAACCCAAGAAAATTCTCACATATTTAAGTCATTTATCTTGGCAATAGAAAATAATATTAGGTAATTACAGAGAACAAATGAAAAGTGCTCAAAATCCTAGAAGAAATTAAGAGAAAGCCTTCCAAATGCAGTCATGAGATTTTCTGTCCTGAAAACACTAAGTACTTGTGCAGGTAAGCAAACAGCTGCTCAGATACTAAGTCCTTGGAGGATCTCCAAAAAGGGGCAAGTTACACATCAGCTCTTCAAGTCATATCTCTGAGTAGTTGATGATGAATGATGTCACTGAAGAAACTATGGCTCTGATGCCAATGCTCCTTAATAGAAAGTTACATTTAAGTGCTGTTTGGTTTTTCACTTTGAATCCCCATAGCTTGCATGTCTTCAACTTTTACTAATGCTTTTTTAATTTATATGTTGTTTAAAACAAAAAAAAAACCCAAACAACTCAAATTTTTAAAAAAAATCAAATTAAAAAAAACACAAACACGTACAAACCAACTTAAAAGCAAAACGTCTTTAATAAGAATATTATCATGCAAGCTTTTCCATGCCACCGCTTTTGTGGTTTTATGTTTTAATCCAGCATATGCACCTGACATGGCAGGTCACTTACTCAAAAAAAGGACGCCAAACCATTAATAGCATCAACAGCTTTTAAAAGCCACCATCTTATTAATCACACATTTTGTTTTAGTAGGCTTTTCTGGCTTTTGTAAAGTTTTTATAGGTCAAACTGAAGCTGACACCCAACAGTTGATCTTCTCTCAGGAACTGCTCCATATACATCCAGAAAAACTCCCATTTCCATGTTCCCTATGCCATAGAACCTACTAATGATCATGCTTCAGAAAGCTATGGTAACTTGTTCACCGGTACACTGATTCTCATATGAGTAGGTTTTTTGCAGAAAAAATTCTAAAAATATTTATTTGCAGCAGTCAGGTCCTAACAGCCACTTGAGCTTTCAAATGCTATTGTTATAGTTACCATCAACACTTTTTTACTGTATTATAGAGTACAGCAATCTCTTCAACTGCTGAGAAAACAATTGAGACAGAGCTCCCCACCCCCACATCTTACATGGCTAACTGATAAAACATAAAATATATAATGTATCTTCTGGCATTCACACCAAGTTGTTCTGTATTTTCCTTAAAAATAGTAGTTTTAAAGTCACCGCTGCTATATTTACATACAGCTATAGGTAAAACTTGGTTTATACAGTAACTTCATAAGCCTTCTTCGGAGTCATATTTGATAGATGAGGCCAAAGCCCACCTTCAGTATTTTACAAGTATTTTAGAAGTGTTAAGCACAAGAGCCACTAGATCTGTTAGGTTACTCCTTTACAGAGGTGGAGGAAAGCTGCTTCTCTTCCTAGGCCTACCAATACCCAATAAGCACTGCACCATCCAAGTGCTAGTATTCAGTCCCACTGTTACACATATCCAGGCATAGCTATAGGGACACACAAGTGCCAAGCATTTTGCTAGGCTGTCTGCAAGCAAGCAGACAATGAGTGACCAGAAAGCCATGTCCAGAGAAATTCATCCACAAAAAGCCACTGCCAGTCCGTGTTAGCACAACTCACCCTCTCTGCTCTGCTACACTCAGAAGCTGAGAAAGTGACATTACACAAAAATTCTTTCAGAGGTAACACACTTTACTTTCATTTTCTACTGAGTAGGAGACAAAGTACAGACTCCTCATGAAAAAAAATCTTTATTGTTAGGACTTAAAATAATTCAACTTGCTACAGTAGTTGAACAAAGTAAAAGTGGTAGCAAATTGTGAAATTTGGCAAGTTTTCTGAAGACATTGTTTTATACAATTTCATAGAAATGAGATTGTGCCTTAATAACACAAGTCCAAATTTGGCCCACAGACATAATGCTGTCACCGTAACTTTCACTTTTCACTTTGACTAAAACCTAAGGTAAATAATTTTTGCCCAAATTTGCAGCAAGTTCAGAACCTAAAGCACCAGGTTTAAAAGCATTTTCAAATAACAGGTTAACAAAACAAGCTTAAAAGCACTGACTTTTCATAACTAGCTAAAAAATAATTTAATGATGCAACGACAATAAGCAGTGTTACTTATATTGTATAGAACACAGGGAAGGTAATAAAAATTCAAATTGATTGAGGAGATAATACAAGTAGTTTTGGATTGTTTCATTGTTGGGATGGGGAGGCACTCTTTTGGAAAACTAATTGATTTCATTAAGATTATTCATTTAATTAAGCCTACTTATTCAAGTATAATTGCATATATTTGTGAACATACTGCAAAAACAGTACTTTTGTTAAAACTTGGGACAACCCCAGGAAACTGAAATTCATGTGAAAATATATATATTTCAGATCCACAACACAGGCCAAGACTCGCACATAATTCTCTGATGTACAGGAAACCTCGAATACTCAAGTATGTATACAGAAAACTCTGGCTACTCTTCTAGCTTCACTGTCAGTATGGCAAAACAGAAACTGCAAAACTAAATAAATAATCACCCCAGAACTAAAACTTGCATAGTAATCACCACTGGCTGGCTTACTAGTCACATTAAAGCAAGCTGTCATAGTTTGAACTCAAGAGCCTGAATTACAATCGTAACATAGGAAAATAAATCAAAGGATATTTCAGTCTGATTTAAAAATAAAAGATAAAAAAACATCAGTGAGATAGAAGGTTTTAGGGGCTAGAACCATTTCTAACGACCACAGCTTACAGATAATTTAGTATCAAAATAGATGGTTATGTGCTAGTTACAGACCAAATGTAAATATTCAGAAATAAAGGTAGTTTAGGAACTATTTACTTGCAGTCTTGAAGACAAACCTAAGTTTGTGTGCAGCCCCAAAGTGAGGCTACATTTAGTGGTTAAGATTTTCTCAGGGGTTTCACCCTCTTCATAAAGCCAACTCCACTCTTCACTCTGTTTAACAGACCTTTAGAAGTCATTGGTCTAACAAATATATTGTTAATGGGTAAGTGCTAACACAGGCATAAATGGGAAACAGTCTTGTTCGAAAACTTCATCATATTGCTCTAATTTTGGTTTTGTGAAAGAGCCATCAAAAGATTCAGTGTTTCCAGGATAAGCACAGAGGCTGATTCAGTGAGCTCAAAAAACAACTAAAACAGAAAAGCTGGGTACCAGGTCTTGCCAAAAAAAAAAAAAAAAAAAAAAAAAAAGGTCAAACAATGCTTCCCCCATACCCTCAAGTACCCTGACCATCTTTTGCCTACTTGTTTTATCTTACAGTTTTGAAACTACTAGAAAGGAAACAGCTGAGGAATGCTGCCACTCTTATGCCATGCTTTCCATTGACTGTCATTTCAAGAATGCATATAGGAAAGTAAAGGAGCTTGGAATGTCACCACCCATCCAGCAGCATTAGAAGCTGCCCAGCTTACGGATGGCTCCACTGCCTTGCAGCTGAACTCCAGTCTGCATTTCACCATTGCCCAGATCAATGAAGAAAAATATATTGTTGAGCACTGATATAATATTTGTTAGGCAAATGTCCTCATATGCCACATGTCTTACATGTTATAAACTATATTTATATTACAGTACAGCAGTAAAGATATAATTTACAATTTCTTGGTTGCAAGAATTCCAGAAAAGGTGTACTCCTGCTACAGTTGCCCAAAACTACCACCACGTTCCTTTCAGAGCATATTAGTTGGTCTCAATCTAACTCATCTGAATATATCCCTGGATAAAATTTCAGTATTTGCCAGAATATGTGCATGTTCTTTAATTTCACATGGTGTGAGTCCAGCCTTTGGAGACACAATCACACAGAGAGAGGCTATCAATTATTGGGCTCTCAAGTTTTGAGAGGATTGCAGCAAGTGTCTAACTAGGCTAAGTAATAACTTTGACAGAGTGAGAGTATGAGGAAAGCATTAAACAAATAAAGAACTGGAGAGGACCCTGTCAAATTATCTGTTCCAACTAAAATTTAATATATATTCTTAAACCTGGTATACAGGTCCCTCAGAAGACTTAAGTGGTATCCCTACTAGTGATTTATACAGACTGCTTCTGTCTCCTAGCCTCAGATTTAGCTAACAAACTGAAATTCAGTAATTTGGTAAAAAATAGCATTATTGCTACTACAAAGCTAATATCAAAAAGGCCTTGACTCAACCATGTTCCCATTAGTTTGATTCTTACATAAAAGAGCACATCTCATCTACTCTTACAAGGTGCTTTTTGATGACTTATCATGAAAATGTGTTCTACTAATACCGAAACCAGACCAGAATATGTAGAAAATCAGAGACAAAGCTCTACTATAAAAGCAGCAATAATGCTACAGTGAAATTCATATCTATAGACCAGCAGAAATTGTCCCTGAACATTAGCTTCAGTAAACACCAAAGCCCTACCAGCTGAATTCATCCTTACATTGGAATGTAGAACTCTTCCCCCATGACTAGCAAGTTTAAGAAATCTGTCAGTTATGCTAACATGGAAACTGGCTTTAAATACTTTAATAATTTCTATATGCTAGAATTCACTTGGGTTATTCTATCTGTGTACGAGAAATATCCATAGCAATGAAAAGAAAACATAGAAATCCCAGGTTCAGACTTGACAGACCACTCAGAAATAATACACTTAAAAAGGTGAAGAGATGGTTATTTGTTTCTTTTATAAAACACCAAAAAGAACACAATTATTTTGAATGCATTTAAGATTTTCACTATTATACTTACAGTATATTATGAAAAATCACACCTTTTTTTTCTCCTCTTCTTACCTCCATTTCAAAGAGTAAAAAAAAAAAACTTAGATGGCAAAAATCAGTAGAAAGTTAACAAGTATTTATTGTACAATCTGAACCTAGCTACTGTAACTACAGAGAGAAAGATCTATGGCCCACACAAGAACCAACTCCTATTACAAAAGGGATTTTAAACAAATATGCCTCTGTAGTCTAATCACCAAGTGAAGTCAATATTACCATTATTTCAAGACTCTTTTTCTCTGTGCTTTGTTGCACAGACAGAAAACTTAAAAAAAAAAAAAAAGCCAGGATAAAATAATACAAGGTTAGCAAATTTCTCCAAAATTCTCAGTTGTAGAACATCTACAATGAGAGCATTAGGAGGTTTGGTGATTGCAAGGTTGCTTCCCCTCCCAAAGAGTGCAACTTAACTAGGATAGCTCTGAGCTATTTCCATACCTTCCTTACCCTTGGTTGTTGAGGTGCTGCTGCTATGATGCAAACACCTTACAGATTTAAGACTGTAACAACCTGTTCTTTGCTCTTATGACTTGACATGCTGTGGCCGCAGCTCAAACACAAGACCCACGTTAACTCAAACACAAGACCCACGTTAACTCAAACACAAGACCCACGTTAACATTCATCAAAAAGGATCCCAACAGTGTGACTTAATGCCCTCTTCTCAAGTTCTAAGGCAAATGGATCCAGTGCTGGTAGATTTTATGTACCTTTGGTATCACTCGGTGTTTGAAAGGGTGTTGTAACAAGGACAATTGATGCCAACTGTAACAATGTTCATTACTATATCAAGTACTAAGAATATGCCAATAGAAGTCCTGACAGAACTTTTCAAGGAAATATTAAGACAGCAACACCTGTCCTTACTCAGTTAGAAAAGGGAAGATTTCAGTGAAACACATAACACCTTAATTACTACCAAAGGATCAACGCAGCAGAGTCCTACAACAGTGGCATCAAATCAAAACTTGTACTTAACACTACAGACTGCTCTGCCTGCAAACTGATATGTAGCTATGTAAATGTTGGTAAACAGTCTGACCTTCATATTCAGCTTAGTAGTTGAGGAGTTGCAGAAAACCACTATTTGATACAGAGAGACAGACTTTAAGGAATATTGCTTAAGTAAACTGTATTTGTCCCAGATGAACAGAGAGCACATGAAACCTTCATCAAGGAGCAGGGGCCTTCACCAGTAACACCCCCTACAGGTACTCGATGATCCCCACACATAAACAGCCAAGACAATTTCCCTTACCTTAGCTCCAAAGCAGTACCCTCCCTAGGAAGAAGTAAGATCAGGACATGTTCTTTTCATGCTATGTAGTGGAATTAGGCTGCAGCACTCACCTTCTCACCAGAGAGAATGAGGCCAAAAACCAGGTTACTATCTCCTAAGTCTGAGCAGCCTCAAAGAATAAAGGCAGTCAAAAAGCAGGCTGCATAAATTGTCATACCTAAGCACAGCCTAATCTCAGCCACTTCCTTTATCAGGAGAGTGCAGGTACTCCACAGTGCACATCCCATACTCCCAGTGGAGCAGCGTGCACAGGAAATCCAGGCTTCCAGGAAACTGGCCACATCATGGTCCCTCCCTACTACACACAGCCTTCCCATGTGCTGCCCAGAAAGGGTGGGCTCCTCTTTCCTGTACAAAGCTCTACATAACTTCTAGATGAACTACTTTCAGCCACCTAAGCAATAAATTCCACTCAGAGCTAGTGAAACAAGTCCTCTTTCATGGAAGCCAGAGAAAGCAGAAGAGAGTCTAAACTCTGAGGAAGGATAGGTATTAAGCTTTCAGGATGACAGAACTGAACACCACTTTGAAGAAATACCTCTGCCCTCGAAGGGACCAGGTTTTATTGAAAATATTATATTATCTCTTCTTAACATTATTTCAGAATATGACACTTTTACCCCCCCACACTCTACAGAAACTAATAACCTGCAAGGTCACAGCTCACCTTTGGGCTTCTTTTTTATCTCAAGTTCCCATTACATTCAATTGTTAAGGAGATTAGAAAAGTTGCACTTATCTTTAAGTTAGATCTCATCCTGCATGACAACTGTCTGCGAATGCAACACTGAAAACCAACTTCTAGTAAAGTAATGCATTGTAAACATTGACATCTGATTGTAAATTTAAGGTCTAATCTAAAAGTAAGTTTTCTGATCTTCCAGACACATGCACACAATATAAATGCAGGTTATGCAGCAAAGTACATATTATCCTGCTGCAATATCCTACATTGCACATATCTCTGAGACAGAAAAGTGGTACACACAGTTTGGTCCTTTGTGCTAAAGGCCTAATCTGAGAACTTGTGCTAGAACAAGTTCTTAAAGTAAGTGACATTTGACACCATTACTTACAGGAATAATAATAATCACATAATGACAAGTTTTTCCCCTTCTGCAAGATCTCAAATTTAATTGACCTATCCTCAGATATGATGCACTCAAGTCCCCTCATTTATGCACATGCAAATATAAATCAGAATTATTCATTGGCAGTGTCAAGACATGAAGCAGGTACCTACAAATATAATCCCCCCCTTCCACAACTGAGTTACCAAGTCAACTAATTTTTTCTTTCCCATATGCAGAAAGAGAAACAATTCCACATAAAGCTTTCTGATGGTGATGGCATTCTACCCCATTGATAAAGGAAAAGCTTAGCTAATGGCTTTAGTAAAAGCTTGATGCTCCACTAAAGACCAGATCTGAAGTCTATCAGAATTTCAGGATTAATGGTACTTCCCCCTCAGCACTTCCAACTACCTGGGCCATGGAAAAGAAAACACAGCTGAAGTCTCTTCCTATAACTGCCATATGCATCAGGAATATCAGAAGCTAAACAGTATATTAAATATTTAACTCTATTGCTATTTCAGACATGTGCATTTGCCCTCCATAACTGCAAAAAAAAAAAAAAACTGATGGAAGAAAAAAAAAAAGACACAACCCAAAGAGGTACAATCATTTTCTCTTTGCTACGATAAATTTATTCCTGCGAAGCAGTAACATCTACATGGGATCTGACAGATGACACGAAACCAAAAAACCAACCAACCGAAAACCCACAAAGCAACAGCAAACCATAGCGGTCTGAAACACAACAACATGGACTTTGACACAACTGACATCAGTCAGTCAAAACTGTGAGGAAGAATGACAAGTTTCTGAAGTTTCCTTTGAGAAGAGACACAGCTTTGATCATGCCACAGCCAAATCTGATTAAATGAATCCATGTTATAGACTGCATCATGTTTGACTCGCACCTTTTATATGGCATACTAGAGGAAAATAAGATTTATTGATAATAATGAAGTGAAACCATTCAGAGTTGGTTATAGGCAGGATTTGTTATATGCCTTTTTTTTTAAATAGCAACAGGCAACATTCATTTATGGGACTGCCTCAAGAGGATTATAACTTTACAACCGATCTTCTTATTTGCTTTCAATATCATAAAAGCAGAAAAGACCCTTTGGTATCACTAAAGGGGGGGTGGGAGAGTAAGAATTTTAGAAGTGATGTAAATCTTTGCCTCTGTTCCCTTCAACTTTTATCTTCCAAATGGCAAGCTGACTACAGGTAAAAAGGAGAGAATAAGTGCAGAATTATCCTGATGAAAGCTTTGTTGTATATAGTATCAAAGACATTTTGAAAATGCCATCTGGACTTCGTAAAGAGAGATAACGCCATCTCTTATTCTAACAATAGAGTTCAGCCAAACGTCATCCTTTCCTACGAATCACTACCAATCACTGGAGTACAGTAACTTGCAGACCCAAGGATCTAACCAGTTAAGGTATGACTTCTAGTACAGAGCTCCCTGGAAGCATGAAGCAATCATAACTTGATTAGAGGAGGATAAATACATAAAACTCATACTGAAGTGACGGGCTAGCCTGCAGTCAGGTAACTGTGCTGCAGTAACATGCTGACAGGCTTAACCACAACACACATTCATTCTTCTAGTTCAGTTCACAACTGAAAGTAAACCAACACCCTTTACAGGGGAGCAAGTGACAACTCATACACAGGAAACAGAGCAAAGAGTGATAGAAACTTTTATCTTCAGGAGGAGATAATTGCAGGGCAATTTATGTATTTCTGGAGTCTCACACCCTTGAAAAATCTATATGGAATGCAGAAAATAAACTAACCATCTCATTTTTGGTTTATGCGAGAAAAGTTGCATAAAAACAATATCCTAACTACCTCACCTAATCATTTTGGGAAAATTTCTACTTGATCAACCTACACCTCATAATCACTAAGATTTTTTTTTTAAACTAATGAAGAACTTCTAAAATTAAGAATGAGAAGCTAGCCTGTCAAAGATCATTTTTTGATTTCCAAATATTCAGTGAATCTAATATTGTGTGGAAGCTTTTGGCCTTCTAGAGAAAAAAAACTATTCAGGCAAACCCGCATTATCTCCGGATTGCCACAGTCTTTCCTTATTTGGCTAACGTTTTGAGATTCCAATCAGACTGCTATGAAGTTCAACATGCACAAAGCATCCATTTTGAGGAAACTCCATAGCCAGTTTCCCTTCCATTCCCCCCCTGCCCCAAGTGAAAGTTATCTCCCTCGGCACCAACCCCCTCCCACATACTCACAACCAGAACAAAGCGATATGGATTGGGTTTTTTACTACTTTCCAACGCACGGAAGAAAAATGTAAGAGCTCTGCTTCCCTTGAAGTTCAGCTTTCCCACTGCGGCGGGAGCCATCGGTAACGAAAACAAGCAGCCTCTTATTGATACGCGTTTCTATATAAGGAACAAAACACTGGTTCCCCATAGAAACCGGAGAGAAATAGATGATCCGTCTCTCCCCACTCCTGCTCGCACACACGAGCGGGGTTTAATCGGCTCAACTGCTGCGGAACCGTGGAGACGGGGGACGCAGGGAACTGCTACCGGGATCCCAGGCAAGGGGCAGCGGGGAAAGCGAGTCCGCCTTCCTCACCTGCAGTCACCCCCCCCCGCGCCGGGGAGCAGCTGCCCCCGACCCCGCAACCCCCTCAGGGCAGGGCCCGCTGCCCCCGGCCCTCCAAGGGAGGCGCTGCCAACAGGGGAAAGCGAAAGGGGTCAGCGGCATCTCCTCCCCGCCAGAGAAGAGGCCCAGCCGCCCCTTCCGACGCCCGGCCGCCGGGGAGGGGGTGCAGCCTCCCGCCCCTGCAGCCCCGCCGGCCCCGGGGCTCGGCCCCGGCCCCTCCGGCCTGTCCCAGCCCGACCCCGCCGCCGCCTCCCCGCCCCGACACCCCCCAGCGGAGGGAGCGCGGCCGCCTCCGGCCCCTTCCTCCTCCACCTCCGCCGAGGGAAACATTCAGCCGGCCTCGCCCCCCCATTCCCCGCCCGCCTGACCCGGCCAGGCCTCCCTCGATCAGCCCCGCACCGACCTGGTGGAGCGCGGTCAGCCCGTCCACATTGGCGTAGTTGATGTCGGCGCCCCGCTCCAGCAACCGCAGCACCTCCTCAGTGTCCCCGCTGGAGCAGGCGGCCAGGAACACAGCGCCGTCGTCGAACTTCACCTTGGTCTTCTTGCGCTTGACCACGGGCGGCTCCAGGTCGGTCTCGGAGCCGATCCAGCGCTTCAGCTGCTCGTTCCGCTTCTGCTTGGCGTCCGCCATCTTCATGCCCCGCTCGCGCCAGCCCCCTCAGCCCCGGCCGCGCCGAGCGTACACTTTATACCGCCACTATCCCACAGCGCACCGCGGCCGCGCGCGCTCACCCGCCCAGCCGGAGGGCGCGGGGCGGGCGGGGACCGGAGGGGCGGGGCGGTGGCTGCTCGTTAGCATAGCCTCGCGAGAGCTCCAGGGGGCGGGGCGTGTGCGCGAGCGGCGCGGGATGGGCGGTGCCGGAGTGGAAGTGGGAGTGGAAGTGGGAGTGGAGGTGGGGGAGTCAGTGGCCTTGCGGCTGCGTCGGGCAGCTCGGCTGAAGATGCTGCCAGCCCTTGCGTGCGACCTCTGTGTCACCTGTAGCAACACCCATGTTTCTGCCTGTAATGACAAACGGGGCACGTGCAGATACTTGGAGGGAAAAGAGCAAAGAAATGGGACAGCTCCTGAGGGTCCTTTGTTTTGGGAGGTTACACATGACTACGTCAGGCCAGCGTGACATACAAAAGCACCAGCTGCCATTTGCCCCTACACTTCCTTCCACATTTGCGCCTATCCTTTAGGGGACCCACAGGGAAGCCGGAGAGAGACTCTTCATCAGGAACCGTAGTGACAGCACAAGGAGTAATGGGTACAAACTGAAAGATGGGAAATTCAGACTAGATATGAGAAAGAAATTCTTTACTGTCAGAGTGGTGAGACACTGGAACAGGTTGCCCAGGGAAGCTGTAGATGCCCCAACCCTGGTGTTGTTCAAGGCCAGGCTGGATAAGGCTTTGAGCAACCTGGTCTAGTGGGAGGTGATCCTGCACATGGAGGACTTGAGACTAGATAATCTTTAAGGTACATACATTCCTCAGCATTCTGTGATTCTGTGTGACAGTGAACAAAGCCTTGTGCTTATTGTCCATTTTGCCTAAAGTTCACTTCCTTGATGTGAAAACCTGGAGTAGCACAATATCCTTTCTCTTGGGAGAAAACAAGTGCAGCATTTGAAGATACAAAGACTAAAATTTTTTTGTTCAGAGTTGCAACTTCTAGGAACCAAGCTATTACAGATAATAAACTATTTTCCATGGTTTCTTTAGCTAAAGGCAATATGTATTTTGCTTTAAATGGAATAATCTTTGGGGATAAAATGTGGGGTTTATTTTCAACTAATTATAGGAAACAAAATATAGTTTGAGAGGGTCACCAAACCTCATGCACTTCAAATTTTGCATGATTTGCACTTTTCTAATTATAATGTCTCCTTCTTATGGTGGGCGGTCTCACAGCCAACTCAGGGTTCTTATTTCCATTTTTATTGATAAAGATGTCAGCAGCATTTCACAAGAAGTAATAGCTGTAAGGTGCCTGCAGCAATGTGCCGTTCTTAATATCTTTCAGAACAGATTTCCATCGGAGATATTTGCATAGTATCTGTCAGATTTACTCATACAGCAGTGCATGAGATACATGCAATGACAATTTGCAGGCGCAATGTGATTGAGAACAAAAGACAACATCTGGTAGTCAAGATGAAAGATTTGCCAGAGAAAGATTTGCAGTTAAGTAGGTGGATGACTGATTACCTGGCACCTAATTTATACCTTCCTATTGACAGCCTGTGTGACTATCCAGGGTACATTTTAGGTTCCTGGGTTTGAAAATATGGCTGACTCTTCAGAGTGCACTTCAAAAGCAGTCTTTGAGTTTTTATTACTCACACGAGTGATTCAGTTGTGCTTTGGTGTAGTGCTGGTACCATCAGCCCTGTATAGATAGTTGCCATGTGGGAGCTTGGCTGGATCACCTGACTCATGTCTAAGGAGGGGATTTGCGTGGGCTCCAGCTGCCTGCTGTGGTCTTGTCCTCATGGGCAAACTTCCTTGGGGACAGACTCTCAATCTATTTCCTAAGGACCTGAAAACTATAAGCCAGAAAAAAGTAAAGCGAGATAAAAGCTGCATTCTCCTTCCCTGTCTCTGATATTGTACAACTACCCTCCTCTCCAACATGCTGCTTCTCTCTTTTTCTCTCTCAGTTGACTGTCTGAAAATTTGACTCTTCAAGAAATCATATAGCTGCAGAATGTAATACACTGATTTCAGCAAGCAATATTTAAGTCAGTTCTTTATTAGCAACAAAGTAGTTCTAGGCAAATTGATAGGCTCCAGTCTCCTCTTCTTGATTTAAATTTTCCTGCTCAGCATTTTCTTTCTGGTCATGGATCCCTCTTTAACTCTAACTTTTTCTTGACCTCTTAGTGAAATGCAGAGGTTTTACAGTTCAATTCTGCTCTTAAGTATCACGCAGTCTGGTTTTAAAGATCAGATCTAATACTTTCCTTTTATTCCTTTTTCCAGGGCATTTTTCACTGATTCATCTACAGCTTTTTCAGAAAACCTCAGCAAATATGTTTCCATACACTGCAGCTATTTGTATGTTCCACATTCTTGACT
The DNA here is from genome assembly GCF_001604755.1 of Lepidothrix coronata. NCBI lineage: Eukaryota > Metazoa > Chordata > Aves > Passeriformes > Pipridae > Lepidothrix > Lepidothrix coronata. Next base: position 2,393,211 of record NW_016690189.1, read on the forward strand.
TTATTTTTCCTTGACTTTTAAATTTTTTTCGGGTTGCACCTCATGGTTGGATGTTATGTTTGAGGCTTTTTGCAGACTCTACAGACAACATATAATTCAGCTGTACAGCCAGCTGAAATTCAGATATTCCATGTATGTAGAATATATATGTCGTTCTGAGATAGCTGTGTGCTCTGGAGAAAATTATACGGGGCTCTTAAATCTAGCAAAGCATATGGTCTTCCTTAAGCAAAAAGTAGAGCTGTCATTCATGTAAACTAGTTAATCTCTGCAGTTCATATTTTCTGTATTCAACAAAAGTGAAAAAAGCAAGAAAAAATAATAAAATTATTATTACTAATAACAACAACTTTTTTTAATTTTTGTATTTTTATTTTTCCTATGTCATATCTGTCATAAAAGTGTGTAACGTCAATAGCAAAGGCATACTGGGCCGTATTCTTTACCTCATCTTACCATTCTAATGTCATTCAATTTCATTGTAAAATCAGTGTAGCTGAGAGGAGATGAGACTGTCTACAGATTCTAATTCAGTACTAATTGAGATAAACATATGTAACTACCAGTAATAATTGCTGTAGAAATCTAATATTCTTTTCCAATTATCTACGTAAGCGTGGAGGGTGAAATTCATCTGTGCAGAGGGCTAAAGCAAACTCTCTTTGAAGGCCATATTGAAAGTGAGTATAAAATTGATTCTGAAAGAGTCACTACTACTGCAAGAGAATACCACAAGAGTGAATTAGATGACTGCAGAAGTGTGCATGTGTGTTTACGATAATCATAGTATGCTAAAAGGAGACACAACCATTTGAGCTACCTGATGTGCCCAACTTAAGGACACAGTAAGTAGATCTATTTTTATTGGGCTGTTTTGATGCTACCAGACTACCCAACACACTAGATGTGCTCTTAAATCCTTTGTTTGTGTGTATATACGTAGCACTAAAGCTGATTGAATATGTAATTTTCCACATGCAAATACTAAGATTGAATTCAGTAGGACTACTTTCATCTAGAGGTAACCATGTAAACATCTGCAGAGATAGCATCAATGTGTGTATATATTTCCAGTTAATTAAATGTCAGGCTTCAAGTGATCAATACAATGATTTAGCAATGAGATTCTTATCAGTGTGCTCTCTGGTTTTCCATTTTTTCTCAAAAGTGTTACAACCATTGTTCAAAGCTATTTCCCACAGGCTTCTAGACCACAGAACTATGTAGATGAAGCTTTTGCACTACCCAAAGTAGTCAGCTTTTGAGATGCAGAATTTTTGTTCTGACCTCCAACATGATAATTATTGTCTTGTCTTTCATTTTGAACAGCATTAGACACAGTGTAGCTTCTAAAAATTTTGTCCTAACATTTTTCTCTCCCCATTGAAGAAAAACTAATATATCACAGTTAATTTCATCAAACCCAGCTCTGGTAAAAAAAGGGTAATTTGAAAGGATAGTGACAAATATTGTATATATATTGACACAAAACTTTCTATCTGATAAATCTAACGGAATTTTTAAATAATCATGGATGGTAAAAGGAGAGATAGGATAAGAAAATATAAAAATCTTTTTTCACATGAAAAGGCCATGGCAGAGATACTTATCATAAGAATAAGGCATTTCTTTCGTTGTTTCACTTGGTAGTCTTTTCTATCTTTAAATCTGGTGTATTCTTTATTCTTATTGTGTGACACACCTACACAAGTAACAGTGAAAACTCTGGTAGATACATTCCTTATAAAAAGAAAAAAAAAGACTATGCACAAATTGCTATCAAAATTTTCAAGTAAACTATGTACGAAGCAGATTTCTTGCTCTTTGATTTTGTCAGTTCTGAGTAAGATTCTTACACAGAAACCCCACGTTTCGAAGTGAGTTACTTTTTGATGCTGCATAATCCTGAGTCACCAAAACCAAAACTAACACTACCATAGCAACCAGAGCACAGATTTATAAACTGTGCAGTTCAGAATCAGATTTACAATGGTGTATTCTACCAGTATCTTCTATGAGCTTTACACAGACTGGTGTCTCTCTGTTCCTGAATGGCAATGCAAGATAACATTTAAACTTTAGTCACCTAGAGATGCTTTCACATATTTCTGTGTGTACCTATCTCTCTCTATACTTGCTCAGTTAGACATATGTTCAGTGGACAATTTCAACAGTACATAGGTTAAGCTAAAAATAATTGTCATGGCTAGTAAAAAGTATATCCTTCAGAAATAGGAAAATATACTTTTTTATAACATTGACTTTATAAAACCACTCCTACTTTCAATTAAGTTTTGTCTATTCACTTCATGAAAAAAAAAAAGAACTGGGCCATGTGTTGTGTAACAGCAATATGTATGCTCTGTTTCTCTTCAGTATTTGCAGTACTGGGAATACTGCATGTGTGTGGATGTAGACAGAGTGTTAAACACTCTGCCATGACAGTTGTCCATTTTGGCCTCTTGGTCTTGAGAACAAGGATCTTTGCTTTATTTTGATGTCCAAAAGGCCATGCAATCCTACAGTAGCTTTTATGAACCTTTGCTCAGCATTTCTGAGGTTAAAATGTTTATTTCCCACTTTTGTGTGTGTCTTGAGTCAAGGAGTTTACTGTTGAAACACACGATTTAAATGCTGAGGGGAAATGGAATGGCCTGTCCCTCTGAAATGCATGCAAGATGTTCCCTGTGAGCTGCATTCTGAACATATCACAGCTGAGAAATATACTTCCAGGGCTGCAGGAAGATGTTTTGGACAAATAGAAATGAAAGACATCCTGTTATAGATTCTCACTCACAATGCATATATACATACACTCAAGGGTTATTGACAGCCATGACACTTAGATTTCTGCCTTTCTGCTACCAGAAGGTATATGAATTTCCTTTTAAAGTATTTTTGGGGTATATAAATATGTTATTTCTCTAAATTAAAAATACTAAAATTTCTATGTGGCTGAACAATTGGCTTGGCTTGGATTTTGGGCATCTAGGAGTATGCCCTGCTGCTCGTGGTGCCTACAGGCTCTGTTTTTGTGAGCCAGCAGAGCATATGGCATAACTGTGCTCTCACGTCATGATTAGTCTTAGCAATGCAGTAACATAGTGACACACCTATATCACCGCAAAAATAATGTCATCCTTTAGTCTATTCAGACAGCCATTAAAGTGAAAACCAAGTAGTTTCTTAAGAAAGAGAATTGGCTGTTAAAGTACAGCAATGCTTATTATAAGAATATTCATAAAGACCTATGTCTCTGAATACAACAGAAACAAGCAACTGAAAGCACTTTCCTTGCTCAGAAATCACTTTTTTTCTAGTAGTTCAGTGTCCTAATAAACACTTCTACTACATCTTTTCTCTCCCCTGAATTTGTTACAAGCCCTTTGTTTGCTATGGAAAGCTGCTACCTGTAACTCCTCAAGCTGCAGCTCAACTGATCAGGCTTCATCCCAAATCATCAGGTGACTCCTTTGGTGGCCTCCTATTGTTCTTTAGCACAAGGCCATAAAGAAATAAGATGCTGGAAAGCAGTGCCATGGAGAGGGACCTGGGGGACCTGGTCAACGGCAAGTTGAATATGAGTCAGCAGTGCCCTGGCAGCCAGGAGGGCCAACCGTGTCCTGGGGGCATCAGGCAAAGCATCGCCAGCGGGTTGAGGGAGGCGATTGTCCCCCTCTCCTCTGCACTGGAGTGGCCTCACCTTGAATATTGTGTGCAGTTTTGGGCACTGCAATATAAGAAAGATAATAAGCTATTAGAGAGCATCCAAAGGAGGGCAACAAAGATGGTGAAGGGCCTTGAGGAGAAGCCGTATGAGGAGTAGCTGAGGTCACTTGGTCTGTTCAGCCTGGAGAAGAGGAGACTGAGGGGAGACCTCGTTGTAGTCTATAACTTCCTTGTGAGGGGAAGAGGAGGGGTGGGCACTGATCTCTTCTCTGTGGTGACCAATGACAGGACCTGAGGGAATGGCCTGAAGTTGAGTCAGGAAAGGTTTAGGTTGGATATTAGAAAAGGTTCTTCACCTAGAGGGTGGTCGGGCACTGGAACAGACTCCCCAGGGAAGTGGTCACAGCACCAAGCCTGACAGAGTTGAAGAAGCATTTGGACAATACTCTCAGGCACATGGTGTGGCTCTTGGGGATTGTCCTGTACAGGACTAAGGGTTACACTCAATGATTCTTGTCCTGTCCAACTCAGAATATTCTGTGATTCTGTGAAATAGAATTGCTTCATCTTGTCAGTTCAAAAGAAGAGTGACTTAATTGAGATAATTAATCTGAGGCAACATTAATCTCCAGCAACCACTAATGTAACACCAAGGTACTCCAGAAACTTTAATATCCATATCGTTAATGCTCAGAGATGTACACTTCAGAATCTTCTTAAATGGCTTCTGGTTTGATAAACTTATGACTTTCAACCCTCATCTGATGAAATTATGCTTCCCAACCATTCCTAAATTGGCTTACTAGCCTGCAACTTCTGCAACTCCTCCTTCATCATGATAACTCAAAACACCTTGTTGAGAAGGGACATGTAAAATTAATTTTCCTTTTAGCAGATGCTTAAGTAACTCAAAGGGGCCTCTGGTGGTCTAGTGGTTAGGGTGCAGGACTCTCACCGCTGCGACCCGGGTTCGATTCCCGGCCCCCCGGGCAGATGGAGCTCGTTAGCCCTGTGAGGCAATCCATCTAAGAGAAGGTCACTCTAAACAAACCTACGTTCTGAGACCCTCACTGCCACTGTCCGAGTTTCACTCGGCCCCGGCAGATGAACCTCAGGATTAAAGGGTGGGTTCAGTTCAGCGCACGCTGTGTCTCACCTAAAAAATCCACTGCGCAGGCTCGAAGGGTTAATGACCTTTCCCAAATCTTCGCTCGCGAAGACTGGCCATTATTAAGTAACTCAAAACCGGCTTCTTCTCACCAAAGCATTATTTAATCACTTAGTATAAGATGAGGAAAAAGCTGTAACCTCTAGATCTCGGACAATTTTTTTTTTAGTTCCCTAAACATTTTGGATATATGACTCAGCCTTCTCTTTGCCTAAGAGAAAGCATATCTTCCAGCATTTTCTCAGAGACCTAGGCTAAGCTTTCGCTAGATAATGGAGACATTCAGATAGGTAACTGCCACAGAAGGGGGCAGTCCTCCTTTCTTTGTACTGCCCCTTCCCTACCCCGGATGCACAAATGCTGCTACCAGTCTTTTCCCTGGCTTTGGTGTTCATTTAACACCTACTTGAGTGAGTTGTCTGCACTGGCAGACTTTTTACTTCTCGGCTCAGCTAGTTTTCTGCTGGTCTAGCAAGCTGAGCAGACTTATCAGAGAGTGACAGGCGGCTTCCAAAAGACTTGAGAATGTGTGACCAGGCCTGAGGAAGGACAGAACACTCTCTGCAGAAGCAGGAACACATTGTATAGGCTCAACCATCACAAGAAATCTCACCCGTAGTTTTAGCTGTGACCTTTAAATCAGTATTTTTTCCTGTCTGGGAAGATTTCTTTAATGTTTTGGTGGTGTCCTTTGGATGTGGATTCTGGCATGTAGAAAATAAATCTTCTAACTAGAGTAAACGAGCACTGCCTTTGTCTTCTCTGTAGAGGTTATGTATCTGTCTTCATTTCACTTTCTGTTTGCTTTCATGTGGCAGCTAGCAAATAGGATTCTGGGCAAACATAATAGTGAGTGGAGGGATAGATAATTTTCATATTAAATTATAAAAAAACTTTCTCATTCTTGGCAGTGATAATTTTAGAAACTGACAGTCTCGAGGGGACACACTTAGCACACTCTCAGTCCTAGGAGTACAGCAACAGTGGCATGAAGTGAGGCAGGAACCCAGCTGAAACTCACCCTCTCATCCACAGCCAGGCAGTGCTGGTGCTGTCCTTCATCTCCCATGCCCACCTGCCTCTTCCTCCCTGGCAGGTCTGGGTCATGGTCACTTCCCTGTTGCAACACTGGTATAACTACTTCTTTATAATTATGTATATTTTTATTTCAAGTACTAACTGAGATCTAAACCACGGATTTTACTGAGATCAGGCACTTGACTCCAGGTTGCATTAAGCATTCCTTGATTTCTGTTTATGTGCATTTTTTTGCTCTCTCCCTCTAATGGAACTGGCTCAAGAAAGTAAAGGCTGATCCTAGGAAAGTTCTACGTTACACTTATTTTAAGACAAATAGGTGGATAGATAGATATGAAATTACATTATTTCAACTAGATTAATAACAGTAAAATTAACTACTTGTGTATATAATTAGACTTGGAAGATACAATTTTAAAATGTAATTGTTTTGATTATTTTTAACCATTTGATTACTTATTTAGGACTGTGGGCTGATAACTAGAATAACTAACAGGAAGTTGGAACATTCCTGTTTGTGCATCTGAATCTTGATTTTCATGGCTAGGCTTCACGAATGAAGATTTGGGAAAACCTCTATCCACATTTGTTACAAGCACGCTGGTGGCTAATAAGATAGACATGTCCGATTGCAAAAGGCACAGCAGAAAGACTCCTTAGGTGGTATATTCTGCAAGGCACGATTCTTTCTGCATTGTCTTGATTTTACACAGGATAAATAATTCAAAGTTCTTAATTTTGCATTTCTGACCTCAGTTTGTATTTAACCCTCAGGAGCTAAATAAAGAATTTTGGTCACATTAATTAGAATCTTCCCACTCCCACTGTTCACAATTTAAGATCTCAAATATTTAAATTAAAGCTTTAATAAAGATATAAAAGGCTACTGGAGATGAAGCACCCAATGCTGCAGCTTCTTTTGCAGTGGGAACTTTAATTGAGCAAGGACCGTTCTGAAAAAACACAAACACTCTTGCATGTTAGAAAACACAAAAGTGATTTCTGTGCTAAAATATCTGTGGGCTCCCATATTTAAAAAATTTAGAGTTTTCATGATTTTGAATTTGTGCATAATATGAAATGTTACTATCTTTATAAAATCACAGTGTTAGTCCAAGGAAAATAAATGACAAATTATTACTTCAAAAAGAGAAGGATTTTGTCCTACTCTGTCATTTTGCATTTAGATAAGATTAGAGAAGAGGTCTAACTACTAAAGAAAAGGAAACAGTGTAAAAAAATATTGGCTTAAAGTACAACTCTGATGTCTTTTTTCTGTAAAAAAAGAGCTAATCCATACTTAAAATTCAAAATCTATGTCACTGCTTTTCTGCCTTGCATATTTCCAAAGATTTTTACTTTGAAAGAGGCGCCAGGCAGATCTCTGCACAAAACAGGAATATCCTTCAACTGTATCGCACATACAATCACTGTCATGTAACACTCACACTTCTCTGCAGCAGCACAAAGGAAAAAACATTTCTTAGTCTTTTATACCCCAAATATTACAGTATTTTTAATGACATTTTCTTCTAGAAATGTAATAATTGTATAGGTGATACATGCATAGAGGTCACATTAGACCTCTTGCTCTGTCTAGAGAGTGTCTAGATGCATTAATTTGTTTTTACTTAAAACAATCAAGGCTCAGTTTAGAAACTCCTGCTTGTTTTAGTGAGTTTGTATTAGCTCCCAATAATATCCCATTGAATCCCACTGGAGTTTCTTATGCAAGTAAATGATTTCCAGTATAAATTCCAAAATCTGTAATTTAATTATATGTTAACTTATGAGGGGATTTTACAACACAATTTCCAGCCTGGCTATTTAGTCAGGTTAAACATATTATAGCAGATCTGGAATCTCATTCCCCTGTTATATAATGTTCCCACAGATTCACACTTTAGTAGAGAGATGAGGATCAGCCCTTAAAGAAGCAATTACCCCACGCGACCCTCATAAGTAGAGAGATAAAGCTATATATAATATAAAGCATGCCATTTGCCCATACAGTGTTTAGTGAAGTCCATACCGTAATCAAAACATTGTTAAACAAAACCAGGCAGTTACCTAGAAACAAAAGCACAAAAGTATTTGTCTCTGTCACACGACTGAAAGCATTTATGGGCAGATCCTGCTCACATCATACAGTACTTAGGAGCAGTCTCATTGAGGTACTCAGGTATTAGAAAAAATTTGGAAGTTAATAAATGCTTCATTTGCTTCTAAAGCTGCCATAAAGTAGGCACCCTTTAGATTCAGTATTTGCTTTAATGATTCCAGTGTACAGTGGCTTTGTTAGTTTTGGGTTGCCTGGATTGGGTACAAACTATGTAAGCACAGACCTCAGCCTAAGCTGCAAAATTCCGTTAGTCTAAATTAAATCTAGCCTAACTTAGTGTACACTTGAGCTTTATGCAGCTCTGTGTATGCTGCCAACAGTAGCCAAACTAGTTAGCTTTAAGGTAGCTCAAGCAAGTCTTTTTGGCATTGTCTATATCTGTTGATGTTTCATTTGCTGGTGTGGAAGTTACGCAGGTTCAAATCATCAGCTGGTGTAAACTTATTTTAACTACCCTGGATAAAGTCCTGAACTTCAAGTTTTAGTACTTTAGGAATCAGATTTGGGTTCCACTTGCAGAAATACATATTTTGAGAAAGTTCAGACTAGGTCTACTGAAACAAATAGAGACACCTAATTCACTGTATCGGGTCTGGCTGAGCTGGAGTTCATTTCCCCATAGGAGCCCTCACAGTGCTGTGCTTTGCATTGGTACCTAGAAAGGTGTTGATAACACACCAGTGTTTTGGCTACTGTTGAGCAGTGCTGGCACAACATCAGCACTGTCTCTTAGCGTTCCACCCCTCATCTATAGGCTGGGATGGGCAAGATCCTGGGAGGGGACACAACTAGGTCAGCTGACCCAAATTGACCAAAGGGATATTTCATACCATATGACATCAGCTCAGATATAAAAACTAAGGAAAGGAGGAGGAAGAGAAGGGTGTTCATTATTTACAATGTTTGCCTTCCAGAACAACTGTGTGCTGAAGCCCTGCTTTCTGAGAATTGGTCAGATATAACTTGCTGATGGGAAGTAGAGAATAAATTTTTTTTCCTCTTTGCTTGTGCGTGCACAAACTTTTGCTTTTGCTTTAGTAAACTGCCTTAACTTACAAGTTGTTCTCTATCTTCTTTTCTCTCCCCTGTCCAGCTAAGAATGGGGAATGATAGAGTGGCTTGATGGGCACCTGGCATCTAGCCAAGGTCAACCCACCATGTTCAAAAAAGTGCACTTGAGACTAGAATTTGGTTGATACCCAAATTAATGAAATGAAGTTGCTACACTTCACCTGAATGGCATGGTGAACATAGATAATGTTTGCAAGTAAGCTACAACCAGTTTTTTGAAAGTTTAGTAGAAATTCTTCTGTCTTGGTCCTCTCTGAACCACACAGTAGATTCCTGTCTGTGTCTACCTGTGTGTCACAAGGGATACTGCTCAACATCTGGGCAAACATTTGAGACATGTAAACAGTCTGTCTCTATTTAGTATTTAAATTTAATCTGTACCCTAAAAGTTAGTATAGGTTTACACATTATGTCTAACTTAACAAGTATAGACAGAGATGGATTCAATTTGTCTGTGCTCCAAGCTTCTGTGTATCTTGTCTGGAAATAAAAGAGCTCTTCCTTTCAGGTAATGTAGGTGTATGCTTCCGAGACCAAAGCTGGTTCGTTTCTGCTGGGCTTGGAGCACCAGTGAAACAAGCTGCCATCTGTCTGCACCTGTCTGTGAAGACTGTTATGACGGGACATGGGTGTTGCAAGCCTCACAGTGAGGCCCCAGGGTTGGAGTCTGGGTGGAGGAAGGAGCCAGATGATGTAATTAAAGCAATGTGAAATCAAGAACCAGAGACATATAATAGTCATTAGGCTAACCGAGTAAGGCAGGCATATGGTTGGAAGTAGGGTTTGGCACCAGGAAGCTTGCATGCACTTTGACAAGAGCAGAGCTGGACTTCAAATGGAGCCAGGAAAACAGGGAGTGCAATTCATGAGGTGAGTCCAGGAGAAGGAGCAGACAGAGCAGCAGCAAGGACATATGGCTTGGGCCAGAACTACACATGAACAGGTGGCAAATGCCAGCTGGATCTTGATCAGCGAAGCCAAAGACAACAACAGAGACCTCGAGGCAAGGCGGAGAACAGAATTCAAGCCACTGCACTTGTTCTCAGGACATCTTTTGTGTACGCCCTATCTACCAACATCTAATCACATCTGTCTGCTGGCTATAACACCTGTTTTGGAAGCCAAGTCCACTTCCTAAGGGCACAGCACCCAATGACTGGCTGCATGAGGGAAGAGTCATCTTCTTTGCCTAGTCATTGCATATTCATACCTAGAAGAGAATGCATTTATTAATTTTAGTAAAGTTAGGGAAAGACTGTAAAGAAATCTGTGGAACATTTGTTTTCACACAATATTAATCAATATAATGAGGCGCAATCATGTAATCAGTCCCACTGAAACCTTGAAGGCCTAGTAGGTATGCATATGCTTACATGTACACTAATTAAGTAAGCGTATACTTATTAAGGATTCTACTTCAATATAAGCAGAAGCCTTAATTTTTAAGGGGATGAAAAGATGTAATAAACTGGAACTAGGCATTTCAGTACCTGAGGGGCTGAAGGTGGTGCAAGAAGATGGGTTAGCTCTCTGGGATGTGTGTCAGTCACTATAATAAAACATTTTGCTACAGAGTTGTGTACATCTTTGCACAGTTCCTGTGAAATGACTACCAGGATATTAATTATGGTATTTGCAATAAGCTAACCAGGTACATATAACAACAATTTTGTCTGTAGCACCCATTGCTCTTGTGCAGTGCAACAGAACTGGATGTGAGTCTTTTTCCCTTGGTGCGTCTGCTTCTAGCTGGAAAGATGCTAAGCTTGCATATATATTTATGTTTATGTATATATATGTATGTATACAGGTGTATATATATCTATGAGATGCTGGACTTCTGCCAAAGTGCCATTTGACATTATGCCAGCTTTTGGTCCTTCAAAACCAAAAAGCTTTTGGCCTTTGCCATTTAAACAGTGCATCAGTTCATTCCCAGCTCACCTTTAGACTTATAAACTATTAGCAAGACTAGTTATTGTCAGCAGTCAGATCAGTTTTTCAGGATGGGATATTCTTACATAATATAAATATACACGAGAAAGTCTACGTAAAGGGAACTAGCCTGCATGCTGACTTATCCAGATTGGCTTGTTTCTATCAGATACTTTCTTTAAACAGAATTTCTTTCTTCCACTAACATACATAAGGTTCTAAAATGCACTCACAGTAACATCTGAATTTATTGACAGTGATCTTTGTTTATCCCAGGATTAAAAAAATAAAGTGCAACAATTTAAAATAATTTTCATATTCTTTCCATGTTTTATAAGGAAATGGAAAAGGTAATGTCATATTTTGCATTATGTTTAGGATACGTATCCAAAGCAGATGTGAGGTTTCCAGTGGTTTTTGTTTTCTCAAATGACTTTATCATGTTCCAGTAAACACATTGTAATCATGTCTTATCCTTGCTCTAGCTGGAAGCTTTGCTGGATCTTTTCTTTTTAAAGCAAGGGCTCTCCTGGTTGCTGTTTATCACGTAGTTTAAAAGGGAAATAATCATAAAGCTTTAGGATTATTTTCCTCTGGTTCTACAACCTAAAATTCTGTTGAATCAGATTTAAGAATTACATGGGTTTCTCATGAAATAACTGTGTTTGTTTTCAATCTAATGCTGTGCAAAAATCATTGATTCTCCATAATTTTTATTGCATTAAAATGCATTAATTCACTATTTTAATGCACTTTTACATTTTATTATTTAATTATTTATTATTACAATTGTATTGCTATGTGCAAGAGATTATTTACAGAGTCTGAGTTCAGTCATCAAAGACAGGTGATCTGAGTTGCTTTCCAGAAAGGTTTTTCTCTTTCCAGTGACCACAGAGTCCAGGGAGACTGCTCTCCTAAGATGGGTGTCTGAAGTCAGGCAGCATTAATATCCCCTACTTCACAATCATTTAAGCTAACAAAATGCAAGTGCAAAGTGGAATGAAAGGTCTGGGCTTCTAGTGGGGTGATTTTAAACATTCCCATTCCATTTTCTTTGGACACGTGGAAATGGCTGGACAGTGAATCAAGCCCTTTCAATTTCATGTCAGCCTGCAACTGATATGAGCAGAGGAAGCAAAATCCAAATACTCACCTTGCAGAGAAACACCTGAAAGTGGTTATTATTCACAACTTTAGGTACAGTTCTTGGATTTTCGCAGCTTTCACTGTTGATCCCATGCTTTATAGATCTGTTTTTGGAAATGTGTGTCGTTACACAGCCTGACTCCACGTTCAATGTTTTGTAGTAGGCTGCATGCTACTGTGTGTTAGCAGCGTGGTCACATGTACATCAGCAATTCCATGCAATACGAGCAGCTGGAAATGGCTGGTGCTGAGTCTGACTTTTGTAGAACCATAGGATCGTAGAATAATTTGGATTGGAAAAGACTTCTGAGTCATTTAGTCCAACCATTAACCCAGCACTGCCAAGTCCACCACTAAACCATGTCCCACTTCCATAGTGACTAAACCACTTCCCTGGGATATATATGGATGGGTATCTTGCCTTGGACAGATTTACTGTGATGCTTGAACTATTTCTAGGTTTATATTGTGGGTGGTGCCTACCATACGTGTGGTTCAAAATCCTTCTGCTCTAATTAGGCTTGGAGCGCAGCTGGTGTACTTTTGGAATGAAAGTTACAGTTTCATTTCCCCCAGAAAGAATATCTTATGTTTGTACCAAACCCACTCTACAAACCAAGCCAATACACAGTGAGTGAGGATGATTAGAGCATTCACTTCAAAACCTCACTACTTTTCTGAATAAAATCCCTGCTGGAGGTGCAGCTTCCAGATACTGAAGACTGCCTACTGAGAATTGAGACTTTTCCTACTCCACTGTACATCAATGACCAAATAATATTACTCCATATCTGGGTGATGAACTACATCACTGCTATCTCAGCACTACTAAAGCTTGCATTTAGAACAACGGAAAACAATTGGAGAATTTCAGTTTTTCACTTTATTTTGCCATGGGACATTCATTTGTGTACAGTGTGTATATACAGCTATCCTAGGCCTTACATGCAAGAAGAATTCACTTTTCTTTTAAAGAACTGAAGATAGATGCTTCTTTTAATTTTTTCAGAGCAAATAAGACATGACAGAATGACAGTGAAGATGTGAATGATAATAATCTAAAACCTTATATTTCATTAAATATGCTTCTAATAATTCAACCTTAGTATTCTTACATTTATAGTGTTTCCAAACAATTTGCTGCTGTCCCAAGGCATGAATTTTTTGGTCTGACAATGAGAACATTTTATCTCCAGCTCATTTTAAATAGATTGATCCAGCCAGCCCTTTGCACCCAGGCACCCAGGGACCTAGAGAAAGTCAGGGGAAAAAAATTGTCTCTGATTTTGCATTGAGATCCTTAAGGCTGATCATGAGCAGTGTCTATATAAACTGAGATATGAAGACAAGTTTTCTGATAGATGGAATTAATGTACCAGAGTCTGTAGGCTGTAGACCACAAACAGTAGAAGCAGAAAGATATCTTGTCAATTTGTGTGTCAGCAGCCTGTTTGCGTGAATAAATATAGTTTCTATGGTATGGTGATGAGTAGTAAAAATGGGCATATTTTAAAAGATGTCGTCAGGATAACAATGAAGACTGCTAACATTTAGCAAACCTGATGCAGTTACTGTTACCTATAGGTAGGCAAGCACTAACCATCCTGGTTTTATCAGTAGAACTACCCCTGGTTTGACATTTACTGTCATGTTGCAATCTTAAATATTGTTGGTAAAATCGCAAATCTTTGTCAATTTAACAAAATTAGCTGATGTGCATTCCCTTTTGATCCTTTCCCATTAGTGCCTGTTGGGATGCTGCATTAATTGTCAGTGATTAATCCTTCATCAAAGATGCCAATGTTCCTATAACTAGGACTGTTCATGTTATTGAGTCTATGGCCCAAAGTCACAGCAATTACATCTCAAAGCCCTACTTTTCCTCCATTACAATTCCCAGTGTGTTTTAAAAAATGCCTTGTTCCCAAAAGCCATTTGAAGTACAGCTCCTTAATTTTCTTGGGAAAGAAGCCCTCAGCTTCCTCAGTCCATGTGGAGAAGAATCAGTGATAAGCTTGGCTGCAAAACAACCCCAGGAATAATGATGAAACTAGCAGAATTAGCACTCTGAAATATCCAATTGCACAAATCCTTGATCCATTTCAGTTTATTCCACTGATCCCTTGGCATCCTGATAAGCCAAATATCAGTCAGAATCACAAGTATAGTCAGTTATCTCATCACTGTTGACATCCGGCAGTCCATTGGTCACGTCCTTCATGTATTCATTATAATGGGATTTGCTGAACTGTCCTGAATGAACCATCTAAAGCAAATTAAATATTTCTAATAATATCCTTACGGAAAAACTTTAAAGAGTTTTCTCATTTGCAGTCTTCTCCCTGCTCATCAGATACTTCTCAGTGGCCTTCCTGTGCTATGCTTGAAAAGCAAGTATAGAAACTTAACTGGAAGAAAGAAGAAACAGAAAAAAAGGACATGATCTCTAACTTGGTCAAGAGTGTGCAGAAGCTAAGAAATGAAGGCAGTAACTTTTCAAGAGAGGGCAGAATAACTAGAAGGTGATTCAGGAAGCATACAAAATGTTTGCACCCTTCAAATACCAAAAGACTGTGTTATAAAGAGTTATGACACAGAAGAACCTAAAACTTACTTGACAAGAGCTACTGTACTGTATGGATGTTTTTGTGATCTAAGTTACAGGCATTTCCTGCCACATGATAACATATTATGGCTAAACTAGGTCTTCTCACTTGTGTATACACTTTGTACTCACTGCATATGAACCACATTGTACCCTAAGGGTAATGATACTCTAATCTGTGATTCATATAAGACTGGTCAGTACCTTGAATCTTCTTTGTTCGTGGCTCAAATCTTCATAGAAATGTCTCTGTTTGCTATGGTTTCTTACATAGACAATGATTTATTCAAGCTCTCAAAACTGGCATATTCATTTAAAATCAGCAGTTCATTTAAAGTCTATATGCAAGCCAACTACAGTGACACAAATTAGCACAAAGCAGATATTCCTCTGACGTAATGTCAAAGCATGCCCTCAAGGCCTCCTTCAGGTGCATATTTCTACGGTCTGCTGTGATAATTGCCTTTGTGTCTGGCAGTTCAAAATCAGCAGAGGTATTTTTGTCCCTACCCTCTTTTCTGGTAACATTTCCCTTTTTGTTTTAGAAATAATCTGTAAAATGCAATATTCAAATATCAGAACAAAAATATTTTGGCTTAATTAGACACAGTCTAATTATGTGATGTTTCCAGCATCAGCCTACAAATACACATTAAACAGTCATTTTGCATGGAAATGCAAAACATTCAAGCTATGCTCACATCTGCCTTCATATCCCAGCAGCTCCATGAAGAACAGGAAAAGTAGCTGGTTCCTCAGGTATAGGTTAGTCTGGCAACAACACCAATGTGAATGTGCTAGTCTAGGAAGATGTCCCCCCTTAGGACTTTCAAAAAGCTTAAAAAAAATAGTTTTGTTTTTTCCTTTAAAGATTTTTAAAAAAAGTTCATTTTTTTAAACAAAAACCATTTCATTCTGAAGACTTATCGTGTATCTCCCTAACCAGTTGTATTCACACTAATGATATGTCCCCAATGTTTCCCTGGTAAATTAGCTCTTTCTCTTCCACTGGTAAAGTAGGGAGAAGGCTGTGGATGGCAAAATTGTGATAATATTTCCTTCTAAATCACAGGGAGGCAAAAGGAAGCAAGTTTATTGTATTCCTCTGTTACCGACCCTGTATCGCCCATGGTCACAATTCTGTGCTGACTTGGTAGCTTTGCAGTCTTAGATGAAATGCCTTAGGTCTTCCAGCTTCCACATAGTTGCTGAAAACCCAAATAAATCTGCATCAGCGTCATCTCTTTTTTCTTCATCAGAGCTTTCCTCATTCAGTAGATGTCAAGTTGGAGGCTGGGGCTGAACTCCCCAAAGGATGTTTTCCATAATCTCACTTCCCCTGGTGATTGTCAAGGATTATATGAATACTCAGCCTCACTTCTTGTGACTTGTCTCACAATCCCTGTAGCTTTACCTTACCAAGTGCAGGTGTTACTTAAATACCAATAACATTCAGAAACTAATTTTTTGTCCGCTGGAGTTATTCTCACTGCTTTCATAGAATCATAGAATGTGCTAAGTTGGAAGGGACCCATCTGGATAATTGAGTCCAACTCCTGGCCCTGCACAGGATATCCCATTTTAGTAATTGTTGAAATTCTGCAAATAATAACAATAATAATAAAAAAACAAAAACAAAACACAACCCCCTCATGTTATACATCTCTAACAGAGAAACATCTGTTGACCTGCATACCACCTGTATTTCTATGAAAATTAATGAAGAGAATGAACTGTGACATGAAAATGAATATGGATGTTACAGAGGAAATGCAAAATAAAATACAAGAGAAGAGAAGACTATAGGAAGTATAAGCTGGTATGTAAGAACTTTTCCGCTTAAGTCCCATTACAAACCTAAAGAAGGGATTTTGGACTTACAGCACAGTGCTAAGCTGCCCCTGGCACAGTTCCACACCAGGAAATGCAGTGCAGAACGCTGGGGCATATCACCCTGGGGAGGCACTCGCTCTTCCCTTGGTCTAGCCAAGCTACAATGCCAGAAGTAACCCCAGTGGGTAAATGTCCTCGTACCAACATGATAATCCCAAGTATTTGAGAATCAGCCATCTATTTGTGTCTCCTGTTCACTGTGTCTGAGAAGTTGAGCTCTGCCATAGCAAAGAGAAGGTGTTACTGCAACTACTTTACTACAATGTTCGTATGGTTTCTCTCCAAGATGCATCTGCAACTGCAGCTTGGTGGTGCATGCAGAGCTGTCCTTGCTGGCCTCCGGGCAGAGCTAAGGCTGCATGTAAGAAGTGGATGTATTTTACCTCTATTTCCTACAGCTTAGGAGGGCGAGTTTCTGCCATTTTAGTTATTCATTTCCCATTTTTGAGAGACTCAGTTTCTGCAAAGAAAAAGCTGATGGGTATTGTTCAGCTTGGAGAAGAGAAGATCGAGAAGAAAACTCACAGAGAGGAAGTGGGAGGGCAAGCAGAGGGGCGGGCACTGATCTCAAGCCAGCCAAAGTCCAAGAAGCATTTGGACAACGCTCTCAGGTACATGGAGTGACCCTTGGGGTAGTCCTGTTCGGGACCAGGAGTTTGACTTGATGATCCTTGTGGGTCCTTTCCAATACAGGATATTCTGTGATTCTATGATCTCAGGGAGCGATCCTTTCCCTATCCAGGAGCTGTACAGCTATACAAATGGCTACCACAGTCCACCTTCACCACTTGGAAATGCGAATTCTTATGTGGCTTAAGATAAATTTTTATTGTAACATCTTCTTCTAATGTAGTTTCTGTATGTACTAAGTCTGAAGTATATGTGATCCACACGGGAACTCTCTGAGCCTCAGTCTGAGTTCTTATGTGCTTGTTAGCAAAAACATAGTGATTTTCTAAACATATATTTTGGGTTAGAGTATAATTCTGAAAATAAAACTAAACTGGGCCATTTAAGCTTCTCCAGCATTAGCCACATCAAATTTCAAGAGCAACAGGAATGAGTAAAGCTTATTTCACTCAAAAATGCCATTTTTGAACAGTAAGTACCGTTCTGTCTTTAGAGAGATTATCAGTGCAGTAGTGTTGAGTTTGAAGACAATAAGTTCAGGCCACAGACTGTTGTCTTTAAGAAGGATGGAAATCTTCTGCAAGTATTTCAATTACACCAATTTAAAATTGGCAGTGAAAACATATTCATAAGTCAAGATAATCTTTATTAAAACACTAGAGCACCAACATATTTTACAATGTTTGTTCCGCAGTTAAAGAAACTTTTTGATTTGTAGCCGGAACCAGAAAGAATAAAAAGCTTGTTTGCAAGAGACCTTCTACTTGCTGAGGCAGATGTGGCAACTGTTATGTACTTAGCATTAATCACACTCTGTTTTGATGCTAGTTCTGCTGAAGACTGGGATGTTGGCCAAGGCATTGGGGTTATTCTCCTTTTCTTTCCAAAATGTCCCCTGAAATCTTCAACTTTCAGAAACCCTAGGTCAATACCTTGTTTGAGAGATGAAGCCACTAATTGTTCAGATTTCTGTCCACAGCATCAGAAAATGAGATTTGAACATGACCTCTCAGTCTAGGGGTGAGAGGGCCACAGCCTGAGCCACATGTTCCCTCTGCTCTTGTTGCCCAACAGCCCCCTGGTAGGTGGATAGATGGATGGATGGATAGATGGATGGATGGTGGGCTAGATACACATGTAAGTGCACATACATAAAAGCATCCCGCAATAATAACTGAAAAGAAGTGAATGATGGAGATGAAGCTGGATGTGTCAGTAGGCCTTAGCACACACTTACTATACACTTTGACAGATTTTAAAAAAAAGTTGGAATTTTGAGACAGAACATTTGTAATAGAAAATCCTTTTAAACTCTGAGACTTGCATGTGGGAGCAAATGTTCTCCCCAGGGCAATATCCGACCAAACAGATGATGTGCAGGTGTCAGGGTGGGGCTAAAATAATAATCCCCAGGGGCCACTGCATGTCTGTTCTACAAATGCTATGGTTTTACAATCAAATCTGGTTACAAAACTTCCATCAAGATAAATTCCCTCCAAGAGAAAATGCCCTCATGATAAAGGACTTCTGTGAGAATGATCCATTTCCATTGTTTTTTTTTAACATGGTTTTAAAGGTAGTTTCAGATAAAAAAATGTTTCCTGACAGTCTTGCCTCAGGAATTCACATTGCTTCAGGCTCCCTGTGCAAGGCAGAGTGACCTTTAGAGCACCACAGTGCCAGACAGCTTTTTCCCACCCCCTCCTGCTTCAGAAAGCCTTGGCTAAGACAGTGACAGTGCAAGTCTGGTTTAGCTCTGCTTGCCACCTGGAGTTGAGATCTGTGGAAAATGCTGATCGGAACTCGATCTATTACCCAGAGATAGAACACAAGTTACCTTGTTTTTCTTGCTGTTTTAACCTTTTAGTTAAGTGAGCTTAGCTGTTACCAAGGCACTTCTTTTTCCACATAGACATGTACATAAACAGAAACTAGCAAGTTACTCAATGACTGTACCATGCTGTTACAGTCATGCAATTGCTTTCAAGGGAAATTACTTTTAGGAAAGCACTTAATGTATTTACATGCATCTTTTAATATAGTTTTGGCATGGATACAAGGAGGGGCCAACATCTTATAACCAGCTCTTTGCTGGCAAAAATAAAAGCACTGAAAGATTGAGAGCTCCTGCTCAGTATGCCACAGCATAGACTGCTACTGATCTTCCCTTTTTGGAGTATAAACTTCTTTTGGAAACACACAGCAATATTTTTCTTCATTACAAAGCTGGTACAAAGGTTTCCTTCTGCTGAAGTTTTCTCCCACCTGTAACCCTCTTTCCTGAAGGACATCTAAATGGATCTTCCACTGTGAAGTTTACCTTAATGGCAGATGAAGAGGGGAGATAACTCCAGTGAAAAAAGCCATGGAGTTATTCAATAAGGTAATGTGAGTAGTAGCTAAAATACTAAGAGGAAACTTTTAAGTAGCAGCCATCAAGAAACCAGACTTGCATTTTCCTGTAGCACTACTGAGGTCAACGGATTTACTTCAGGTTTACACTTATATGGAAGCACACTCCTTTCACTTAAAAATGGCTGTCATATCTTTGATAAATATATAAAACCAAAGATGTTTTGTAGTCAAGATCTCATGTAGGTTGCCCTGCCTTTAGGTGAGAGCACAGATCATAAACGAAGATGTAGAGGAATGCACAAAGTTATCTCTCTTGCTTACAGTGTTATAGGCCATCCTAGCAAGGTCAGACTCCCAGTCATGCATTAGTATGATTTGTTATGAAAAGTGGCATTTAAATATTTAAATGTACCAGGTCCTATGTGTTTAATTTCATTGTTTAATCACTGCATAGTTTCCCAACTAAGTCGTATCTGGCACAGAGTTGTGGGTTGCTCTTTATTTATGTGCTGCTGCAGCTTTCCAGAGCCTTTCAGTGCTGGTGAGGCATTTCAGCTATACATTATTCTTTTTTCCTCTTTTTTGTACAGGTATGCAAGATATTGGCAAACTTTTCTTCCCTGTAACATAGTAAAAATAAGATAACACAGTATATATTCAGCAATACCTATACAGAAATCTTTGCTCTTTTAGAGTGCAGCTATAAATTCATAGTTGATATATCATGCCAGGAGTAAGGCAGAGTAGATGTATATCCTACTGATAATAACAGGAGTTGCATATATAAAAATGTCTTGCACCATGCTAAAGATGCACTTTGTAGCATTTAAATGACATTTTTCTGATTGTAGCTACTGTGTAAGATAATAGGCTCCAACAAAATCCATAGATGGCATCCTAGCTGTCTCACTGTTGTATACACTAACAAACCTTTCTAGCATCACATGTTTTATACAAAATAGGCATCCTCACTGGAGGAATGGGATTGCCTGCTAAGGACTGCAATCATGGTGATGTCTAGTTTAAACACACTGCAGATTAAACAATTGAGTTCAAAATGTAAAACCAGAAATGTTTATACTAGTATTGCTGAGCACCAAAAGCATAATGAAGTGAAGTCATAGGTGCTCCCACATTACAATTTACTGTTGTGTTTACGAAAAAAAGCTGGAGGGGTGTAAGGACCACAAAAATGGAGGCAGAGGGGGGAGACAGAACATGATTCAAGACAGAGATGAGAAAAGAAAGTAAAACATCATAATGAAAACATGTAACAAGTATTTGAAAGTAAGCTACTTGAAAATCAGTGTGAAGCAGTGTGGCTTTGAATATTTGTTCAAATATTTATTTCTGCTTCTGCTTTCCCTACATACCCAGTGAAAGACCAGTTCAACAAGCCTTCTTCCGCTGGAGCCAGAATGGCTCTGAGAAAATGTAGGGTACATATATCTCTGTGTTTGCAGTTGTAGGTTTGTATATGTGTACTGCTTGCCCTGGAGAAAGCTCCTAAGTGAGTCTTCTTTTTCCCCAAGAGGATCACTTTAGCTTTACGGAGGAAAATTTGAAAAAACTCACCCCAAACAACTAACCAACCCTGAAATCCACCCTTCCTTGTGCCTTGTGTTTTGGATAACTGTTTTTTAGCATAGTGGTAGATGCTAAATTTACTCTTCTTGTACTGCCATTTGCTCATCTTTGGACTGTTGCATGCATTTGGCTAACAGGGATATTTTAAAAATCAATTAATTAAGAATTTTAAATGTGCTCCTAACATTTACATAAATTTATGTTGTAATTCTACCTCCATCTCCAACATCCTCTCAGTTTGTGCCACCTCAAAAGCCCCCACAAGTAATTAAAGGCATCTTATGCACAGTTCACATGAGGACAAGTCCTTTTCTTTCCTCCTAGTGAACCCTTGATCGCACTGTAACTAATGCTGCATAGTTTTCTATAAACTCCGTGCACAGGCACAAGACTTGGGTAGGGCCAGGGCTTGTTTTCCCACAAAAGCTGTGGACTTTTTAGTTGATACAAGCCAGATTAAAGTAGGGGTTAGACTGTCCACAGATATGTCAATTATAAAAACATCTTGAGTACAATTTGTTGTTAAACTGGTACATATCTTGACTGAACTGGCCTCCAGCTTCGGTTTTGCAAAGAGAATGTTTGTGCAGAGGGAGAGCTCTTTGAAAAGCCATGCACACGGGCTTGTCCATCCATATACAAACTTAGATGGAATGAAATTTATTTTTATCCAAGAAGATGGAGCTGTTCTGTGAGTGCACAGCAACACGGTTCCAGCTGTATCAGGCACATGTGCCGATAGTATTAATGGGGTGCCACTCTCCCCCTGTTTCCATTGAAAATGCACCATTAGAATGTATACCTAATAGATTTACTGATATTTGCCACCACATGGAAAACATAAATAGCATAAAATTTTTATTTTTTCATTAAAAAACCCAGGCTGTTGTTAAAAATCTCACAAACTATGTCTGCAACTCATGAATTGAGCTATCTCAAAGGCAACCTTTGTTTTGGCAGTGGCCTTTTCTCTGCCTAAACAATACAAAGGATTGAAAGTATATGGTCGTAGAAAACAGTGTTAGTAAAATGACGTTTCTTTATTATCCATATTCTCTTCTAAAACAGAATAAAAAGTACTAATAAAATCCAAGCTGCCCAGCCCCTGGTGACCTAGTACTCCATCCTTATATCCTGCAAAGGTCGTTCTCAGAAACATTCTTTCAAAGACAGAGAGTTCTGCTTTAGATTAGACTGACTAGTCCTGGAGCTAGCACAACAGCCTTACTGAAAACAATTAAGTAACTTATACTTAGAAGCAACTCTGACCTTATCCAGACAAATACCTTCCCATTATTAGGACAAAAGAGACAGTATGTTATTTTACTTTCTCTAATATTATCTGCTGTAGTGGTATTTTTTAATTATGGGAAATCATCTAAAAAATAACATGTTGTCTAGCAACAAAGAAAACAGACACAAACAAAAGAGAAACAGACTGACAATTCTGCTTTTTATACTTATATTTCTACTTTCAGGTAAGCTCAGTAAAACTAAAACAACAAACAGTTTAAATGAACTGGCTAATCAACTTCACAACAGTGAGTTGATACTGGGGCTCTGGATCAGTCCAAATGTTGTTTGGTTTTTTTCTTTTCAATTTCAAAAGCATCTGAGATTCATTAAGTTATTCTAAGGATATTTGACTTTATAATTCAATCTTTTAAATTTAATCATTAACTTACAGAACAAACATCTATTGTTTTCCCTTTCAGCCAATTTTTGCTCTTGAATGAACAGGCTTAAACTTTTCAATTTTATTGAAGCTGCACAATGAAAAATGGTCAATTCAGAATCTGGGATATCCTGATGAATTATGTGGTTTTCTGCAAAACTTAGTATTTGTATAGCAATATATATTTATGTCATGATAATACACTACATGTCACCATCAAGCTATTAATAACAATGTTGATATAAACAAGTTCTGCATTTAACTTTGCAAGATAGAAATAGGAAAAAACAATAATGAAAGAAAAGGGAAAAAACTGGCAAGGGATGTTAATCACCCTGATTTGTTATTTTTGGCAGAAGAATCTTGAAATTTCTGTCATGGGCCTAGTCTTAGGAATACATGATGCTTAAAGAATTTAACGATACAGAATAAAACCATATTTTCACTATGATTTCATTTTCACCTGTATTTTTTCAATCCATATACTCATCAACAGCATATAGACCTGGTGAAAATGTGTCAAGAAAGCTGCACAGATCTCACTAGAGATTCAGAGAATTAAAAACTATTGAAAATTTTAAAATAAACTCTCATTGACCATGACTTCTTTTAATTACCTTGTCAATCAAGGTGTTCCTAGAAGCTGCATAATCACCGTATTAAGAGAAAAAAATTAGCAAGTTGTACCCAGCCAATTAAAAATGTTACTGATGCCTTATGCAAAACAGCAATAAGAGATGTCTAAAAATCTTGTAATTATCTAAACAACAGTGAATAGGAGGACTTTGAAGACCTCTCATTGCCTTTGAATGAGAAATATATTTGAGTTATGCAAGTGACTAAGTTGCAAGAAGGCCATTTCAGAATCAACGGAGTATCATTGGTATATCATTGTATCATTGGTACTGGAAGTGTGGGATTTGGTGTCTCCATGCAGCACCCATAATTATTGTACTGTGTATGTCTCGAGATTCCTGATGTGCCTATTCTGCAACTGCTAGGACAGTTGCTAAAAGCAGTATTTTTCAGAGTACTGCAGCTGAACTGTGAAATGGGGGT
Source organism: Lepidothrix coronata (assembly GCF_001604755.1). NCBI lineage: Eukaryota > Metazoa > Chordata > Aves > Passeriformes > Pipridae > Lepidothrix > Lepidothrix coronata. The sequence continues at coordinate 2,417,167 of NW_016690189.1, forward strand.
CAAAGGAAGGATAAAAAGATGCAGTAGCAACATTAGTAACTTTCTTTCTCTTCTGAAGCAAGCAACACAGTCTGCTCTGGTACACCATGATCGAAGACACTGTTCACATTGCTTTTCAGCTATATTGTTTACGTATTCCAGTGTAACTCATGCACCAGTTTCAGATAAGCAACTCAAACGGGTCACTAAATGCTGAGGCCTCATATCTATCTTTACGGAATTTAGCAACTATTTAAGCAATAACTTAGCACTTTTTATCTAGAAGCTAAATAAGAATTATTGCAAAGAAAAGTCTACTGGCTTGAAAATAAAAATTAGAGGAAGTACAGAATACTCCACAGTGCTGTAATCTGTATTTCTAAAGTAAAATTCAATGTTGCTTTTACCATAAGAAAAAAATGAGGTTTTGACAAAAGCAACCCCAAATAAGAGCTATCCCAGTCTGTCTATATGCATCCTGAGAGGATAACAAAGCAAGGATTAAGGAGTAGCAGCCCTTGAGAAATTGTCAAGAATAATTTGCCTACCTAATTTCCTTTATAACAAAGTAATGGGCCCTGCAGACTGGAGATTGAGTCAATGAAGCAGAAAATAAATTCATAAGAGGAACATAGCAGGAGAAGAATAACAAGGTTGGGTCAGACTAAGGAGTCCACTTAGCACAGTGTCCTGTCTGACATGGCCATAGCAGTTGTTTATGGAAGAATATAAAACCAGTGCAAATGCACAGTGATGTGTCTTCAGTACGGCCTTGTGTTGGGTTTGCATGGCAAGGTTTTTCTAGTGGGGGTCTACAGGGGTGGCTTCTGTGAGGAACTGCCAGAAGCTTCCCCCATGTCCAGCAGAGCCAATGCCAGCCGGCTCCAGGACAGACCTGCTGCTGACCAAGGCTGAGGCCATCAGCAATGGTGGTGGCACCTCTGGGGTAACAGATTTGTAACAGAAGGGAAAAAAAATCAAACTTGAACTCTCAGACATTATCATACTGACTATAATAGCTGACTCTTTGCTGTTCAGCATAGAGTAAACAAACTAGGATGGCACCTATCACTGCATACGTACGGTATTGTGGAACTCAGCAACGGCTAAGTTATCTCTGTAGCATCATTACAAGCTTGCATGTATTCAAAAAAGAAGCCAGAAAATAAGTCATAAAAATAAGTTTGTCCACAGAAAAATAGAATGTACTGTCCACAGGCAATCCAGTGGAGAAAAATGTCCCGGTGACATTACTCAAATAGATTTTGAAAAAAAATGAAATGGAAATGTAGGGGGCTGACTATGCCTAAAGTCCCCAGGGAACAGTTTAGCCCTACAAGTCATACTCCATGCAACCCTGAGTCTTAGGACCATGCCAGAAGAAGATACAATTTCTTGGTCTCAGTGATAATCATTTTAAGAATGGGGAAGGATGTGCGCAGAATGTGCAAAAGTAGTTTTTTAAGAAGTTGCTCCAGGAAACATAAGAAACCAAAAAATGTTTCATGCTTTACTAGAGTATGTTCCTTGCACAGGAAAGGTCCTTTTATTACGGCACATTGTTTATCATCTCTATATTAGGTGAGAAAGATAAAGGTTTATTTTTTTTTTCTTCTTCAGTCATTTAATCCTAGAACAACACAAGTCTTTAAGCCAGTCTTATTTTCTCCCTCCTGAAGAGTAGCCTCATGGCTCCTGCTGAGAGCGGTTAGATTTCATAGCTGATTCAGAGCCCACCACTGCTCCTGCCCACTGTGATGGAGAACTTGCTCTTGTAAATGGATTCAGCAGCGCAAAGATCATGGGAAGCTTATCCCTTTGTTTTTAATTTCCCCCTAAGGGCAATTTGTTCCAATTAGTGCAATTGTTGCTGCACAGTGCTCTGACTTATTACTGTTTGAATTGGCTGACTCAAAATCAGAGAATCTCACATATGACGTAATATATGCCCTGGCCTAGTGCCCTTGCAAAAAAGAAGATCCCTTGTCAGGAATTGTGGCCGTGCTCTCTGGAAAAGGTCTTTCCTCCCCATTAGGCTTAGTTCTCTCTTCCATGGTATATAGAAATAATTTTAAACAATACTTTTCCTTCACTGTAAGGGTATCTGTACCTAATGCATATGAACAAAACAACATGAACAGATGTGCATCAATGATTTTTTTGTTGACCCCACATTATTGCTTTGTCTGCTCCAGGTGTTGACCATTCCTTACAGATGGGTCTCTCACCAGCTCCAGTAGCCAGCACTCCTGGAGGGAACATCACACTACACGGCACACCGGTATGAGAGTCTCCCTCACAGCATGTACCAGTTCCACTTGTTTTGTTCTGTTTTCCTAAGTGAGGACAAATCAAACCCAGAGAGTTATGGAACAGTTTGTTTTGTTGCATATTCAAAAATCAAGGAACAAGAGTACATACAGTGAATTATTTCTGTTTCCCCAAAAGCTTCATCTGAATATGAAATTTTAATGATGTAATGTAGAAAGAGTCTTGCCAGAACTTTGACATGTTTCATGTTTCTGACATTGAACAGTTTATTTAAAGGAAAAGGCCATGTGATGATGGGAGAGCTAATCATGGTTGGTAATCTATTTTTCATACAAATGATCGTGAAAAAATAGATGACATAAATTCAGCTGCTCGTCTTCTGTTATTATCTGAAACTGCACAATATGGCCAAATTTATTTTCCCAAACATACATTTGCCTAAAATTTCTTTGGCAAAAAAGATGATACAAAACATCTTCAACCATTACCAAGCAATGCCTTAATCTGAATTACAGTCTATTCATGTTCCTACCATCCTCATAAATACTTGCTAAGAAAAGTTATGAAAGAAGACAGAGCTGACCAAATCCTAAACTTTCTTTTATAAAAAGGTAAGCAATGTTCCCTTAATGTTTTATACAACCCTCCTTTTTTAAGGAGACCATACTAGGATTAATTATTTATTTCCTTTCCTGTGAAATTATAGACTCTTACTGGAGTGAGCTGCCGGCAAGCATGTACCTACTCCTTATGAGAGTATTAGCAAACAAGCCTACAAATGCAGAGCACACTCCAGAGCTCCCTGAGGTCAATGGTGAAACTACCATTAAATTCAACAGGCTTTGAACCAATTAGTACAAAGAATAAGGTACACTAGGATAGATTTGGATCTGGATTCCTCAGTCTGTGTTTTGAATGGAAACACCAAAGGCTTCAATTACACAAATGGCTTCCGTCAACATAAAATTCAACAGCAACAGAGGGTTTCTGTTTTCAGGAGACTAGAGAGTCCTAAAGCTTCAGTGTTATTCTGACATGATCACAGGTGATCATATAAGATATAGAGGATATGGCAATTTTCATGGAATTCCTAATAATTGCTATGTTATATGGGATAAGACTGTCTTATCCTGTGTTCTCTCCATGATTTTATCTGGATCTGTGTCTTCTAAGACTTCATGATGCCTACAGCCACAGTTAAAGCAGTACATTTCCTAAATAGATATCACTACACTCTCCCACTCTCAGATAATAGCTGGCAAGTGGTTAACAGGGGCCACACAGGAGGGATACAGACTCTTGAGGAGGGACAGGCAGGGCAGAAGAGGCAGAGAGGTGGCACTGTGTGTAATAGAAGGGTTAGAATATATGGAGCTCACAGCTGGCAATGGCACAGTTGAGAGCTCTGGGTAAGAATCAAAGGGCAAACAAATAATGGAGATGTCACTGTGGGAGTCTACTATAGATCTCCCAGCCAGGACGATGACACTGATGAATTAGTCTTTGAGGAACTAAGGGACACTTCCAAATCAACTGCCCTTGTCCTTATGAAGGACTTCAACTTGCCAGAAATTAACTGGAAGCATCACACTTCCAGCTGATACAAACCAGGCCAGAAGATTCCTAAAAAACCTTAAACCATCTCACAAGTATTAACTCTTTTTAACAAGTAGTTTCCAATCCAGGGCAGACCATTGCAGGGTTTTTTATCACTTTGAGTGAAATCGTCTACTGGAAGTGGTGGTCTGCTGAGGAGATGATGTCTGTTAGCTGTTCTCTGATGCCATAAGCTGATGGTGTTGGGCGGGACAAAGTAAAGCTACTCAGGTTGATGGCATGATAAACTGTGCCAGGCACAGCTGCTGAGAACTGATGTCACCTTTAGAGATAGGTCCTGCTTCTAACTGCTGGGAAAAGGCAATTCTGTAAGGTAGGCAAATTACAGGGGGGCATCCTTGCTTTTTTGATTCTCTTAGGCAGGTGATAAGGGTTTCTAGCCTCAAAGGTGACATCCTAAGTCAGAACTCTCTGCTTAGATTAGAGGAAACCTAAAAATAGGGCTTCAGCATGGCTAATGAAAATGCTAAAAGGTTGATTTATCTACATTGTTCCTGCCATTGCATTATGTCTCCTGATATGGGAACCATATTTTAAGTGTCTGCTAAGTCAAATCTTGAACAAAGTAAAGAAGACATTATTGAAGATGTAATTTCTTCAGCCAACATCACAGGCACGTTTGGTGAGAGTACATTGAGGTCAGGGAACTGAGGTCTTGAGGTTCATTCTGATTCATAGTGGGAAACTTTCAGCTGGTCTTATCATGCAGGGATCAAAATTAGCTCTTAGTCCTCTGCTGGTTAATGAAATAAATGGTATGAATGCACAAGACTCCCAAAACACAAGAGTACATCAGTACACATTGCACATCAGTAGTTCCTGCAGTTGCTGTGTTTGTACAGGACATTTTGAAAATAAACAGAGTTCAGAGGATATTCGGGTCAGATACTATTCCCAAAGTTAGAGTTAAAGTCTATTGCAAATTCTCAGGAGACACAACTCTCTTTGTCTCCATTAATGAGCAGATTCATTGCTTATAGTGGAAGTTTGTTCCTGACTAGCAGAAAGAGATGCAAATGAGAAAGAGTCCTTAATCTCTTTGATTCCTTAGCAGTACGGCTCTTCTGATCACCTGGCTGAAAGTGGGAGAGGGATCTCACATACAAAACTCAGAACTAGACCATACTTTTTAGGACAAGATTAGCATAGAAAGAGATAGGAGCAAACTTTACCTAAAAGGTATTTGGTACGACTCTGAAGAAGTAATACACCTTAAAGTAGCTCCTTATTATTCTTCATTAACTTTCTCAAAGTCGAAACATTGGCTAAACTTTAAAAAATTACCCCAAATTATGCATATAGTTTTCTTCAAAGAGAGTGGTGCTGTTCAAAATCAAGAAGCCTGGTACTACTATTCACAAAAAAACCCCAGACAAAAAACCCCCAACCATATCCCTTTTGGAGCGTGGGTCCCCAAGGACTGTCAGATAACACATATCACACAGCCCTCTGGGCTCATTTGTTTACTTAATTGGGTAGTTTGGCTTACAGCCAGGCAGCAAAAGCACTAACTAAAGAGCAACTTACGTAATTGATTATATACAACATTAAAATCAAACTGATGTATACAAAATAGAGAACTTAAAAATGCATAATCATCTTTACCAAACACAACAAATAATTGCAGATACAATCCAGACTACAATTATCTCAGTTACATTATCTATTATAGCAGCTTCAGATCCCTTTAAACTAATTACAAAGGTGATGACATAATGCTACTGTCACTGAAGATTGCTCTTGCAATAGCACAATTATTACTATTGGTCCTCTTTCATTTTATAAATGTGAAGTAGGCAGGAGTAAATAGCTTTGCTAAATAATACAGAGCTTGTGAAAAAAATTAGGTTACTTCTCTTATGTCATCATAACATAATGACAAGTAAAGGTTATTATGAAAATAGGCTTAATCTAGGTTTAATGCCTAGATGCTTCTGTCATGAGAATCATATTCTGTTTAAATGAGAGAAATATTACCTATTCTCTTTCTTCTATAACATATACCATAATCTAAAAGGGTTTGGTTTGTCCATGTGATCACAAGACAAAAATACTTGATGAAGAAATAAAAAAACATACCTCTGAATAAGGGTAGATGTCTAAAGGGGAATGCATTTAAGAGGTGATATCCTTTAGACTATGGACATGCTTCCTTAGTTTTGTGATAGTGACTGCTTTGTCACTGCACAACAACTCCTATGAAGGTAAATAGAATTGCCTTGATTTGTATGGCAGCAAGGTAGTTTGCCTGGACTGTAAAAATGCACAAATCTAACTACATTTAAGATGTTTGCCTACTTAGAAATATATGAACATGTGTTCAGAAGGCATAAACCATGCTAAAGCTGGTCATGCTTGTATCAGTACGTAACTGTATTAATCTAAACCAAGTTTGGATTTGGTTGTACAATCATATCCACTGCAGTACAAGAAAAACTGAGAAAATTACCTTCCTTCTCCAAAGTAATACCTAACTGCATGTGTATTCCTTGTAGAGAGAAAATCACTAATGATTCATTTAAAGAAATACATTTTGCTTTGAATTGAAACGGATTAGGAACACATGGTTTCAACCCTTCTTATACTGACATGGCGTAAACAATAAAACCCTATAAACCATGTTAAACAATTACAATCTTTTCAGGAATTCAGCAGTGTTTTGTCATTTGAAAACATGTCTTAAGATGCAAAGCTGCCACGCAGGTAAGTCCGAGCCTGCTCACATCAAAGTTTTGTTTTCATGCTCTAAAGTCAGGGTGAGGTCACAGAGTTCCCACTGGAATATGAAGTTTCCTAAATACGAGTCTGCCCATGTATGCCCTTAACATTCAGACCCACAGGACCTTTTAACCTACCATCATGAACCAGGAATATTTGAAGAGGTGGTAAACTGAATATCCCTCCAAGCTGATGACAGTTTAGAGGAAATCCAGATGCATTTGCATGGAGTAAACTTCTGTAAACATGTTTTGCACTACAGCAAAGAAATAAATGTCAAGGTAAGCTTGGCAAGCTACAAAAAAGGATGAGTCATATTTCTCCAGTTTGATTCCAAAGATGTTATCTTTCACCTTCCTTGGTACTGTAATCACAAGACTGACAATATCGCTGCTCCTTTATGGGAAGCAGTATTCAAACACTGTGGGTAAATGATTTAGCAGAGACTTACAGTAATTTTTCACACATACTTGGTTTTTGTTACCAAAATCTGGAAGGAATAAGTTTCCATATACAGAAAACAATGTGCAATTTTCTATCTAAAATGCTTGTAAGTCACTCACTTTCAGCTGATATTTTCACATTAAAATATATAGGTTGAAGTAATTTTATAATGTAAGAGGCTTCCTGTTAAGCAATTAATGGAAAATATTATGTCCATTTTGCAGAAGAAGAAATGGAGGCAGCATTATTGAGATCACATTTCCAAGCAATCACTGGCTTTGAGTTATTTAACTTCTGAGTAACCAAACTAACACATCTTGGAAACTCATTTTTAAGACTGCTATGTGCTTCTTGTTTTGATTAAAGTCAACAGGATCTGTATGCACCTAGCAGGTCTGAAATTCAGGCCAACTACTCAGAAATCAAGGAATGAAAGGCCACTTTTGAGAAGATTTGCAGAAGATTACATCTGATGTCTGGGACGCAGCCCAGGACTAAACTCAGTCACTTAGCTCTCAGGCCAGAGAATCAATAGAGTAATTATCATTCCTGCTAATGCAACTGAGTAATATTAGCATTTTCCTAAAAGAAGCATAGAAAGTACTTCTGTCTGAGTCATCCCTATCCTCTACTGTTTGATAATCTGACTGCACCTCATTACTATTTTTTCCTCTGGAATGATTCATTATTCTCACTTGAGTGAGCAGAAGTCAGTCTATGATACAAAGATTGTGATATTAAATGGAGAACCCAGCAGCTTATAGAAGTTTTGCAGCTGAGTTCATCAGTAGTTCATGCTAATTAGATCTTTCAGGTGGAATTTTATATGTGATGGATTCCTTTATGACCTAAAGTGTTGCCATTTCTGTTTTCAATTCTGTTTTTTAAAAACTGAAATGCATAGGAGAGTTTAATGTTCACAAAAGCAATTCAGTTTGAATCTTTATATGCCTAATATCTCAGGATAGTGACTTTTTCATACTACTCAAGTCAGGGTTTTAGATAAAGAGATTCCAGATTGTTGCTCATTAAGAACTACACTTATTCTTGGCCCTATTCTCCTACCATTACTCTTGCGAATACTAATCCTTGAAAACGCAGGAGAAATGTTTTAATGACATGGTGTTATTCTACATGATTAGTGTTGAAAAATACACTAGGGTTTTTTGTGTGTGTGTATCGGGTCTGGCTGAGCTGGAGTTCATTTCCCCATAGCAGCCCTCACAGTGCTGTGCTTTGCATTGGTACCTAGAAGGGGGTTGATAACACACCAGTGTTTTTGCTACTGCTGAGCAGCACTGGCACAGCACCAGCTCTGTCTCTCAGCATTCCTCCCCCTGCCCCCAGTTGAGGGCAAGATCCTGGGAGGGAACACAACCAGGCCAGTGGACCCAAATTAACCAAAGAGATATTCTGTACCATCAGCTCAGATATAAGAGCTAAGGGAAGGAGGAGGAAGGGAGAGCATTTGTTGTTTATGTTTGCCTTCTGAGAACCACTTACATGTGCTGAAGCCCTGATGCCCGGGAAGTGGCCGGACATCTCTTTCTAATGGGAAGTAGAAAATAAACCTTGTTATTTTCCTCTTTGTTTGTACGTGTGCAAACTTTCACTTTTGCTTTAGTAAGCTGCCTTGTCTCAACCTACGAGTTGTTTTCCATCTTACTCTCTCTCCCCTGTCAGACTGGGAAGGGGAGTGATAGAGCAGCTTTGTGGGTACCTGGCATCCAGCCAAGGTCAACCCACCACAGTGTTGTAAATTTTTATGTTATCCAGATGATATAATCTAAACAATATCAGGATTATAAAGGCAATTGCGGTTTGTTGAATTCACCTCTGGCTGGAGATTTCTAAGCATGTCAACTTAAGACTACATGAGTATAAATAAAACTCATAATTTCCAAAGAAGATGGAAGCTATGGTTTAACACATTCTTGGTTATTGCTTATGTACATCAATCTGCATGCTGGTGCACTGAGAAGACATTTAATTCCATGCAAATGAACAATGCCAAACCTATTTTGAAAAAGTCAAGTCATCACATTTTTATTCAGTTCTGCCTATTGTTAAAACTAAGTGCAAGAAAGAGAAATGTCCTGAAAAGCCATTTGGAAACCTTAAAGTAAACAATCTCCAAGTTAGTGATAGAAACATTTCCAAGACATGCGTCTTGGTGTTATTGCTTTAGAAATGTCCCAAAACTGTGTTTCTGTATTTGGGAGTGATTTCTGGTTCTTCTTCATTATGAAGAAATCAAAAAGATTTCTTGCAGCACTGGTCCTGGGTGCTTTGGTTTTACCATTCCTAAGTAAGCAGAGATGCGCAAGTGAGAAACACTAATAGCCAGAGGTGTAATTTTGGTTCAGAGAAATGCTGATCTTATCTGCATGGATTTATTCAACTTTGCTTTCTCCATACTTAGTGATGTGATTCCCTCAGCTATGTCTCTGCCCACCTGTTGAAGTGACTGGGGTGACAAGACACCATGAAACTATGATAACAGCCAAATAAGATCTTCCCTTACATCACCTTTTCTCCCAGCCCACCTCTCATATATCTTCTCCTTTGCATTTCCATATGTGGGCTTCCATCAGTTTCCTGCTTCCTGCCAGTCTCTCTCATACTATTGTCATCTTTGTTTTTTAAACATTGGAAGAAAAAGGTAAGTGAATTAGATCTGTCAAATTCAAGCATATCACATACTCATGCCCTGCAACCATGAGACATGTTTACTGTGCCCTCCCTCTGTACCTTTTCTCCACTCAGTCTCAGATCAGACATTTTGTGTGGAACTCAGTTCTCCTGACTTCAGACACGAATCCCTGAGCCAGCCTCTCATGGTTCTGCCTTATGGCAGAATGAAATAAGTGCTTGGAGACATGATTTACCTCATGCTCTTTAGATTCCTACCTTTGGATGAAACTACTTGAAACTTTTAAGACCTTCTTTCTCTCCACTGACTAGAAGGAGAGCCCAGATAACCAGCTCAACAGATCATAGTTCAATCTGAGATACTCACATTTGGCCAGAAAGATCTTTAGCTGTCCTGCCCCATGTAGACTGGTGGTAGGCAATGGGAGTTTGAAATAGGAAGATGGTGAAAAACACAATTCAGAAAAAAATCAAATTATTTAGAGTTGGGAGTACCAATCAGCTATGTACTGTTGCATGGTTTTCATGCAATTGACCTTTTTAAGTTGGCAACTTGTATGTTACATGTAACACAAAGCTTAAAAAAAATCCAAATAAAAAAACCCTGTAATCCTCAAAATGATCTGGTAGAAAAAACTTTTACTACTTTTTTACTAGAAAAAACTATGGGTTTCGCTTGATGCTTTAGATGTTGCAGATGCCATTCTTCATCCAGTTTCTGAACACTAAAGATGGGATTTATGGCCCTACAAGCATGAAGGTGAGGAATCATAAGAAAAATAAGCACACTGATTCACATGAAAAGTATGTGCCAAATAAAGCCTTAAATCATTTTATGCAGCATGTCATTCAAACATATTTGACTGTCATCCAAATTGCTGGAATTGTCCTTCACACAGAAAAAAAAAAATCTGTTTATTTTTAGGATAATTGGAAGTGCAACAGATTATTTTCAAATTAATGAGTAGGTCAAGTTGTTTTTATAAGCTTAATAATATTTTCCATTGTCCCTCCCTCCTTAACACCTATCTTCATTGCCTAATCATTCACATACTTTATTTTTTTGTGTTTGGGTGAGTCATGAAGTGCACATTATGATGATAAATATATCCTCTCTGCTTCCTCTTAATGTGAACTCAGCAGTGTGATTCACACCATAAACCTATTTTACTCATTCTATCCTTTGTTCATCACCTTGACTCTGTTAACATCAACTGTACTGTTGAAATCACGTTTCTACTCAAAAGCTAACATAAAGGTTTTATCTGCTTTACATTCTATAAATTCTGTTTGACACATTTTTTTTTTATTACACCAGATATTCAAGTGAAATCACAAATGTTATTTTAATGTAAGCTGAAGAAACTCACCTTCAATATGAAGGTGATATTACCCTATATGATGCCATTTAACTGATTTATTTGAGTCAAATTAAGAAGTTATTTCTTTCTTTTACAGCTTAGGTAACAATTTCAAGCTCAGCTGGGGCTGTTTTCCAGTGCTATGTTAGAAAATCAGTGTACCCTGTGTGTGTACCCCAAACAGAATCACATTTGGGGCTTTCTTGCCTGACCCCAAAGCCAATACCTATATTCACACTGTCCCTGAAACCTGGGTATGTACTTTGCTTCTCCAGTTTCATGTCAGTAACGAATGACTTTGTAATAGTTCTGAGACTGTAGTGGTCAATGATCTTGACTGACAGCAATTATGTGTGTGTCATTAAAGCAACATGTAGCTGAGCCATAATATTCTAAAGATAGTAATACATAATTACGTATGTTTGTGACTGAATAGTAAGGGAACATAAGATCTTCCTTAAGAGGAAGTTAATGGAAAGTTAAACTAAAAGCAACACAGTTTAAGTTATTTTCTATAACCAATGGCCTACCTTTCCATTCAGTGCTGATTTATTTGAAAAGGTCTTTGCTGGAAAGTAATGTGGGAGTATGTGCCATGAAGCTGTGAAGACATGGGGGGAGCAGATGAAGAGTGGTGGTGTAGGAGACTGGGGAGTTTCCTAAACTGGCTTCCCCTGGTAAATCTTTATCTGTTGCTCCAACAGGACAAGATCTACTGAATGCAAATCTGCTAAAGTAACCATATTGAATAGCCCTAGACCAGTTCCTGGTCCAGCCCTAGACCAGGAAAATGAAAGGAAATGGCAAATTGAGGAATGTATTTTCACTCATGCAAATGGTAATCTTACTATTAACTTCTGTGGGCCAAGACGTACATTAATTAAAGCACCTACTGGGACTTGCTCTTTAAATATCTTATTTGACCCCAGACCTTTGAACATCTTTGGTTGCCATTTAATTCATGTAGTTTAAACACCGTTAAAACTTAATTTTCCATTTTCATTCAAGGTTGGAGTAAATCTTCACATAATTTAAATTTCTATGGCTAATTTTAATATTAAGATTAAACAAGGAAGTGGTGTACCACTTGAAAAGCTCTGTTCCTTGGAAACCTGATTTATAGCATAATGTTGAAGAAAGAGACCATCTCAGAATGGTTAGTTGTTCTGGTACAGCTCACCTATCTGGACCATTTTTTCTTTCAGGATGACCACTGCCTGCTTAGTCTGGTTTAGTCTGGCTTAAGAGGAGCACAGTACACAGCAGTGCCTATTTCCATACCTCTGAACTAAACCATCCCTGTGATGCCTTGCCAGCCTGTGCCACACCCACCCTTTGCCTTCCATCCCTCCTTCTATCCTGCCCCCCCGTGGAGATATGGCATTCTCCTAAGCCTGGCCATGGCTCCTCCAGCAGTCAGCCACTGCTCTACAGCAGGTCTGACTGGATCTGATGTCTGCCAGACACTGCTCTTCCCCAGTCTCGCCCCAGAGGTAAGACTGAGAAAGGTTTCTCCCAAGCAAAATATGACTTACTCATAGGAACAGAGCACTTGGGGAGAAAAATGTTAATGTGAGATGAGCCAATGTCTCACTCAAAAGGCCGGAAGGCCTAACACTTCCTTGGATCCCTCTTTCTGGATGGAAATGTCTCTGAAGGACTTAACTTTTCTTAGTTTCAGAGCACATAATCTTCTTTATGTGGCGATGCCTCTGATTTGTGTGCATGAGCTCCTCTGGTGAAGAAACTAATGGACATTGGAAACCTTCCTCTGACCGCCCTGCTTCATATACTGCACGCTGCACATCAGCACTAGAGGAGTCTCTGTTTCTAAAATTGAACTGTGTCTTTATTAACAACCTCATTTACCAGGACACTGAGCTGGCAAATCAGATGCACACGACTTGCCTGGCTGTGCTGCCTCCAAGTTCTGCCTCCCTGCAACATATGCTCTTCCCTCAGAGTTCACTGCAGGTAATTTCATGTCTAAGTCCTCGTAGGTGGCTGCTTATCTGGTTTATTGCTGCTTATTGCACTGGGAATGTTTGAAAACTCTTGAAATTATTTGTCTCCTTTGATGACGATGCCATCAGAAAGGCACACGTATTCAAAAAGATGATGAAATGTCTCCCAAGATTTCTAGAGTCAATTTTAAAACTGTTTAGAAATATCTTGGTTTGTGTTTCATTTAATTATTAGTTGGGAACAGACCAATTATTCTATAATTTGCGCTCAAAGATTAATCTGTAAAGTATTCACAAATGCAGATGAATCTTTTTAGGTTGTGTGTGTAGATATATAATAAAAGAAATCAAAACTTCTGCTTAATTTTGTGTGTTTTAAAATTCTGTACATTAAGTACAAAGGACACTATCTAAAGACATAATCTAGGGAATTCTTTTTCTTAAAAGCAGTGACTATTTTCTTGGTTCAGGAAGTAAATGAAATACTTCAGAATTCAGGCTATTTTTTTGAAGATAGAAAAAATTGAGCGGGACAAATATTTGCTGCATCTTGTATTACTTGTAGGGAGTAGTTGCTTTCCTTGTGTCATTGCAAGTGATATAAACATGTTTTTACTTGCTTGTTGGCATACAGGCTAGAAATAAACTAATTATCTATTTAATGCATGTCTTTCTTTCTGTATCTCAGGTTTCTGTCCGGTGAATTAAAGTTACTCTCATCTTTCAGGCTATAAGTTAAATCTCTGCCCCATAACTGTCAATACGAGGTATGACATTACATTAATTGGTACCAGGACTTTGCACCATGAGTATTTTATGGAGAAGATCTGAAATGCTCTGTTAAAAAATCAAATAAGAGAAATCTCAGCTTACAAGTATGTAAGGCAATCATTTCTATCCTTATGTAAAATAACATAGTCAATACCCAGAGGCAGTTAAATTAAGCTTAGTTACAGCTTTTACTTGCTGCTAAAAATTCAGTCATTCACATCTAGAATAGATTTTGTTTTTACTAAGAGAGAAACAGACTCCAGATATTTAGCTAGTGACACATATATGACTTATTTTAGACCATGCATCAGTCTAGAGTAGATGGCTTAAGCTACCAAAGTCAAAGGCTGATCATCTTAGAAGTCCTTCTAATTGTACTAGAGAGTTATGCATCTAATTATACATAGTTGTGCATAAGTTTCTGTGGGCAGCATAACATGCAGATGTTTTTCCTCACAGAACAGATGAATACACCAGCCAAGGATTTCTGTCTTAAAAAGCAATATGTTGCTTCAGTGACAGCTGATCAATAGTGCTCTTCAGCAAAAGAAATTTAGTTGTGTCTTGAAAGCATGAAGATTAATAACTTAATACACCCAACAACAGCATCTCGAATTTGAAGATTACATCAAAAATACTATAGCATATGTGTACTACACAATAATTTGCAGTATTTCACAGACGCTATGCCCCTTACCATTAGGCCTTCAATTGGAGCAGAAAAAAAATAATACAAGCTCACTATGTAAAAATACAGTCTTGCTATTTCTGCATAAACCTTTCAGCTCAAAAGCAAGCTCAGACCATCTGAGTGGTGAAGGGAGTGCTCCGTGAAGCACCTAGGCTGTGAAAAACCAGCTTTAAGCCAACTTTATTTTTTCCTGGTTGTGGAACCCTGTTGGGGGCTGGTGTATAGCAAAGAGTTTAAAGGCTAGTAGAGATGCCAGCCGTCTCAAAAGGGCTATTTTAGTAGCCAGGATTATTGGGGCATAAAGGAATCATAAAGCCCTTGTTTTCTGACTGCCTTGTGCCAATAACACACAGCAATGGAGTGACAGAATATGCTTATAGCATATGAGGTTTTCACTATTCTTGGGGAATATGTTTGTGACAAACTCCTCTGGCATCCCGGACTCACGCAGATCTTACCCATTTTACTGGTGCACTGGTGTTACAGTTCTGAGGAGGCAACTGAAGTGATGCAGATTACTTTTTAAAGACATGATGCTGACAAATTAAGTTCAAAGTCTTAGCAGGGTCCTTCCAAGTGGCAACTCTCCAGGGCTGGACAGTTATAGCATTAACTTCTATAAATCTTTTCAGAAGCTCCTTGGGCTTCAAATACTTCCAACATTTCGTCATTCCCTTTAAACAGCGAAAATTTCCAAATCCCTTTTTGGATGCCAGAAAATATTATACTCTCAGAAAATAATAATAATTAAAAAAAAAAAGGTTGTACAACCAGAACACTGTAGTTCACACCACATGATAAAATTAGATAGGATACTGGCAAAAATGTTAATATAGTGGCTTTCTTAGATACATTCCTGAAAATTTGTGTTGATACAAAAGAGTGCAAAAAGAACTTCTAAGAGATTTGTTTAAGACTCTTCTTTGTAGCCTGGAGATAGTTTAATTTCAGCTATAAAACTTCTGCCAAGCTGTGTACGTGTTTCACTGTAAAGTGTGCATTTCTTTATTTGTACATGCCCCAAATGAAACCAACTGGACCAAACGATTGTGTTGCTTTGTGTCTAATACTTTTGCTGGATTCTGGGCTATTTTGGAGGAAAGAAATGGGAATACAAGTGTCAAAGAAGTCTTTCCAGCAATAAAACCTTCATGAATGATTCAAATATAGTATCACTTATTTAAAAATAAAAACTCTCCAGTGAACTCACACTTTACAGTAAAGCCTCCAATGAAGGCATGCTTTTTTTTTACTGCTGGGACTAAAGTTATTGTAATAAAACTTAGCATCCATCCTCACATGCTTTATGTTTGACAAAACAAAAGAGGTCATATAGAACCTGGGACAACATTACATGGATTCAGAAGAAGAACAGAATCAAACCGATGAAATTTGAAAAGAAAATGAAAGGAAATAACAGTCTGGAAAATTGAATAAGTGTGATGCACTGTGTTTGGACCCTGCTATGTTTCAGACTCTCAGAATACCTTCACTTGGCAAGGCACTAAACTGACTATCACTCTTAATTTATTTTTTACACTGATGCATGATGAAGGTGATTTTGGTATTCACACATATCTTAAATGAATGAATTCATCTAAGCACAGAATCCTCCCTGTTTCCTACATCAATAAAAGGAAACAGATTCAGTGGCATTTATATACCACACTAATTGACTACTCATATAAATGTGCTGCTAGATTTATATTGAGTTTTCAGAAAACCACAAAAAGAGGAGATCCAAAGGACTATTGGATGTGAGAGACTTTTTCTAAAACAGAAATAGCTGCAAGTTCATAATTTCAGTACGAGGAACATCTTTTGATTCCTGTATTTCCCAGGAAGAAGAATTTGAATGTCAAGGTTTAGTAGTCAGCTGTTGAGGTGGAAAGAACTTGGGAACAAGGGTTCAACTGAAGTATAAAGAAAAAATTTTTTTTACTTGCAGAAATTACAAAGGCTTGGTGCAGAGAAAAGCTAAAGTTACTGGAAAACTGCATCTCTCTCAAGAGCATAGAGGGAAATATACTTCTGGAGATGGATTAATGTGGAAAATTGAGACAAGGGCCTCTCACTGAGCATGCCACTGGATGGTTCACACAAGAGTGAGAGTGCAGGATCTGGATAGATGGTGGTATGGCTGGATCATGAGGCTCTCATACCCTTGCCCATATAGAGGTTAGTTGTAATGGACTCAAACTTTCAGGCTAGCAGTGTGCAGGCACCTGGGATTCATCTACAGGAAAGCTGGGTGCACGTGGGTGGTACCACAGTTGCTCTTCATAAGGCTGCAGCTGCCACTGGAGCAAGGACTGATCACCTTGGACCATCTAGTTTTTCATATGGCTGTTTTTCTGTATGTTTACGTACTGTGTGCGCAAGGAGTTGTATTAGTGAAGGAAGACATTACCTGGTATCAAAGAGAGCTGCTGATTGCCCTGTGGTCAGTGCTTTGCTCTTTCTACCCACAAGCAGGACTAGGCTGCACCCCAGTATCAGGCTGTGCAGCACCTCAAAACCAGCCCTGGGCAGAGGGGGTGAGCTCAGCCACATGTATGCCAAGTGTAAGTGGCAAACTTTGAGTTTCACATCAGGGTCCCAGACCAGACCAGGACTTTCTCACATATTCCAGTGACCACTTCAGAAAGTGGAGGCAACTCACACAGGAAAATATAAAATAAGTTATTTTTTTACTAGATTAATATATTTGTATACTTATAAAATATTTATATATTTATACATCTCATTAAAAAATAAAGGTTTTTAATCCTAGGTATTTATATCCAATTTCATTAAAAAACTTAAGGAAGTTATTCAAGATAACATACTTGAATATTTATGACTAATATATAATTTTTTTAATATGATTTGATTTTTTATGTCCAGAAATAATGGGATATGGCAATTGGCATCCCAAAACCACAACTGAGTAATGACTTAATTATGATTTCAAAAGACACCTGTTTCTAAAAGTACTGAACACATTTTCATGTACATCTAGGAAGTTTATCAGTAGAAACAGAAAAAATGGTATTATAACATATTTTTATAACAATCATCATTTGCAAAAATGCCATCCTTGAAGACTTCATAAGGTTTCATATATGCTCCAGTACTTCCATAAGCCTCAGTGGCCATAGGAACAGCTTTGAGGAGTGAAGTATTTTTGTAGCATCAGTACTTCACCATCTGTTTCCTCCTGCAAACATCATTCTCAATAAGAGCCAAGGTGGATATGTAGCAAGCAGTGGAAAATGGCAGAACTATAAAGCAGGAACACAGTATATGAAAACATCTACTTATAGGATGAACAATCACCAAGGGAAGCAATTTTAGGGTTTTAGTGCAACGAAACAAAATAATTGTACCATACTGAACCTTTGTTACAGTTTTAATACCAAATGCTAAAATATTTTAAGTTATACACAGTTCTTAACATAAAACTAGATTAGAAGCAATTTTGATGAAATATAATACAGCACTGCAGATTCAGGAATTATTTTCAAGATCAGTAAATGAAAAAGGAAATAAGTCATGCCATTTTTACTCTTCTTCAGTTTCTATGGCTACTGAAAACCAAACTTAGAAACTGAATGATGCATATGTCTAACTTGGCGAATGAAATAAAAGTGTAAATATCAGTGTAATTCTGAACATTATTCTTCCTGTATTTGAGCTTGAGATGAGATAGAACATAATTACTTGTTAGTTGCTCTTCAGAAAACAAACTCCAAGAAGAGATGTACAGCACTAGGAAAAGATAACAGGCATGAAAATATTGGTTTATATTCAAGCTGAACCTTCCACAGCACAATAATATGTTTCTGATCAGCTGTTGAAGATCAACCCAGTTACCCAAATGTAGGCATCTTGTGTAACTTCACATGAACTACAGGTCCTGCATCTCTCCACTTGTCACTTGACAAGGGTGTAGGTCTCCCATGGATTTTGTGTTATCAGCTCTGATGAGTGGTTAGACACCCCAGAACTTCTCAAATAGCATCAAGCAACTGAATTGCTCTCTTCATGATGGAAATAGCCTTCAAGCTACCAGAGCAACAGCTAAACAAATTCTGGGTTTATGCTCAAGTGGCAGATGGTGAACTAAAGGAATTATGCTGGGACATGCAGATTGCATTGAGGAATTCATAGGCAATGAATAGAAAAGCTAATCTGGGGAGGGAATGCAAGAAAAGTAGTTTGGGAAATGATGCATTGAACACATAAAAAAAAGAGACGTTTTGTGTTCTGATAAATATGAGTCAGCAGTGCCCTGGCAGCCAGGAGGTCCAACCGTGTCCTGGGGGCATCAGGCAAAGCATCGCCAGCCAGTCAAGGGGGGGGATTGTCCTGCTCTGCCCTGCACTGGGGCGGCCTCACCTTGAATATTGTGTGCAGTTTTGGGCACTGCAATATAAGAAAGATATTGAGCTTTATAGAGTGTTCAAAGAAGGACAACAGAGATGGTGAAGGGCCTTCAGGGGAAGCTGTGTGAGGAGTGGCTGAGGTCACTTGGTCTGTTCAGCCTGGAGAAGAGGAGACTGAGGGGAGACCTCATTGCAGTTACAACTTCCTTGTGAGAGGAAGAGGAGGGGTGGGCACTGATCTCTTCCCTATGGTCACCAGTGACAGGACCCAAGGGAATAGCCTGAAGTTGTGTCAGGGGAGGTTTAGGTTGGATATCAGAAAATGTTCTTCACCCAGAGGGTGGTTGGGCACTGGAACAGGCTCCCCGGGGAAGTGGTCACAGCACCAAGCCTAACAGAGTTCAAGAAATGTTTGCATGATACTCTCAAGCACCATGGTATGACTCTTGGGGATTGTCCTGTGCAGGGGTAAGGGTTGGACTCAATGATCCTTGTGGGTCCCTTCCAACTCAGCATGTTCTGTGATTCTGTGAAGACCAAACATGTGATGTAACCTGCTTACCTCTTGAGGTATCAGATCATACTGGCGCAGCTTATGTGCACTGGAATGATTATCTGGCACATAATACTGGAAATGGTTAGGTATTTAAGTAATGTAGCAGGTGAAGCTCCTTTTTCCTCATAGGACTTATACCTCGGCTCTCTGAGTACTTTCAAACATAGGCTTTTTTTTTGTAAGGTGCTATGCAAGCTACGCTGAGACTTTGTTAAACATATGCCATTTTTAGTTCATAGGAGCACGTACAATTTCTTCACCTACAAAAAAGCGCCCCAATATATAATTAATTGCTTTTTAAAATTAAGGCAATTTGATCTCATCTGGTTTGTTCCTGCTCTTTGCTGCTTTTATCCCTGTAAGGCTACCACCCACTCTTTGCTGCACAGAGGTGTCCCCCCTGCTCAGCTGCATCCTTTGGTTCCCCCATGCTTTGCCTGGAAGGGCCTCACCTCCACTGGCCTCTGCCTTCACAAGCCCTAGAATGGCAACCACACCAGCATCACAGCTGCACGTGGGAATTTATTCCAGTACCATTCTGTTTTCTCCCGGATAACATGTTTTTGGTTTTTTTTAATAATTTCCAAGTTTCTCTTTTTTCTCTTGGTAAACCAAGACCTGAGGTAGCCATATTTCTCACGTATTCTCTCTCCCTCTCTTAAGGTTATCTATTCATCATGTTGGAGACAGTTTCAAAGGCAAATAGACTGCCATATCACTTTTAATTTGGGATTCAAATTTACCTAAATGAGAAAGTCTGTCTGTATTACATAACTTTTAAAAAAACTTGAAGAACTTAGTAAAATGCTAACTGTTTTGAGTTCTTTTGAGGGCAGAAGGATCTAGAATAGATACATATTGAGCAGTGACAATCTGGATCTGGAAAGACTGCCAGTCAAAAATCATATGAAAGGAGCGTGGTAAGGAAGCAAGAGAAGTCCTTTCAGAACAGCTAAAGAAATAAAAATATCCTCAATCCTTTTAGCTTGTGCCTCTTACTCAGCCACAGACTCAGAGGACTTGGAAAGCAGCTGAACTGGTGCTAGTGGCTTTTTTCCTGCCTCGGGGGTAACAGGAAACTGAGATTGCAGTGGTTCTTCTGCAGTCGCCATTGCAGTCACATTTGCTAAACAAGAAGATCATTTGACTAGGGATTGGCACTTTTCCATTAAAAGACCCAAACAAATCACAGTTCCCTCTCTACTGTTACAGCAATCAGCACCTCTGTAATCAACCTTTCCACCAGTGGATAGTCTTGTTTGGATATCTTTCATTAGCAATACAAAGCTAAAAAGAGAAAGAGAGTTTAACTAGGACATAGCCACCAAATCTGGCAGTGTTCCCTTTAAATATTTTTCTAAGGATTTTGTCCATATGAGTTCTTAGTGCAAATGCCAAATGACATTCAGAAGAAAAAGATTAAGCTGATAAAACTGTGCAGGAGGGTTTTTTCTACTATTTTGGCTTCCTGTGGTACACAAATTACATTACATTTTTTTGCTTGATTAAAAGGAAAGGAAGTAAAAATAACTACTAACCTTCCTTTTTAATTAAACTGATTAAAAAGGATCAACTGTGTGTTTGTCCTTTCATTTCATATTTCACTAGCCAAATGGTTTCTCAAACAGATCTGTGCTGCAAGATAGAATATCTCTAATGAGGTAGCAATTTTTTTTGCAGGTATCTACTTACTTTATCTGGATGCCTCATTGTTAATAGTCTCCTCTGCCCAAGCAGCTGTGCCTGTGGTATTAGAACAACATGTTCCCTCCAGTACAGTGTGTGGAGTTATTTCATGTCCAACCAGAGATAAAATGTAAGCTACTCAAAAGGAACTTCCAAATCACCCTGTAAAAGGAAACTACAGAGAGACAAGCTGCTGGTAAGAAGAGAGATGAAAGGGTTATGTTAAGGACTTACTGACCATATTTCTCTTTCACCAGGCAGGATTATGCAATCTGCCAGGTGCAGTTTCTAAGAGCTGAACAAGCATTGCAAGATGTGTGCAGAGCGAATACCTTCATTTAAATGACATGCTGGGAAAACAAAGTCATTTTGCATGGAGGTCAGGATGTGGAGGGAACAGGTGGCAGATGCAGATATTTTGGAATGGAGCATGCAAGGGAACAGATTTAATCTGCATTGTTACAGGGGTCAGTGGATATTTCCCTTCCTTATTTACACATATTTACTGAAAAGGGAGTAAGACCACATGGTAATATATTTTTAATCTTAAGTATTCCTCCAGAGCAGGGCTGTGGGGACCTGGAGACCAGCTCTGATGCAGTGTCACCGGAGCAGGACTGGTAGTCCCAGGGGCCTGAAATGGGGTCCTGGCCTGTGGGCAGGGTAGGGGAAGCTGTGGGGAGGGGTCAGGGACCCCTAAAGTAAAGAAATGGTTTGCAATGGATGCCAAACTTTCAGTTGGCTACATGTAAATGAGGTAATCCCCCATAGCAGATCTAGGCTTACTCTGTCTAATGCTTCAGGATGAAATTTATCAGAAGATGTTCTCACTAGCTGATTTGGGAATCTTAAACTTACTTAAGTGCTTGTGTTTTCTTTACCCTAGTCCTTTGTCACTTGGGTGATTTGTGCCAGGCATCTGGTAGCAGGTGTCCTCTGCAGAGTTCTCCAGTAAAAAGGCATTAAACACTTTAGCCTTCTCAGCATCATCTGTTTAGATCTTTCCTCCCCTCAACACAGCAGACCAAAGCTTTCTCAGCCTTCCTCTTACTATTAGTGCAATTACAGTAGGATTTCCTGTTACTCCTTACAGGCATAGCCTTTATGTTGTTCCCTCCCTAACAGTGTGTTGCTCTCTTACGGTTGCAGCCGTGCTGGGGTTTTCAGTGTTCTTCTGCATCTGGGTGGGTAACAGAGCCTTCTGCAGCAGTGGCTTGCACTCTCGTCCTCTGGTCTCCCAACTTACTTGTTTCCCTCTGACTTTACCTATTAGCCTCTGAGGCTGGTTAAATCTGCTTATTTTGAGTATCTATTGCCTTACATTGTTCTTCTTCACAGAAAATAGGGAACTCCACAACTTCAGAAACAGCTCAGGCTGTCCCCATCATGATCTCTAAACTTTTTGAACAGTAAATCCTAGTGTATTATTTTTCCAAGTACTTAAAGCACTTCATTACCACTCCTGTCCTTTGGATGCAGAACTGTAAAAGCACTCAGAAATAAAAATAAGCTTCCCGTCTCTTGCTTTTGTGTGCTGAAACAGTTGTGCACTGATATATTAGCATAGAAGAGGTCAGAAAATTTCTTTTATTTTTAACAAATATAAGACAAAGTAAATGCAATATACTCACAGTTCAAAGATAAACATAAATACAACTCTCAGGTCTTGCAGTGTAATTGAGTAATCTGTTGGAAACATGAAAATGGCAGACAGCTTTTAAAGAAGTTGTTTGTGCTTTCATTTTGATTCTCTTCAAAACTGCAAAATAATTTAAAGGATCTCACCCCCGTTCCAATGAAACCAATGGATAATTCCTTAAACTCATTGGTGGATTTTAGCTACAACTGCAAGTATGGAGCAAAAGAAGATAATCAATATTTTAAGTTTTATCTCAATAATCAAAATTGGGAGGAATATTTTAAATTGTTTATATCCATATTATTATTATGCTTAAGGTTACCATGTCTTACTTTGTTGGCTTTATAAGAAGCAGAGTGTGTTCTTAAAAAGCCCCATTATTAATGATCATGTGCAGGGGTCTTCTAAAATGTAGACTGTCTAAAATACCCCTCTAAAACACAAATAATAGTGTTTTAGCATTAGCTTTATTTAGCTTCACTGTCTTTTTGAGTGATTCATACTCTTTAAATGCTTAACAAACAAATAAAAAATTATGATAAACAACAAAATACCAAACTATTGGTGCAAACAGACCTGTACAAGCATAGTTCAGAGCTAGGGAAAGATGAATAACAGTGGAGGAATTAAAGGACTATTATGTCTTATTTACTTTCCTTTCTTCATGGGCAAGGTGGAAAACCACAGAAGATGTTTAAAAGAGGAGACAAAGCAGTATTTTTATCTCCTGCTCTTCATTTTCTTGGTTGAAAAAGAATTACATTCAAAACATGGACTGACATCTCCAAAACTCTGAGCAAAATTTGGGTGAATATTTTTAAGTGCAAAAGCATACTTTTCAGAATAATTTATTTGATGAAAATGAAACTGTATCAGTATTTTAATGAAAAGAAGATACTTGAAATTAAAATACTAAGCAGAAACAAAATATATTTCTAATATGCCATAAACCGTTTACATATGTGGATGTGCAACGGTAGCATTAAATATTTTCAGATTTTTCCTTGTTTATTTTCAGGAACACTTTGCAAATGAAACTTGCACCATTCTCAGCAAAGATGAAGAAAATTATGGCCCTGGGATGCCGTACAAAACCATTTTGTCCATCATTGGAAAGACACACAGCATTTTTGAAAGGCAAAGTCACAGGTTGAAAAGGATTTTGGTCAGAAACCAGAGAGCAAGGAAGCATGTCAGAGAGGTGTGCTTATTTCAACAGGTCTTGATTTAAAGCAGAGGGAAGCTGATGGCTGTGCAGCCCCCTACCTATTCCTGTGGGACGAGACAGTGTGTTGGCATTCCAGCTACTGATCCCAGACAAAAGGAGCTTTCATTAAAACTAAGAGGTATTGAGTAATGAGTCTCTGCACAACACAACAAACTGAACACAACTGTCTCAAGAAAGGCTCTATTAAAGCATGGGAAATTTGCCATGGCCCCGTGAGTTTCATTTTATTTGGAATAAAACAGATTCCATCAACAATGTATGTTTTCCTTTAGCAGCTGTTATTGTGCAGGATAAACAAGGAGCTAAGGTAGGAAAAAAGAACCCTTTTCAGTTTAAACAGGTATCCATCTAATCTGTAGAAGACGTGTGCAGGAAAACAAAAGGAATCAGGATCCTACAGATACAATCAATACTGAAGAAGCAAAATTATGCCTTTTCCACAGCCCTAATATGGCTACAGCCAGCCTTCCTTAACTCTTACATATTCCTCTGCTAGTGCTACAGTAACTTCCCCCTGCTTCTTGTTGGCATATTTGAACAAGAGTTTTCAAAGAGTCATTCTTTGACCTTCCCAGGTGCTGCTCATTTAGAGTTTCATTTTATAGGCAGTAACTACAGAAGGGATCAATGAGGACCACCACCAAGCAGAAAAAACCAGAATGCAGCTTAGTATGCCTTGTTGTAGATCTGGGATTTTCACTACATTAAATTACACATTATAATGTTGTGCCTCAATGATGATATAAAAGACCATAATGATTAAGTTTAAGGTCATAATTTTTATTAATACATATAATCGTCTACCAGTTATGTTTTCCAACGGCTCATAGCCTTTGTGGAAACAACACATTAAGGAGCAGAGAAGCACAAGACTCAGACATGTTAACTTTTAATGCAAATGGGTTTTTGCTGTCAGAAATATTACTAGTGATCCGCTGCTCCCTAAACTGAAGATCACTATTCCATCCTCTGAATACATACTGATTTCAGGGCAAGCAATATGAGACTTGGGACCTGGTATCAGTGTGCAATACAAACCCATGTCTGGAAGACAGGTGTCCACTTTAGGACACAGGGAGATGCATGGATCTCTAAAGGTAATCTAAAAAATACCTAGCAGATATTAAGCTAGAAATGCCTGCAATGGTCAAAAGCCAAATAAAATAAAAAAATATGACCGTGCCACCACAATCCAAATGTAAATACTGTGATCAGTTTTGGTAAGCCAGCTCCTGTGTGGGAACGCTGTATGGATCAAATTTTTCATCTTGGGAACAATGCATGTGAAAAAGATATGCTGGGGACCTACAAAACAATCTTGGTTGGGATCAAAAGAGGAATAGAATTATTTCTTACAATAAGGGCCATAAATGAAATGAAATTGGTAGAGAACAAACTGAAAACAAATAGATTTATTCTATTTTACTTAATGTAGAATTAAATGAACTGCAGGCTTTGGACTAAAAAGTTCAAATGAGCTAAGAAAAATAGGTGAGATAAATTCATGGAGTGTAGGTCCAATGCTGCCAATAAAACAGGATAATCCATATGCAGTTTATATTGGAGGAAGAGCTAATTTTTTTGTTTCCTATTGTTGGAAATAGCTATGCATGAGTTGAAAATAAGAACTTAATGGATTTAAACCACTACAGAAAAAGCACATTTGTATTTTCATTACAGGTAAGAGCGCTCACACTGCACAGCTGACAGGCTGTCAGTTTTGAATGATCAACCATGTCTATTTTTGATTGTCATCCCACATCCTTCTCTGTTGTAGCACAAGAAAGAATACCTTTTAATTCTCAAAGCTAGTCCATATTAATAGTAAGAAACATAATCAAGACTAATTTGATGAAACAAATGGGTTTTGATTAAATAAAGTTATGCAGAAACACCAAACAAATCGAAACACTACTTCCTACAGTTGCATTCCCCTCTAGTCCTGGTAGAGATTGAATTTGAGAGTGCAATATATCATATTTAAATTTGTTTCTGCTAATCATTTCATCAAAAATACACTGACAGTGGGAAATAGTAGGCTAAAGGGTAGGACGCTGACAGTCACTGTCATGGGTTTGCTAAGTAGGAAGGCAGGAAATTGCCAGACCTCCCCTTTTCACATTTCTCCCATGCAGAGGAGACAGAGAAGAGGTATCTTTTTCCCATGGAAAAAAACCAAAACAACAAAACCACTTAAATTCTAAACTACCTCCTACACTTTCCTGAGAGTTAAAGCTCCAGTTGCATCCTGGCTTCTCGCAGTTATTCACTGTCAACTTGGAAATCTGTAGCGCATTAAGAAAGCACAAGTTGAGGACAGGTCAAATTAAAGTGAATTAAACTTATGACAAATATTGCAAAGAATATAATTCCCTTTTTATTCAGTGCTCTGGCAGAGTTTTCATTCTGAAATGCCAGAAAAACAGGAAAAAAAAGGGAGAAGTCAGAGAGAACTCATGTTAAAATACAATGCACCTTGATCAGAACCTTTATGATCTCTCTTCAAAAGCTAACTCTGCAAACAGCATGAAAGTGTAACATGTGGTTTGAAAAAAAAGTAGAATAAAAATAAGAACATATCACATTAGTCAATCTATTTCAGGAAGTGATGCAAGCAAAGTCCACAGAGAAGTGTGCCTCCCAGAAATACTCTGCCACCCACAGCATTGTGTAACCTTCCTTTAGTGTGAAACACGTCTGGGCTTAGCTACTGCTAGCATCGGTTAACTGCATCCCATGCAACCCCAATGAAAGTTAAAGAAATAACAAACAGATGATGTTATTTCCCTCCCTCTGCAAAAGTGCGTCTTATTAAACTCCTGTTACAAAGCCCTACAACAGAAGAAATGAGTCCTGAAGTTTCCGATAGGAAAACTGCCTGCTCCATGTCCTGCCAAAGTGAACGTAAAGGGTGGTTTGCCTGAGAGCTGTTTGTGTTTTGGATCTCACCTCTTTCCCACCACTGGAGCTCTTGACTTTCAACTTTATACTTTGGGGGTTTTTTTCCATTTCTCTCATTTTCTTTCCCATCAGCCAGTTTTCTTTTTTATTCCTTTCTGGTCACAGTTTCCAAAACTGAATAAACAAGGAAAATACATGGTCAGGTAACAAAACTCAACACTTGATGCAACAATTGCAGCTGATAAATAGCTATACTACACAATTTTTAATTTGGCTGCTGCCATAGTAAGTTTTGCATATAGAGTATCCCACTGCATTACATCAAACCCAATACTTTGTATGCATATCTACATGGACTATTTCCTGGCAGAGGCTGCCTTAAAACTATTGACTAAGCAACGCAGGACTAGAAGAGAGCACATTATTTGACATTACTTATCCTGCTCTCAGGATATTTGGTTGGGGTTTTTTGCCCTATTCCTGTGAGGCCACAGCTTCCTGGTGCTGCTGCAGCAACGGTTCATCTGATATTGCTTTCTTGCTTTCTGAGCAGGGCTGGTGGCAGGAAGCCACAATTGCTCCCTGTGTTTATCTCTCTCCATCTCTCAGCCCTGACAGAGCGAGTCTATTTGGATAGCAAGAAGCTGTGGTAACTAAGCAGCCACAAAATTTAAAAGGGACTTGCACTGCTAAGAGTAAGTGCAAAGCAAGTCTTTTATAACAGAACAAGTTAATGTGAATGGAGTGAGAAAAAGGAGTGGCAGGTTTTGTGTGGGTGCTTTACTTACATAATCTTAAAATAAATCTGCTTGAGAATAAAAACTATTCTTCTTTCTAGTGATGTTTTTGCTGATAAATGTATTAGCAATAACTTCGTATTCTAGTTACAATCTCTATGTATTTCATCTTGAGCCTTTCTGTGGGAAGTTCAGAACCATGCACAGGCCATGTCTCTTATTTCTCTACAAAGTAGCTACCATTTCCTTAGGGAATCAAACAGCCAGACCCACTTAACCCCTTCCTGGAATATTTAACACCTCACCTTTGGAAGAGATGTTTCAAGGAAATAGTTACAGAAAACATTTGAAGGGGTAGGTCTAAAATGCAAGCTTCAAAACCGGACCTCAGTTTTCCCAAAGGAGGTAGTGCTCAGACCTGAGAATTTGGTTCAAGGTCAGCCAGTGAGTCAGAAGCAGACTCAGAGCAGAGACTGGGATCAGCAATGCTCCTGGTCCTGCCTCCTGGGCTTAGGCTACTTCTGTTATTTTCATATAGAAAACAGTGACTGCAACAATCTCCAAGAAAGACTAACAAAATGGTGATGAAACCGTTAGCAGTAAAGTTATTCTTCTATTTCCAGATGGGTTACTAGAAGCAAAGAAAAAATTTTACATCAGCAGTGATCCTGAAAAATAAGATTTGATCCTATAAACATCACCACAGATTTCAGGAGGTCTTCTGCTTATGCACAATCTAAGGGTTTCATGAGATCAAGGTGGAATTTTTACATGTCAAACACCCTTATCTTTAGTGGAGTTGCATTATAATCAATGAAAAGTACATTCTAAAGAAGAAGAGGCTGTGTCTGCATTTCTACAAAGGTAAATTCTGCCTAACTTCTGCACACGCCTGTCATCTGGAGATCCTGTGCAGCCCAGCTGGACCAGAGGCTGTGCTAAGCCTCTCCACATGGGGTGAGGGCTGGTCTGAGGAGGTATTTGTGCTTCCTTAGTTTTTCCAACTGATGGGCGAGATTTCCCAGTACATTCTGGCTGCCTTTTACTGCTTCAGGGATGCAGAGCAGTCATAAAGTTTAATTGCTCAATTAAGCAGGCTTTACAGTTGCTCTGCGTTGTTAGAGTGCCACAAAGCAGATCGAGCAAACTAGTGAAGCTGGATCATTATTGTGTCAAAACCAGGACACGCATTATTTTTAAGTGTGTGTCAGAAAAAACATTAAATACGTGGGCTAAAGTATCCTAAATAGAGAAGTGGGTATAGCTTTGTACAGGAAGGCACATGTTTCCATGTTGTGGAATGAGCTACAAGAGAGATTTCTAATCCCTCCTCTTGTCTTTACAAGAGGGCAGAGGGAGCTCCTGGTGTGCAAGTAAAGCTGGCACAGTCAGGGCTCTCTCAGGGCTGTAAGGTGGAGGGAAAACACAGAGCAGCTGGGGCTTCCTTCCACTCTCCTGGGGCAGCAGAAGCAACCTTCTGAGAACAAATCACAGGAAAAAGGGGAAAAAAAAAGCATCCACAATGATTTGCAAATGGAGGAATCTAATGGGGAATGGAGTGAAGGCAGCAGTAGGTGAGGGCTCAGACCAGCTCTGTCTCTCATCGCCTGCTTGTCCTTTACTAGGTCCCTTTGGAAGCCCCACAGCTTTTCTCCCCTCCCACCACTGGCAGGTTCCTGTTTCTTTTCAAGCCTCTTGGTTGTGAGGTGACACCGGATACACATGCCTAAAGAGAAAAGGACAGCAAACACTTTAGGGTGGTAGAGGCCTCTCGAGACAATTTTACTACTAATAAATTCTACAGTTATCTTAATGCCAGCAGACATCTCAGTAAAAGGGGCTTCATGTTCAAGAAAGATATGTGATTACCAGGTTAATACTTTTTTTTAAATTTAACAAAGGAGTTTGCTGACAATATAAACTATTGGCTGGAGTGGTGCTGCTCAAACTGCCAGCTGCAGGAACTGGAGGAGCCATGAAGGAGTTCAAAAGGGCTGAAGCTCACAAGGAGTTAATCAATTCACAGTCATGGCTAGGCTTCGCGAACGAAGATTTGGGAATCAATTCACAATATTTTTATACTAAACTGTCAACAGTTCAAGGCAGGTAAGTAGGTGGTGTGCAGGGTTTGCAGGATTTTCACAGAAACAGACAAATAAAAAAGCAAGCCATGCTCGCAAAAACAAAGTAATATAAAATTGTGAAATGGACACCAACACCAGCCCCCAGCTCAGCCTCCATGGGGTGGTACCTGTTTGGTAAGGCACTACCTGTGCTACAGTCACCCTCAGCTCTCGGCTCATCCCACCTCGAGGAGCTGCCCCACTCTTCCTGCTTCCTGACAAAGTCAGCCTGAAAAGCATTGCTTTTGGGATCCGCATCGAAGTGTATTGCAGTATTTTTTCAAGCATTACTTTTGAGTTTGTGGAGCTAATGTAAATCAGCTGATTTCTAGTCATTCTTTAGTAGGGTTTAGTAGCAACGAATTTGAGTTAGTGCAAACACACTTCACTATAGCTTATCCACTACGTATGAGGTGCAGCTTTTGCTAGGTGGTGATGGAGAAGCTATGGGAGCTCTAGCATTCACCCTCATGGCATCTGGTAGTAATGCTGACCCAGTGCGATCCTCCTTCCGTGTCACAAAGACACTCACAGCTACGTTGGGCTGCACACTAGCTGGCTTTGCTCTCCCCATCTCCTCCTACCCACACCCATTTAGATCAGCATTCAGTCTGTTCCAGGTTTGTCACAACCCTCTGACAAAGTAAAGAGAGGCAAAGGGATAAAGGCTAAGGAGAGAATTAGCAAGGAGGGGAGAGATGGAAGGAATACATATGTGGACTGGAAAAGGCTTGAATAAATCATTGACTGCGGTTTTCAGTTGTGTTTGAGGTAGCCTTCAGTAACAAGCACTTCTATAGGACTCCAAACATGACAGAAGTTGCAAAGGTCACTTTAAGTGAACTGATCTCAAATCTAGATTAGATAGAAGGGCTGGAGGTCTGATCACTAGGTGGTTATGCACATGTGAAATCATCAATTGGTCCTTATAGTTTAGCTTGAGTTAACCCTCTGCCCAGCCTTTCCTCCAAAGAGTTAATGCAGGAATAGCAGACAGAAAGTGCATTTTGAGATTACTTTCTCATTCTCAGAGCATCCCATTAAGTTGTTTCTTTTGGATGTTTGGGAAAGAATAACAATACATCCTTTAGAGCAGTTATATTGTTTGGACCAGAGCTACCTATTGAACAGTTGTCACATGGTTACTTAGGACAATATGCCAACAAAATTTGAAATCCAAACATGATGACATTAACAGGAATACAGAGAATTTAGATAAAATGTGCATTTCAAGCTCTAAGCAGACAAGTTTGCACTAACACTGCTTTATATAAAGCAAGATTTCAGTTGCTACGGTTTCCAAATGGCCTCATTGCAAGCAATCAATAAAGGCACTGAATTAAATCATTAAATTAAAACTGCAGCTCCTGATGCTGAAGGCAAGGACTCTCTGCATGTTCAGTCACAACTATTGGTTAGTTTGTTTAAGTCTTTGTATTCAGAGGATTTGATCACTGCATAGGGGAAATTCATGCATGCATAGCCTGAGATCACAGGGAGATGGTCTTTTTTTCTTTTTGCACAAATGATGGTTTGACTTTTTGTGCTGTTGAAAGGCTCATGAGATACAACTAACTGCAGAAAATTATGTTCAAAATGATAAATCACTATATCACATTGTAATATTTTATTAAAGCATGATTAATATTATTTATATTTCATGTGAACTGTATTAATGATATTTTAAAAAGTAATGCAACACAGAAAATCTCAAGTTTTCTATGATTTTAGTTAAAAAGGTATAAACACCAAATATATTAAAATTGAACACCAACACATCTGAAAGCTGATGCTGTCTGTGGATAAAAAAATATTTATATCAGCTCCATATGATGTGGCAAAAATATATAATTACCATTAAACTGATTTGGGAATGATGGAAGATTGTGAAAAATTATGTTCGTGGCTTATCTATCTAAAATGCTGTTGACCACAGAATGGAATTACATGGTAGAGATTATATATGGTACTTTTTTTTCAAAATACTTTAACTCTTAAAATAAATGACTAGCAACTGAGTCCAGAATGCATAATAAACAGACTTGAAGAGCTTTTAACCCCAATCTAAAAAAAAAAAAAAGGGAAAAGTGTTTATGTAAGAATAACAGTTCAGAGAAAATTGAAATTCAATGGAATACATTCTTTAAGTCCTTAATACTCTGCTGTATTTGTCCCAAGCACAACCCTAGTCTGTCTGTGAGATACTTGACCTGTTTGTTTTCAAACTCCACAAAATAGTGGATTCCTAGAACAGAAAGGCCTACTCCCTTGATACAAACAACATACTAGATGGAAAATAGAGGTTCCAAAGACTTCCAGTTATAATGAACAGAAGTCCTAATTTTAAAAGTTAGATACTTTAAAAAGTCTAATCTAATTAACGTTCAATTAGATATAAACCATATCATTCTGTAAACAGAACTCGGGTTCCTAAGTTAACTTAAAGGCAGAGATTTTGTATTCCTTGTGGAGTTAGGCACCTAAATGCCATATAAATTTCAAACATTTTTGAAATTTGGGGTTTATTTCCCATCTAACTACTGATTTCTGAAGGGTATAAAATCACCAGAGTTTGCATTTCTATACTTATATTATTCTCCAAACTCCTTCATTTGACAAGGCTTTTCAAGCTTGCATCAAGTGTCTTCCACTATGTAAGACGAGAGACAACAATCATGGAACCACAGAATCATCCATGTTGAAAAAGACCTTTAAAATCATTGAGTCTAACTGTAAACCTAGTACTGCCAAGTCCAACATTAAACCATGTCCCTAAGCATCACATCTACACATCCTTTAAATACCTCCAGGGATGGTGACTCTACCACTTCCCTGGGCAGCCTGTTCCAGTGTCTCACAGCCTTTCCAGTGAAGAAATATTTCCTAATATCCAATTTTAACCACCCTGGCAAAACTTGATGCCATTTCCTCTCGCCCTATTGCTTGTTACTTGGGAGAAGAGTACAAACCCATCTCCTTCAGCCAGTCCTCATAGGACTTACTCTCTAGACCCTTCACCAGCTTCACTGCCCTTTCTGGACACACTCCAGCACCTCAATGTGAGGGGCCCAAAACCGAACACAGTATTCAAGGTGCAATGATGACCACTGTGGGAGGATTATTGCTCACTGTTGTAATATTTTTGTTTGATACTGCATGGTTGATATGTGCATTTTTATTCCTTACGAAGAAAACGTGCCAAACTCAGGGATTCCCATGGAGCCCAAAGCATCATCTGACCTACAGAAGTGAAACAACATCTAAGGTGCATGTTAGAGCATGAAGGGTCATGTACAAAGCATGCATATCTCACACTGTTAGAGGTGTCTTGCTTTGGCAAGGCATTATTATTTCTCCAGTGTTCATTCAATGTCTGGATTCAGTAACTAGAGAAAAATCCTACTTACTTTATTTTACAATTTGAAATGCATATGGCTCTGTGGCTCTCCTGTTCTGTAGGGGAACTATAATTTCTATGTTAATGTACCCTGATTTTTTTTCCAGCTCAGTTCTTTCTCATGTTGAGATACTGTTTTTTTTCCTTGATTTTGATTAACATAAAATTAATTAAGCTATTTTAATTTTTAAAAATAAATATTTTCCTTTTGTTGTAGTTTATTAATGCAATGCTAGGATTATATTTATTTTGGAAAGATAATAATTCCCAGGAAAAATCAGGAGGTGATCTTTCTAAAGTTTAGATCAGTCTGATGCTTTTGCTACCAGTAAAATATTTGGTGTGCTCTGTTTTCTGAATCTCCATAGCTCTACTGAGCAGTCATAACCCTTAAAGAATGCTTTGTAAAACCACAGCTGAATAAGGATATGGATAAGACAAAATTTTCAGAAAAGCTGAAAGTTGAATGGAATGTAAATAGGAAGAGGGTCCAGAACAATCTCTGTTGAAGAGGTGTTCACAATTTAGGTCTGATTCTTCTAAAAGAATAGGTGGTAAAAGTTCATGCATCTATTATTTTTAAACTACGTTAGGAAAGTCATCAAACCAATTTCTTCTGCTCCTTATTCTGCGAATTACAATTTGTGTCACTATGCCATACCTGTATTAAAATCGTGGAAATACACGTTCCAGAAATACTTTTTTCTAAGATGATCAAGAAGCAATAGGTAGTATCACCAGAAAATAAATAAAAGAGTCAAAAGCTCCTGTGAAATTATGGCAATCAAAACCACTAAAAAAAAGTTAAGACATTATAGACAATCAGTTGCTATGACTGCTGTGTTCCTTGAGGGTACTGCCTGAGCAGCAGGGCTAAGATTTTTAGCCTAAGATGTTGACTTTACATTGACATAATCTAGAATACAGCTACTGTTTGCCGTGCTCCCAGAAAACGGACTCCCACCAGACAGGGCAACAGTTTCTTGGAGTGGCTGAAGCACAACTGAATGAGTGCAGATGACAATTCACAAAACAAGGCATTTTAAAAGTTTTTGATGAAGCAGCTTCTATGAGAGAAGGAAAAGTTGGTATGCATATATTTTATAGTTAAGACAAATGTACTTTCTGAGTTTGCAGTAAAACTAAAACCAAAGCACTAGGAGATCAGTGTGGTTAACTGAGTAGGTACTGAAACAGAGAGTTAGTTTCTAGTTGAAACCCACCAATAACAGCCTATAGTCTTTCTCCTATTTTCCTCTACCATTGGTCAACTCCTGTGTTACATTTTGTCTTCCTTAGACTTAAATTCTGAGCAAGGACTGAATGCAATTTTATGACGTAACAAAAGCCGCTCATAATCCTCACTAAAGCCTTTGGATGCTACTGGAATAAAAAGAAGAAACCCCATGCTTAAGAGTATTCCAATGATGCAATTATGATAGTATTTCTATCAAAAGAACAACAGACTACTGGATGAGACTTAATTTGTATGAATGTTCCAGTCCATCATTATATGGCAGGTATATAATTCTTTTACTTTGTGTATGAAATCTTCTCTAGAAGAATAAAGTACCTTGCAAAATGTGAACTTTGCATAAATAAAAGCATCTGGTTTGCTGTCTAACCATCTGGTTTATCTAAAGTTTATAGTCTCCTGAGTGTTATTCACAGGCCCACATATGATCAAGCCTCCACAGACATTTCTACTTGGTAAAATCTTTCCCACAGCCCTTTATTTTTTCTATCTGCTTTTGATCTTGTAAAAAAATGTCATTTTAATACGTGTGTTGTAATACTGCCTGTGTTTGTGTTTCTGTGAACTGTGCAGATCTCCTAGTGTGTAGATATTATGGGCTAGATTCTCTTGGGAACAGTGGTGGAAAGAACTACAGAAGAGTCATTTGGACATACCAGACTCTATGACTTCTTCTCTGTTGTCACTGAATAAAGGGTTAGGTGAAGGTGGATAGATTACTTTAAAATGCATCAGCTATTAACATGTAACAAGGCTCCTAGAACCGACCTCTGTTTCAGTTCAAGACCCTACACCAGACAGGTACTCTTCTGGGTTTGTCAGTTCCATGATGCCTGACAGCATGCAGCATCCAGATAACCTAGCTGTTTTCAGCCCTCTGTGAATGTGTTATTATTTTCCCTTAATTCTACAAGATGGATAGTCACTACATTTCTTCTCACTCTCTCTGCTTAATAAACACAAGATTTTCCATTCAGAGCCCTTACAAAGCCTTACCAAAAGAGTTCATTCTCCTTTAGAGTTCAACTGCTCCAGTTTCTAGAGAAAACGTCTCAGTTCTCTGGTAGGTCAGTAAATACACAACAGTTCACAAGCTCTGATACTTCTGCCTAGTCTGCTCTCTTACCACAGGCAATGGAAAATGTTTCACTTGAAACAACAAACAGATTCAAAATCAGGAATAGAAATTACCTCAGTAGAGATTAATATAACTTCACAGAAACCTATCTCTTTCTGCTCTAAACCACCATGACTGATGTTTCAGCAAAGTAAGAGTGTGCATATTTAAGTCTTTTTCAACACTAATTGCACCTTTTAATCTACCTAGAAGTCAGTAACCTTCTGTATTACATCAAAAGTGTGATTTAAAGAGAAATGTAGACCTACAGATCATGGAGTGCAGTGCCGTATTTGCAATTTAACATAACTAAGCCAACTGGGGCAAAAAGCCTGTATTTTAGGTGCAAAATAGGTGTCCCTTTCTATGGTCACTCTTCCCCATATTTCTTTAACACAAAACACTAGAAAGTATCTCTGTGGAAGCTAAGACCCAGGACTTTTCTCTCTGCATAAGAGTTGAGAGAGGGCAGCTGGATCCCACTGGACCCTGCTGTGTTTAGTTTCTAAAAATGGGAACTAAACTGAGAAGCACCCTCCAGGGGCAGCAAAATACAGCAGGAAGCTTGGAGATGCCGTTCTGTTCTAAAAAAAAAAAAAAAAATGTTTTCATGTACATGATTCTATTTACTTCTTAGCTTATTTGTGTAGCTTGGGGGTAGTGGGCTGTTGCCTGGTCAGCTTCTTACAGTTTTGATTACTGTTGACATACACAAGTGTGAGTGCGTGAGCTCACGCACACATACTTAAGAGCAGCTTCTGTGAACTTACAGGAGAAGAGTTTTAAATAATTCTAATCAATAGATTCCACTAAAGCCTTGTATGTTGCAAAAGGACAGATGAAGTCCTATTCCAAGACTAAGTCCTAAATCATTAGATATTAGCTTTTAATATAGGGACAAATTCTAAAACGAGCTATAACTTTCCAGCTGAATTATGTTAATTGATAATACTTATTTCCAGCCACTGTAAATAGGATGCTTGTTGCACATTTAAGTCATCACTTTTTTCAGACTTCAGCAACAAGCCAGGTAACAGAGCTAAAACAATGAGCCTTAATGTCTGTCTGTACGTTCAGATACAAGATGGGCTTTGTATTTCTTTTATTTATTGTAGTGAGAGAGCTACCCTATTCATTCAAAATGAAAGTCAAGACAATCATTAATTGTGATTTTTCCCAAGTAGCAATGCTGAACACGGGTCCTGAGTTAACGATTGTATTGCTAATTATTTCCATGCATTGAATTTCAGTGTGAACAAGCCTATCACTGTGTCGATTTCTACATTACAAATTGGCTTGTGTTTTCAATCTCAATGTGACATTAACATTTATAATCTGCAAATGGGAGTCAGTATTCACACCAGTCAGGATAATCCATATCCTTATGTTTTAGAGCTTATGGTACAGAGCTTCCTTAGAGAAGGATAATTACATAAAAATTTTTGCTTTAGATTTTAAATATTTTCTTAGGAAAAAAATACTTATGGCTATGAAAATCTTGTGTGATCCTTATTTGTTTTCAGAACATATTTCCAAGAGCTGGGAAGATTTGTTTTCTGGCATGCATCAAACATTTTTCCATTGGCCACAGCATTCTTGCACTAATTGAGTTTAGAAAACTCTTGTGCTGCTGCCTGCATGAATATGATCTGTGAAAAGCAAGCCTCAGAAATAATGGGATCCATTAGCTAATTACACTTTATCATCAAACATGCATCAGTTGCAAAATGTAATATGAGCAGTATATTCTGGTATCCCAGACCTTTCAGAATGTAAGAGCTGCCATTAAAAAAGCACATCAGTCTCTTCTTTCCTGAAATA
The DNA here is from genome assembly GCF_001604755.1 of Lepidothrix coronata. NCBI lineage: Eukaryota > Metazoa > Chordata > Aves > Passeriformes > Pipridae > Lepidothrix > Lepidothrix coronata. The sequence continues at coordinate 2,454,462 of NW_016690189.1, forward strand.
CTTCAAAATTCTCAGTGAGGAAATCCACTAATTTTCGAAAGGTACAAAAATGTACACGACTAACACTACCTTCTGAAGTGTTTAGAGATGATTTTGCTATCAGAAGTAACATCTTTAGAGAATATGTTTTGTTTATCATGCATGAAATATGAACAAATCTGTTCCTTGGTTAAAATTATCCCTTCTGCTAAAAAAAAAATGCAAATTGGGACATTTTGGTAGAAAGTGTGGATTTTTTAAATATTATTATGGACTATGTAGAAGAATATTCTTCATATTTCCCCTGAATACTCCTTTACTTTCATAATAATTTTATTTTCTAAGACAATATATGTAGAAGTAACTGACTGTATTTTGCTATAGCTCTTACCTTTCTATTAATGTTTCAGATAACACACGAGGAAGATAATCTCACTAATTCTCCCATTATTTTTACACTGAGAGCATTTTCTCTCCTTTTAAAATAGGAGGAAATTTAGAGTCACATTACAGCTGGCCTTGTTAACATGTTGACCTTGACTCTTTGTTGCCTTATGCTCTCACCAGCTACATACTTCTGTGCTAAGTGGAAGCTAAAACGCCATCCTCTTTGAATGTTTACCTTTTGAAATTACATGAGAATTTGATTTGAAAGATTATGAGATCCAAGTGAAGAACCAGCATCATGATTTCACATGACGTCCAGTTACTTGCTGTTTTAAATTCTAAACTACATAAAATCCCACAAAAAAGAACACCCCACAGAAACACATAAATCACAGAAATCTTCAATAGGTTTGACTCCTGCATGGGAATGCCAAATCAAATCTGTTAGCATTCAAGTAACAAATAAATATAAATTTAAAATTTGTGGGTTGCACTACATCAGCCTGACAGTATTGGTGAGCAGTGGACTGACAGGCAGGTTTTGTACTGCAGTTTTCCATATGCTCCATAGTCGCAAATTTCCAAATGACCTCTGTGAGCTGCTCTGCTCAGCCCAGCTCACTGACTCTGCTTAGCTCACCTTTGCCCAGCTCCTGCTATTCCCTTCCTGCCCTCCTCCCTATGGAGCCATGCTACCTACACAAAGTCTGTGCTCCTGTCACAAACTGAGGAAACAGTTGGAGACAATGCTGGTGACATTCCCTTACAGTGCCATGCCCTGCTGCCATACCCTTGCTACTCCCAGAAAGCTGAGAGAGCAACAGTGCATGTGGCTGGTCTGTGGGAGATGAGCAGGTCACAGCAGCATCTTACATCACAGCCTGCAATAAGATCAAAGCAGCTCCAGGGGAGGAGGTCAGACAGTGAGATTCTCAATCCCTTAAAGCCTCACTAGATACCCATGTAAAAGATTTAGTAGTTTTAAGATACTTGTTGCTACAAAGATACACAACAGATCATCTGTTAGTAGAATGCAGAATCACTGTTAAATGAAGGACTTACACTTGAGTAAAATCCAAGCAGTTATTCTTCTGTTAGGAAATAATAAAAATGCTCTATCTAGATGGGTACAAACCTGCCAGTTTTTTAATGAGATGCTCTTTCTGCTAATAGTGGTTTACCAGTAAACACGCTTTAATTTCTCTGGGCCTGATTATTCACTGCTTTATGTGCTGTATAACTCTTCACACTGGTGCAAAATAAGGTTAAAAAAAGGCCACCAAGCAAATGCTTACATTACACAGGTGCAATTATTTCACAAATAAAAAGGAAGTTTACAGAAGAGTTTGTAGGTGGTGCTTGGAAATTCTTACCATGTATTCCTTTGGAAGTCTGAGGTACATTACCATTTTGAAGTACTCTATGCTCAGTAAAACTAAATAGGGATATTGTTAATGCTTGGACTTTTTGTAAAAGTACAGTATCTTACCTGAGGGGTTTTTTCCATTCTGGTACCTTTCTTTTTGCCTCTTTTGTACGGTGATATTTATGACCTAATTCACTCTTACAATGTTACAGACTAAGTTCCGTGCTACATGATTTCTAAATACCTTTTAGCTCCTATTCCTGTTTTTATGCTAGAAAGCAAAGGGAACAAGCAGGGCAAAACCTTTAACTTTATCTTCCATGCAACACTATCACTATATGTTGGTTATCTTCTTATTTTGAAAATAGAAGACAGAAAGATATATGTATGTAGGCATATCCCTGTTTTTACACACAGGCTCCTCTAGGATGATTGCTTTTAGTTCCAGGAAGAGCATGCAGCAGATGAACACCCAAATGAGGATGAATTTTAAAGGGCCTAAGAAAGCATACTCCCAAAAGATAAGCTTTACACATTTGAAAACACCCTATTTAATGATATACTTTATATTAAAACTGCAGGAGCAGACCTCAGATAATGCCCACATAGTGAACACATTTAGATTTGCTTTCTTTTGCTTTAAAAGTGCCATAAACACCCAACAAAACTCAGAGTTACTAATGGCTAACCTTTGGGTTGATCATAAGTCTTAGCTGAACCTTTTTGTCTAACTGGGTTAATTAGGTATTATATTTTCTCTTTCTCACCTAGATAAAGGTTTTATAATGTCTTAATATTTCAGCTCCTGCAGCCACTTTCATTGTGCAAGTTAAAAATCTCTTATGCGGGGCCACCTATTTTCACCAAATATGTACAAGCTAAATTATTTCTGAAATGTTCGTTCACCTGTGAAAACTATCTGAAACTGGCCAACAAGGAGGTGACCATTCCGCTTTCTCCGATGATGGGGAAAGACTGGATGATAGACACGTGTGACTGCATAAACACTGTTCCTTAGGAAACAGCCTTAAAAAAAATAAATCACTTTTTGGATCACATGTTAAAGCTTTGTACAATTGAGGGTTTGAGATGTGCTAAATCTTACATGTTCTGCACAGTACTATTCACTTGAATAGAACTAATCACTCAAATTGCATAAAACTAAGTGCTTGTTTAATTCCTCACATGACTGATGACTAATGTTCAGTATTTAAAATCCTGTCCAAAGACAAAGGAACTGATTGTTTCATTTCAGAATTCAACTTTCTAATTCATCACAGTAATTTAAACCTCTATCATTTAAAATATCTAAGAAGCATGACCTTGCTTCATCGACAGATTCTGCTTTTGTCCTTCTAGAAAATTTTGCCTACTAAATACTAAAGCATTAGAAGTAAAATATTTTCAGTCTGGAAGTGACTGCAATTCCATGTTTTATGACATATTAAAGAAGAAAAAACGGAGGTAGAAGCTAAATTTGATGGGGCTCCCTGAATGTGCTGAATATAAGGAGAACTCCTTGAGTTAATCTTAAAACATAACAGTTGCTGAATATTTAAGTGGGTATAAGGCACTGCCCAAATGGGCCTCAGTGTACAGTGCTAGAGGAGAATACAGGGTTTAATGCTTCATCTTCTCTACCACTTCACCAGACTAAAACCGTAAAAGCTATGTAGTTTGTATTGTTGCATCTCAAGGAGGTTCAAAGAGTGACTGTGAGCCTTTCAGGTGGGGCATCATTGGCTCTCTTTACAGCAGAAGCCCATCTAGCCTCTGCTTTGTGACCGGGTCACCGAACAGAAAGAGCACTGTGGTGTCCACAGTAGAAAAACCCTCTCTCAGGCTGCAGATCCTCTCTGTCTCTCGCAAGAACTCTTTCAAGCTGCTGTAATCCCTGTCAAAGCTCGGGCAGGGAGTGGCCTCCCCCGCCGAGCCCAGGCCGTGCTGCTCCGGCTGCCGCCCGCTCACGCGTTCCGGCCGTGCGGGGGGCGGGACCCGCAGCCCGTGCTGCCTGGTGGGAGCAGGGCAGTAGGGTTGGCCCAGGCTCGGGCCCAGAGCTCAGCCCAGGCTGAGGCACGCTCCCATTCCCGTTCCCGGTCCTGCTCCTGCCGCGCCCGCCCCTAACCGCCCCCCCCGGCCCGCCCTGTCGCCGCGTGCGAGGGGCGGGGCCACAGCGGCGCGGGCGGGGCGGTGCTGCCGCAAAGCGTGCCAGGCGGGGCACAGCGGGGGGCGTGTTTTGTCGCACTGGTGGAAGTTACGGCACTGCGCTTTGCGGCACGCGCCCCTGCTGGCGGGCCGGGCAGCCCCGCACGGCCTTTCTGCGCAGCCGCCGCCGCCGAGTCCGGGTGTGTGTCCGCGCCGCTCCGGCCGCACCGCTTCCAGCCCGGTTCTCGGCGGCGCTGACCTCGTTCTCTCCCTCTCTCTTGTAGGAGCAGCCATGCCAGCCAAGGGCCCCCTGCAGAGCGTCCAGGTCTTCGGGCGGAAGGTGAGGCGCGGGCACGGCGGCCCGCACCGCGTGTTCCGCTCTCCCGGGCTGGGCCGCGCCCTCGGACCGTTCGCGCTCGGAGTCTCTCGGCCGCAGCTCCTCGCCGGGGCCGTGCGGCGGGGCTGGGCCCGCTTGCAGCCCACGTGTCCCGCTCTGGGGGTGCCGAAGCGCGGCCTGTGCCCAGGGCGGAATTGGGGGGGCCAGGGGATTTGCTCCCGAGGGAGTGGTTCCGGGGTCTCTCTCCAGATCTCGGGAGCAGCCGCCGCTGCCGTCTGCAAGCCACAGGGGCCTGGCTTATCAGTGGCGGTGTCCGAGGGCCACGTTGTGAGGTGGTGGCGGGAGGGCAAAGTTCTCACTGGTGGAATCTAGCGTCTCGAAAAATTCAGGGTAACGTGCTCTTGTGAGAAAATGACCCACGCAAATACGGTGTTACAGAAGGGAGAGAGTCTTTCCTTTGTATACAGCTACATCTTGGAACTACAAGCACACTTTTATTAAGACTCTACTTTAATGTCAGTATCTGAAAGTGTACGTAGTGGTATTGTTTTGTTTAGTGCAAAATGGTAATTTCTGGCATTGGACTAAGACTATTAGATTTTAAGCTTAAGTGAAAGTTCACACTGCTTGTGCAAAAATGAAATGCTGTACTAATACATATTCGTATTTTTAGAAAACCGCTACGGCTGTTGCCCACTGCAAGAGAGGGAATGGCCTCATTAAAGTGAATGGAAGACCTCTGGAAATGATTGAGCCCAGAACTCTGCAGTATAAAGTAAGCACCCACATAGTCTCTGCCTTTCTCCCCTTGGGTGTTAAAATACCTTTATACAGCTCATTACTTGACAATGGAGATGAGTTACTGACAGTACTGAATTTTTGGTTGTTACTTGATTACCTAAAATGTAGATACTGTTATGAAAATTTAGGAAACCTGCACTTATTTGGAGTTTTGCTGAACTAACATACGTCGGTGTAATTACGTGGAGTATTTTCTGCAGTTCTGCATTTTTAAATGGCTTAAAGCTCTCCTTTTAAAAAGGTTGTTTAGAACTTTATGAAATGCCTGCTGAGCACTGTGGAGAGAATCTAAAGCTGGCTAGATAGCTATAAAGTGTAATAAACAGTGAAGAAAACTACCAACAAATCACTTCAGGTTTTCAGTTTTTATAAACTTGATTTATTTTTTGTATGTAGTTATGGTATTCTACTTAAACTATTCCCTTGCTCTTAATTCCCATGTGCTTTGCTATTAAGATATTTGAAACTTATATTTATTGAAGTCTTGAGTTTATTTATCTTATGACAGCACTGGTAGATTTCAAAAAACTCTGCAAGGGGTGTATTTAATCTAGATGTGTGCTTCTAAAATAAAGGCTCCATTTTTCAGAGTATTCAATAATGTCACATTTTGTAAATGCACTGCAAACTCCCGTCCTGATCACAAATGAATACTCTTTGTGTTTTGCTTCCCAGCTGCTTGAACCCGTCCTCCTCCTGGGGAAGGAAAGGTTTGCTGGTGTTGACATCAGAGTCCGTGTGAAGGGTGGTGGCCATGTAGCACAAATCTATGGTACGATTTTTGGTGGGATATCTGGTGTGGAGTAGATTGGGTTAAGCCGTTCTAGTGAGTTGGCGCTGGCAGGATGCCAGGAGCCCACCAGCTGCACTGTCATTCTCCTTATCTGGATGGGGAAGGGGAGAAAATAAGATAAAAAAGACTTGTGGGTCAAGATAAGGGCAGTTGAATGAAACGATAGCAAAAGCTCTGGATGGGAGGAAGGAAAACAAAAGGCTTCCATGAGGAGGTGATGTTCAGTCACTTCCCGGGAAGTATGGCCTCAATACCTGTAGCAGTTGTTTCTCTTTCCTCTTTGCTTTTATTGCTGACCAGACATCCTATGGTATGGAATATCCCTTTGGGTCAGCTGTCCTGGCTGTGTTCCCTCCAAGATCTTGCCCAGTCCCCGTGTAGTGGTGGGGAGCAATGTTGGAGGCACAGCCTTGATGCTGTGGGAGCGCCGCTCAGCTGTAGCCAGAGTACGCACCATGTGAGAGCTGTCACAGGAAAATCACCTCCATCCCAGCCAGACCCAGTGTGGCCATATGCTTAAGAGGCTGAGTTCAGAATAGTGACTTGCCAAACTCGATGTTCTGTTTCTTTTTCCACTGCACAAATGTAGTTTTTCATAAGGCCTTATTAGTTATGTTTTGTGTGCAAAGCTGTAACATCTAGAGTAAAGTGAGTGAAGTAAATTCATGAAGTTTTGAGGAAATGTGAGGAAACTATCTTTACGTGGTGCAGTGTGACAGGGCAGTTCAAATGCAGCTGAGCACAAGGATTTTGGGAGGGGAGGAATGGTGTTTATCATTAGAAATTAAATCTTAATTCTGTATTTCCATTTTGTTCAGAAGCATCTTTCAGCTGATAAGCAAAGCAAGGCAGTTTTAGCCTTGCAGAGAAGGTTGAGAACATACTTGCATTAGCTGTTGATAAAAGTTCATCTTTGCAAATAATAGATTTGTTCTGCTCTTTTAGTTTGAATATAGGGTAGTGAAGTGGAGCTGAGACTGCATAAAGGGCAGAGGCAAGTTTCAGGCTCAAGGTTGATCACATTTGTTTTTCAGACCATTCATATTTTCATCAAAATCCTGATGTCGGTGGTTTGACAAATAACAGTGTAACAACATCTTGACAGTTAAGTCCTCTGCTTCTAGTTTGAGTTCTGGTTACTGTGCTACAGAGGCTTGTTCATGACATGTGCTAGCGCTCATACTCTCATGTTGTCCGTTTTGCCTCCTTAGTCTTTCAACACACTGCTCAGTTTTGTCCTTGTTGAAAAGTATAGACATTGTAGAGAACTGTCCGTCAGGAGATGTATCTATGTTAGTACTGGGGAGATAAGGTGATCAAACTGCCCTTGTACAATTTCTTGGTTAACTGGCAGTTATCAAGTCACAGATGAACTGTGGGTGGCCTCTGGACACAATTTTCTTCAGATTTGCCAAAGTAAAGGTCACGTGGAGTATTAGGGAGGGAAAGGACAAATTGGCAGCAAACAAGATAGCAAGTTTCTCAGATAACTGAAACCATGTATTTAAATTTTAAATAGATTTGCAATCCTCATCAATCCTTTACCTTTTTTTAACAGCTATCCGTCAAGCTATTTCCAAAGCTTTGGTGGCATACTATCAGAAATGTAAGTAATTCTGACTGTTGTATTAGCTTTAAGTGGAAACGTATGGCTTTTGGTAGTTTGATTGCAGAAAGTGTTAATATTGATGTTCCATGCGAAACTGCTTAAACTGATGATTTTTTTAAACAGATGTTGATGAAGCTTCCAAGAAAGAGATCAAGGATATTCTAATCCAGTATGATAGGACTCTACTGGTTGCAGATCCTCGCCGTTGTGAATCCAAGAAATTTGGAGGACCTGGTGCTCGTGCACGCTACCAGAAGTCTTACCGTTAAAATTGTTTTACTGTCACAAGAAGTCAATAAACATAAAGAATTTGATAATTTTTGTGTTTCTAAATTGTGTTTTTCTGGGTTTTTTTTTTCTCCACTGTTAACTTGAAATTAGTACACAAATTGATAGGTATTAAAGTAAAATCAGAGAGCTGATAGCAATTCTCTTTTATCCATTCATAGTAAGTCTGGATAGGTAGGGTCTTGGGAATAAAGAAAACCTTTCTCCTGTTGATCAGTGTGTGGTTATTGGAACATAATGGCTCACATCCTAGGTTTTACGGGTACATGAAGCAACATAGTGGCTCATGAAAGCAGAGTTCAATCTTCACCTTTCTGGTACAAATTAACGTTGTCAAAACCAAAGTAATTACCAGGGGCATGGGACGGAGGTTTGTTGAGCTCTTGCATTACCAGATAATACAAAGATGGAGTTTTCTAGCTTGGTATGTCTAAATGTAGGAAACTTAAAATAACAAGCCCTATGTATTTGGTTAAAAAGTAGTCTTTAGTAAATGTAAAACAAGAATTTTGTGTTGCAAGATTGGGTCTGAATTATTCATCCTTCAACCACATGTTCACACGGTGCAAGCACAGGGATGTAGATGTGGTGATGAACATTAAATAATTTTATTAAAAAAGGAAAATCTCTTTGGAAGTCAGAAAACTGCTCATTATGAGTTAGGTGAGGCAGTTTGAAGGCCTTAGAAAGGGGAAAAAAGTAGAGTTGAAAATATGAAAATACAGGATCTGTGTATGAAGTGTTGGAGAAGTTTCAGTTTCTCTTCCATTGATCCAGGGACAAAAAAACAAGAGTTTTGAGTAGATATGGGATATACCAACAAGAGACTGTTGAAAAGGCTCACGGTCCTTTAGAAGAGTTGCAGGTAATGGAGTGAGGCCTTGGATACAAGCTGACCCAACAGGTATGGCCACACCCCTGAGCTGTTTCCTGTTTAAAAACCAGTTTGGAGAGGAACTGGAAAAAACTGGAGACCAAGACACTCAGAGCCCAACTGCTGTATTGCTCTCTAAGCCTGGTAGTTGAGTGTCTCTTGTACGCTTTTTGTGCCAATACTGAAATTGTCATAGGAACACCTTGTTACTTGAGTTTTTTTTTTTTTAATTGGGCTTTCTCAGCATGGTATTTCTTCTCTCATTTACTTAATGGGAGGTTATTTCAGCATACTCAAGTCAACACAAAGTTAAACCAGCTTTCTTTGAGTTGGGGAAGTGGAAAGAATAGTAAAATTCCGCCCTTTTGCTCTGGTTTGGGAAAACAGGTGCTTGTGCCTTTTTATAAACATTATCATTTGTCATGATGTCTGCTTTTTTGGTACAAAAGTATTAAAGGCATCCTCACTGAAGTGTAGTTATTCAAGAGTTAAATGTGTAACTTAAACAAATGCCTTCTGAAAAGGAATTCTCCATCCATCTCCCATTTTAGCTGTCAGTGTCTGCCACAAAATAACTGCATTCCATGACCCGAATAGAAGTAGAATGCTCGTATTGAAGTGGAGGGGACTGTTGTATGTTCTATCACCAAGTTACACACAAGAATTTTTTGGTTTTACACTAAGCGAATGAGATGTTCTATTCCAGACTCTAGCTGTCTCTGGCAAGATGTGTGGTCTGCTTTTCTCAGTCCTCTCTTTCTGCACTCTAAGCTCTTGGGCTGCTGAAAACTGCGATGCTCAGCCTCCTAGCCTGGCTTTCCAAGGAAAAAATGCTGTGCAGACCTAACTTAGAATTTGATTGCTTGAATTCCTGTGAGTTTTGTGATAACTGGCGTCTTGATAGATGGTAATTAGCTTCAGCGGAGGAAAAATAAGCCTTTTAGTTGTTTGGCACGTGTGATGACTGAAAAGCAGTGGTTCACTCATTGCTTAGGAAACGTGTACTGGCCTGCCAGTTGGCACATCTGAGGCTAGTCCAAAACTGATTCTTGCCTAGCTGTTATATTAGTGGGATGGAGGAGAAAAGACATGATGCAAAGTTGCAGTGTGTGAAAATCAGGGAGGCAGGGGGAGATGCAATACCGGATGCCAGTAACCTTCAGGGTGGATTTCACAGTTAGAAGAAACCTGATGGATCCATTTTTCTGCCCGCAGAACAGGTTGTAACAATTGTGGATTTTTGTTTTGCTGTTCTTTTAAAGAAAGGCTGAAAATAAAACTTGCATTGCTACTAATATATCCAGAGATTATATCTGCATGTCATTTCTTCAACCAGAAGACTCTTAGCATAATACAAATGCTTTCTGAACTGAAACCTGATCCCATAAAAATGCCCCGTTAATCCTGTAGAGTGATATCATTCCTATACACTTGCTTTCTAAATGAGAAATGTTTGTGGAATTAGGCTGGTGTCTGCCTGGGTGGCTGAACATTTTTATCCTAAGAGGTTTCTTACTGATCACCCACTAGAGGGCTTAACTTCACTGAGGAAGCAGAACCACTGTGAAGTTTGAAGGTGTAAGGAGGAAACCTGTTTGATCTTCAAACCCTTAGTGAGGATCTTGAGCAGCTCTGGACGTGGTTCTCAGAAAAAAAATGTTCCTGACCTCCTATCATCCAGCTCTTTCATTAGTTTCACCAATGCTAATCCTTAGGAAGATCAGGTCTGCACAATAAAATGTGGTCTCAATTGAATTCTTCATTGAAAATACCAAGTTTTGTTAACTGCAGTGGATCTAGTTCAAAACCAGGGCAAGCTTATGTCCATGGCACGGAAGGCAGTTATTTTTTTCACCCACTGTTTATAATCTTGATAAACAATGTGACCTGTATATAAATTTAAGTCCTCTCAAATGTCATGTTGGAAAATTTGGAGAAAATTAATTTTTTCTGTAATATACAAATATATAAATATTGAAATATTTAAATTTTATTTTTAAAGAGAAATCTGTAACTTAAAGATGTAACACTAGCATTTTTAAAGTGCAGACAAGTGTGTTCTGTCTTGTGCTTGTTTCCTTCCAAAAGGGATTATTTTCTAATGCCTTTTTTCTGTTCAGATTTTTTGGAAGCACCAATCTGTGAGTATTCTAATACTTGTGTAGATAATCTGTGTTGTTGCCTTGATACAATTTGATTCAATTTTTTTCATCTCTTTCTTAATATAGTCGTCTGAGTTACAGTTCAGTGTACTTGGCTGAATAATTCTTTTTCCTTAACTGACATCCTTAATGTGCCTGGGACTGTGCTTTTTCCTCCCCTGCCTTGGGCAGAGATGTCCAAACCTAATGAAGCCTATTGTTCTAACTCTTAAAAAAGTTCCTTTGCAGCTGATGAGGCTTGGCCTACTCTTTAAATATTAGAATTTAAGCAAATGTGAAATACTAAGCAAATATTCACTCAACTCTGCTATAGAAAAATTGAAAAAAAAAGTCTATTTTGGATAGTTTCTGTTAAACCAAAATAGTTCATTTCTATGAATGTTATATTAATGGAAATATTTATTTGTGAAATTACATATGAAGCATGGTGGGAAATACAGTCTTGAGGAAGGGAGGAATCCCAGATCAAATTTCTCTTGGAACAGTTTTGAAACAGGAGCTTGGAACAGTTTTGAAACCAAATTTGAAAGTAAGATAGCATGGAGGCTGGTAATGGAAATTTGAAGATCTAATGCTTGATTTCATCTCATCTTGAGAGTAACCTTCAGTGAAAGTATATTTCCTCTAAGTTCCCACATAAGAGTTAAAAGAGGGACTATATCAATGAGTCGATTTGGCTTAGGAACTCACTTCTTTTGCTTCTGTTTGCAGTCTGAAGTGGTTTTGGACCACATGGAGCACATACAACTGAGCTGGGAGATGCAGTCTGGCTGCACACAAGCAGCCAAACCGTGGGACCAGGCAAAAGTAAAAACAAAACAAAAAACCCTCTGGAAACACAATTATTGGAATGTTGGCTTCTCAGATCCAACAGTTTGCAATAAGTATCCTTGTGCCACCAGTGGTCCTAAACTTGCACAAGTGCTCTTGGCTGCTCTGTGGATACAGGGTTTTGTCCTTGTCTGTGGTTGGAGAGGCTGAGTGTTTTCATTTGCTTTCTGTTCTTGTCCAGCTGGGGAGCAGGAAAGAGAAAAGTCTAGAAAGATGATGGAGAATGTTTTACCTGAGAGAGGTCATCAACTTCTAAATTTTATTTGGGTCCAAATGCACCCTCAGAGGGTCTCACAAAGCACGTCCTACGAAGAGCAGAGGGCTAGGCAAAAGACAGGTTTTGCAAAATAAAATAAGCAGTAGCAATTTCAAGTAGCATTATATGTGTCTTTAAAACTGTTCTTTTTAATGATTCTGTTTACAGTAAATCAGTATTTATTTTTAAAATTTAAAATTATGATAAAGCAGGTAAAAGTCTTTAATTTTAAATCATAATTTTAATTTTGGTTAAATTATATTTTTATATTTTAATGAAAATTAGAAATGAAACCCATTGTTGTATTGAATTCTTTCTCCTTTTTGCTAATATAAAGTTTTAATAATGTTTTATTAAAAATTAAATATAATTATCCTCTGAGAAACCTTCTTTTATGGTATAAGCAAACTATACACAGAAATACATCTAAAATATTCTTAAAAATCCAAGTGTATTATTTAATAGAAGTTCACCTCTCCCCTTTGAGGACAGATAAGAAATGTTAATATGTTAATTTCTAAAACCATCTGGTTATACTTTATATAGTAGTACCATTTCAGGGATTTGCAAAAATATTTTGCTATACTAAGTGGTAAAGAGCAGCACTCAGCTCAAGCCTCAAAGCACACAAAGGTGTGTGATGACTGAAAGATTTCTCAAACCACCATGACATGGCAACATTTGTGTGTCATTGTCTGCTATGTTATAAAGGGCCGATTCAATTCAACAGAGGGGTAATACCTGCAGGTCTGGTGCAAGTGTAACTAATACAGACCCTGCTGAGGAGTTACCATGCATTACTAATGAGGGACATGCAGCCAGGAAGTTGTATGCAACACTCACAAAGCTCCTGATGCCGTATGTAGCTACCAAGCTCGATGTCTCCTTTTATTTTCCTTTTTTTGCATTGCGTTGTTTTAAATAATACATTCAATTAACTAATTTTTAAAGGATTTAAACACACTGTAGAAATACATTGTTCTAAGATGTCATGTAATCAAAGCCATTAATTTGGATAAATTCCCTATTCCTAACTTATACTGAAATGAACATTGTAGGAAAGCTCAGTTTAATGATACCATGGAGTATATTCTTGCTTCATTCACTGCTGTCCTCTTTGCAAGGTAAGAATTTTATTCCATTTCTTTTAACTTTTACAAAGATTTCTCTAAGTATTTTTCTATCATTATATTTTTTGACCTTGCTGGAATTTATAAATGCAAATTAAACATATATATCACCATTCTCTCTCACAGGTGTAGAAACTAAAATATAACTTTTTTTAAGATACATTTTTATATTTCTGAATTTGTTACAAAACAATTACTTATGAACAAAATCTAAGTTTCTTGTATTTCTTGCTATTTTTGTCAGATGAATAAGCATTTTCAATGGGATATGATTTTGTCTGAACAGACTGCACCTGCAGTTTAAAATTTTTAGACTGATAGGGGAAATAATTGCTCTTCTAATTACAGAAATGATGTTATTTTCTATGTTGTGCAACTGGATCTTGCAGATAGTTTTCATGCAGCAATTATAAAGATTTCTAAGGCAATAAGAGAAATTGTGTTGTTGTTTTGTGTATTTGTTTTTGTTTGTTTATTTGTTTCCTTGTTTTAAACATGGACTAATTTAAAATTATTTACAATTGAATCTTACAAGTAACACTCAGAAAATTATTATAACCCTAGAAGTTTGATTCTGAAAAGCTCTGACCACCTCTTGTATTTTATCTGTTTTGTTCTGAGCCTCTGAAGAACTATGAACTCTTTTCCCTCTTTCATGGGAGCATGTACCAGAACTGAGACCATGAAAACTTGCAGGTGAATAATGCTTGAGAGAATCAAGTCCTCAGGAAAGAAAGCATGTAATGCTACATTCCTTGGAAACAGAAAAATTTTGTGCAAAGATGCTCTATAAAACCCAGGATCATTGAAAAACAAAATTCAGTAGTGTTGTTTTAAACTTGACATTGCTTGCCAAGGACAGAGTAATGCTGTAGGAAAAAACTGTTTAACTTGATGACTTTTTAATCTGCAGGATCTTATTGCAAGCTTTCTCCTTTGAGAAGAACTTTGAGGTAAGGTTTTGTTCCTTATTTGTCAAGTCCTACTAACAGAACAAGAATGAGTAAGTGTGACGCAGTGCAAGTTAGAAAGTAAAATATAGCCTTGAATTCAACATGTAAAATGTCATCTACATGTAGGTTGGATGTAGAGCACACTTTCAGAATGTTTACAACTCTTTTCAAAGTATTTACATAATGGGCACGGGTCCTTCATTTGAAAAATGGAGTTCCTTATGAAAAACGATACTTCTATGGTCTTGAGAATGCTTAGAGGAATAATGGAATGAAACCAGCATGAGATCATGATTTCATGACTGGAAAAATACATTAAATGAGTATCCTTCTACAGTCTTAATTGCATGATAAAATCGTAGCTGCTATTTGAAGCACAGAGAAGTAAGTGCTGTATAACCTTAAAATAAACATTTTCAATACAAATCTTCATGTAGAAGCTGAAATCCAAACAAAACCCAAACTAGGGAATGTTCCTGATCCCATTGAATTAAATGGGAACTATGCCATCCATTTCAATGGAAGCATCCAGTTGGACGTAGCTTCAAATGTCTAATGACCTCTAATACATCTAGCGAACACACATGCAAATCTTGGAGTATTGATAGAACTAAGCGTGTTTTATAGTTTGACGCCCTTGTTTTGAAACTTAATCACAAATTTAAGTTGGCTCCAGCTGGAAAGTCATCTCTTGCTATTACAAGTACCATCACAGTATATTCAAGCAACACTCAGGGGAACTTACAGCCACTCACACATAGCATCAACTAAATATGAAGTGGCTTTACAGTTTTGTATCCTGTTGTGTAAGCCTGTATTGCCTATTTATGTTTCCCCACAGGCTCCAGGTACCTCCCTGTCCAAGCAGAGATCAGAGTGCTGCCCAATTCGGTAAAATGAGACAATGACAAAAAAAAAAAAAAGAAAAAAATAATCACCTTTTTGAATGTTAACCCAAGAAAGACCTCTTTGATAAAGTTATGGTAATCAGAGAGAAACACTTCTCTCAAGGGAGTTGCTTATTCAGGTTGCTCCAGGGACCTTTGATAATACAAGATCCTTTTTGTTTTCTTCCAGAAATGAGTTTAATGCAACTCGACAGAAAAGAGATCTTGTAACAGCCGAGGTAGGTTATACCTCCAAAAGTGGGAGGGAGGGAAAACCCTCCTCCCTTTTCTGCTCTGGACCTTTGCCATCCTTACAAATGAGCCTTTGTGGGGAGAAGGGCTGCAGTAACAGGAGGACAGTGAGGACAGGAGCAGCCAGTCCCCATCTGCCCAGCCCCGACTGACCCAGGGCCTCATGCCTTCATTCACTCTCAGCAGAGCACCCAGTGGGCAACCTTCCCTGATGAGCTGACTGACGCATACCATGGGAAATAAACCCACCATGTCTCTCTCTGTCTTTTGTGAGAGTGAACAGAATGTCCTGGAAAGCTGTTTGTGTTTGGTGAGAGGCACAATGGTGGCGCCGCTGGCAAGGCTCCCTCACGCACGTGGTCAATGGTGGCTCCAGCACAGCCCTGGTTCCTATTGCCCCAGCTCCCTGCTGCCTCAGTGTTGCACCTCGGCAATGCTGCTCTGAAATTTAGTAGTAAACGGAGAAATCTCATTCCCCCACTGGTACGCACTTGGGTTATGGACCCCAGCCAAGGGTTATAACCCCGTTTGACAGGGGTAGGCAGGAAGCCGGAGACTGTCTCTCCTCAGGGTCTTTGCGAGGAGCCTGCAGCCGAACCAGGGCTGATTTACTCCAAGTGCCTTTGCGATCTGTGTGCCCCTGACTGAGTCAGAAGGCAGTGGGTGTGAAATGCTGTGCTAAAATCAACCGAGCCTCTGAGACAAGTGGACTGGTGGTATCTTTGGAGGGGGCCTCAGCATGGAAGTGCTGTTGCACCAAGGACGCTTTACTGCCCCAAAATAACACAAAGGCCAAAAGCCACTTTCCTGAGGCAGGCAGTTTAGAGTAGCTATCATGGAAAATGAAAATGGGTCTTGTGCAGGGAGGGAAGGGACACCTTTCAGCTAGCAACGGGCCATGGGAACCAGGAATAGTTTTGGTAGGGGGGCCTTCCAGGTGATGATTTGATGAAATCTATTTCAAGTTGATTTTAGACAGATCATGCTACTTGGATGCATCCCACTAAGCATTTCCATTTGGAAAAAGGAAGTCTTTATGTCACTGTAAGAGGCATTAGTAAGACTTAACCTAACATGTTCCTTTCATGGCACTGTTCACTTTCAAATCCATCAGTTCAAATTCCAGAAGTGGAGAATGACTGGTGTCAAGAGGGAAGAAAGAAATTAGCTTATAAGCAAAGATTAAAACAATTTTTGTACTTAGTTGTGCAGCCTAAGGGTGGTGCTTATGTCTGTGGGGAGCACAGAAGGGTGACTGTTTTTCTCACAGATTATCAAATAGGAAATAAGTAAAAAAGAGAGGAAAGAGTAGCTATTTAAGCAAAAGGGCCCAGATTTATAAAAGAAGGGATTTAAACTGGCCATGAATAAATGTAAATGGGAAATATGTAGCTACTCATCACTTCACCCTGCTAAACTTTTCAGTCAGACTAGTTGGGGGCAAAAGCCCCAGATTACTTTCAGCCTGGAATAGGATCAGTTCTTGGAAGGAACAATGTGACGTGACAAGCTGCAGTAGCAGGGTGCTTGGGCAGATCCAAGGCTTCCTCATAGTCTGATGCTCCCTTGTTCCTAAACAGGAAGCAGCTCAGGCAGATCCACTTTCTCTTTTGTTTGGGATGAACCAAAATGCAATTCTGAAGGTCCTCAAGGAGGACATGAAATCCATTGCGGCTAGAGTGGCCACAGTGGGATGATCAGGGTGCAGCACAGAGCATGAGTCAAGGGAGAGGATGAAATAAGGGATGTCACATCTTCAAGCTCACCAGCTATGGGTATTTGACTGAAGTGAAAATGGCAGATTGTTCTCTGTCTCCTCACTTTTCCTTCTAAATGTAAATGCAAAACTTCCCAGGTGGAGCCCCAGTGGTTCACTGGAACTGGAGGGCATGAGGGAAAGCAAGCAGTGATCTCACAGCACAGCTGTGTCCATTCTCATCCCCTCAAAACCTGTGCTTTTCCTCTGCAGCCTGCCAATCCCTCCTGCAGCACCCACGACTTTACCTTGCTGGCTGAGATGTAAATTGCTGTTCTGTATTAAAAGTCCCAACCCAATGTTTGGGTGCAAGTACTCAGGCTCTTATCAGCTCATTTGTAAACCACAAACACCCTGATTTTGCTTTTATGTTTCTCTGACAGGTTCAAACTGCGTCTTTGTTGCATCTTCATGGGACCCAGATGCAGAGTCCACCAGGAGGTGAGTGCTGTGCTCCTCACCCGTGGGAGGAGAGAGTCCTGAAAATACTGCCTTCCTACCAGTTCCCTTGTGTTACCATGGGCTGTGGAACCCCTCTTCCTTATGTCCTCTACAAAACCCTGCCCTGTCTCATTTTCTCATGTTATCCATGTTAAATTAAGAAAAAATCCTATTAAAATTGTACTTTCAAAATAAAGCCTTACAACCAAATCTGAACAGCCAACTAAGCCAATACTTTGATATTGTTTGTTTTTTTTTTTAAAAATTTAGGTCTGTTGCAATTTTTCTTTTCTGCCACTTTTTTTCTGGCCTTGGCAGAGGATGTAGGTATGTCAGAGAGACAAGTAACTGGTTGTGCAAAGGGACAGGGGTGCTCAGGCAATGAACACGCATCTGCTCCGGGAGAGTCTTAAGCATTGTACAACCATGTAAAGGAGGCCCAGGTTACAGAAGTTGTTTTACAGAACAGTTCATTGTATTCAACTTGGGTTGGAATTTTGGTATCCTTCTTGGAAAATGCCTGGGCAGGTCCTTTCTGTTGCATTTTTCTATGTAAAAGGATATATGCAATTTTGCAACTCACAATTCTAACAACAACAAAGAAGTTTTCCACTTCCACCAACCACAGAAGTTGGTGCTATTCTAGAAGCAATATTTTCTGCTTTGTCAGTATTTTCAGAGTACCTATGTATATTTGGAAAGCAATTCTTTAATGGAAAAAATTCAAAACTAAGCATGCAAAGGAATTTTCACAATGAAGGATGATGTTCATAATAATTGGTAGCTTCTGTGTACATTTAATGTAAAGGTCCCATTTTATTCCCATTCAAGATCACTGGCAGCTTTTTTAATCTCCATCAGCAACACTGAAAGCTTTTGTATGTAGGGTTTTAATCCTACTCCAAGAAGGAAAACAGCTATCTGCAAAACCTGATGAAGTTTTGCTTTGGGACTACTTTTCTTCTCCACTTTTGGGGAATTATGATTTAGACCCCCCTCAACAAATGATTAGTAAACAACAGGGAGGTCTTAGCTTTCAAACACACTATAAAACCCTTTAATGTAACTGCTTTTGGAAACAATTACTAATTATAAAACAAGCCATTCCCATGGAATCTAAAGTCTCTGACTCCAGTCACCTCTTAAGCAGAAAAAACCTTCTAACTGACTTTTTTTAGCATGTGGAGAAGGTTGTTTATGACTGGTTTTGACTCTGTAAATTATATATTCTGGACTAATCATAAACTGAATGTACCCTTTGCTGTAATGCTTAGGAGGGAGGAGCTGAACATATGTATAAATTATGCTGAATTTAGTCAATTAGAATAATCTGTGTCCTGCATATTTTGAGATCAGCAGGACTGGGATTTGATTTCTTTACATGGGAACTTGACCTTTTGTTTGCTGGGAGGAGGTTGACCTTTTGCTCCTTTGTTAGTTTACAAGTCTCGAACCAAAAGAGAGAGAACCTTGTTTCTCTTTTAACCAAGGAACCCAAAGGATAAAATTATGTAAATGTTAAAAAATGGAGATTGTTGTTTGTTAATTTTCTCAGCTAATATAACTGCTTGTGATTTAACAATAAACAGATTTAATAGGGATCTTGCAGCCTGTTTGCAAAATACTGTATCTACTAAAAGGCTGCTATGCCTGCTTACAGGTTCATGTCCTCAGGAGTGCCTTAATGGAGCAGCCTGCACAGAGGCAGGTGATTGTGACTGTCAGTTATTTCAGGCTCAAGGAAACAGGTGCCAAATTGGTAAGTTTTGGGCCAAAGGGTTTAGTTTCAGCTTCAAGGGAGATGCAGGTTTTTAAAACAATACTGTTAGCAGCATATTTGTGATTCCTCTGTGGTAAAACTGTCATTCAACAAGTAGCTAGGAGTGTTAGGGATGTATAGAGAGCAGGAATGCCTATATTTTAGCACTTGGGCTGTAACAATGCCCAGATGCCATAATAGACAGATCACTGTCTAGTGCATCCATAGCCAAACAGATTTTTTATAGTTAGCTGAACAACCAAAAAGCCACTGCCTTTTTTCTAACAGTGAGTTACTGCAAATAAAATTACCAACTATTTCAGTGCACTAGTTTCTGTAATTTGCTGTTTGTAGGGGTCGACAAGAATTGTCTTCCATTATTGGGAGGATATCGAAATCCCTGGCCTCTATTTGTAATTAAAATGTATCCACTGAAGCAAATAAAAAACTTAATGATGGTTGCATATGGTTAAAACTACAGACTAAAGATTAAGAAAAATACTGACTTTATTTAAAGTTGAAGAAATAAGTTTATCTTTTGTACTTGCTATGTATTTCCTTTTAAGCTCTTATTTCCTTTCTGAGCTCCTACTTTCATAGATGCCTGTGACACCTGTCAATTTGTTATGACAGTGCTTGGTGTAAACTCACTGTGCTCTCTCCAGTACCTAACACTGGTAAGGACCGAGATGGGATTTGCAAGTCGTGGGGACAGTACCATTTTGAAACATTTGATGGCATCTACTACTACTTCCCAGGAAATTGCTCCTATATTTTTGCAAAAGATTGCAGTACTCCAGAACCCCAGTACACTGTTTGGGTAAGTATGTGAACATAGACTAGAAATAAGTATGTAAGTAAATATAGAAGTAAATGAGTAAGTAAAATAAGTAGAGAGTCAGCAAATGTACCAAATTGCTCACTGCTTACTTAGACGTAAAATTATTTTCTGGAAATACTTAAACATATGTACAGTAATTCAAAATACTGGTGAAATTATAATCAACAGAGTCAGGATGTTAAAAATAGTATTTCTTACTCCTCCTCTCCTTAATGAGATTTTTGATCTCTACCTTCTTGGAGATACCATGGATCTCAAAGCAAACCTTGGAAACTTCAATGAACTGAAGCTATCAGATAATAAGAAAAACTGATTTGTTGAGTAAAGTGCAAGCAGCTATCACTTGCCAGGCACCTGAGCATACTGGGCCCCAATTCACAGCCTCTGACATGCTGTGAGGATCTGCCTTCCTGGCCGATGGGATTTGCTCTCCCATCCTGTCCCCTCTGGGGATTTGCATTCTAATTTTGGATAGCCTCTAAATCATGCCGAGAAGATTAACAGCTCAAAAGCCTTCATCTTGAACTATGTATGGAAGGCACTCTTTTTAGTAATTTCTTCAAGTTACTGGGTATCTGTGGTTAATGACTTTGGATCAGGGAGAGTTCAAACCTATACCCTGTTTGAAGAAAGATGCCCTGTTTGTCAGACTGTTAGTTACTGTGGGGAGAGCATACAAGCTCATTATATTACTTCATACACAATGGTTGGAATTTAGTGCTGACTGGGCAGGGAAAAGTGGACAAGAGGGGTCCTAATTCTGAGCTTTGGTGGGTACAGTGCTTGCAGGGATGAGGGCAGATCTACATGCTGACTTCTGCTCTGAGGACTTTTTTCATTTATAAACAGATGATCTCCTCTTCCCTCAGATAACAGCACTTAGTGAAGATAAATCTACCATTAAAACTGCCATTTCTATTTACTGAAGATATAGAGAGATGCTGTTACATCTACCTTCCACAATATAATTTTAATTTTTTGGATTCTATATGCAGCTGTGAACTGTTAGGAGTTTTCAGAAATTGCTGTAGCAAAGTCCAGTATTATATTAAAATCTAGAATCAATATTTCAGTGAATTCCAGTTGCTCTGGAAAGAGAGAAGCTTCCATTCAATTGCTGGAACAAATGTAATGTTTTACTAAAAATTGAAAATGTTTACTCAGCAAATTCATAAGTAATGTGAGACTGCAGTCTCTACAGACTGGGCAATGGAGAGCCTAAAACCTTGCCAAATCCTCACACTGAGGTCCTTCTGGCTTTAATAATCCACCTCTTAAGAGGAGAAAAAAACCACAAAAATTATTTTGATTTTCCTTCATTGTGTTTCTGTCTTAGGCTGGGTTTACAGAGAAGCCATCTGTCAGTACTAGTAATGTTTATGTTGTCTTTAATTATGATTATTTTTATACCTGTAAAAACACTTAATGCTTTTCCGGGTTTGGTTTATTTCACTCAAAGAAACAGTAATTGGTTCTTACTTCCAGGATTAAGTGTCAGTTAAGGAAGATTAATTCAAGTATGTGTTAGCACTGTATGTGGTGCACAGATATTTTCTACAAAAGGTATTTTTACAGCCTCCATTGCTACATTGGTAAAATGTTCCCAATTACGAATTTATTTAGCTTCACAGTACTGTCAAGTAAACTTGTAATGCAATTCCCATCCTTCTCAAAGAATGGTGACACACACAGTAACATAAGTCATATTTGAGTTATCGAAACTGTGTCTACATTTTAATTTAGGTAATGATAGGCATCTAAGATTCAAAACACATTCCCCTGTCTCTTCGGTGGTGTCTAAAATAAACTCACAGGCTTTTGAAGCACTATAGTACATCCTACAGGTTCGGGAGGCTCAACCCCACAGAGATTAATGAAAGCTATTGAAGAAGTTTTACTCAAGCAAAACCACACTATTTTCAAGTCCTGAGAGTGCTGTATTCAAGATAGAGAAGCTGATATATGACTCAAACAAATCCCCTTGCTTACTCTGCTATATATGTATAATGGGGAGAAGCACACTTCAGAAAAGTCTACCTTTCTCCATTAGCAGGGCTGGAAAGCCAGTGTAAAATGGATTTTACATTGGATTTAAATCCATTTAAAATGGATCCATGTAAATTAGATACCGGAAGTAATCTGTGGGAGCACTCCAAAATCTCAAAATATCCTGAGTGGTTCAGGAAGGCATGTTGTAGTTCAGTTGGTACGAGTCTCAGCTGGCAGGAGAGTGCTGGTATTATGCTGAAGTTTTGTACTGGTTTGTAGTCCTGTCTAATCGACCAGACCTCTAGAAACAGAGCAAGAGAGGTGTTTGCAAATAAGGAACTCCTACTTTGGCAGCTATAAGCTAGCTCACTACAGCGTCCCTGAAGTTCATTAGCGTAAAATACCTATTTCATCCAGTATTTTAATCACTGTCATATGATGCTTTGTGCTACTAAATGGTTGCTGTATTTCTCAGTAGTATTGGCTAGCATGAACTCCTGGTTTTGCATATCTTTGTAATTGTGACCTTTTAATATTCTAGGTATTTATTTGTAAAGCTCTTTCAGTAACTGGAGCATAGAAATGTAAAATATCATATATGAATTTATGAAAAATGCTGTGAAATTATTGAGAACAAACAGTTATTGTGTGCATATTTTTCCCATCGAAGGTTCATAACAGTCCCCACTGTTATGGTTCTGTATATACTTGTCAGAGGTCCATCAGCTTATTTTTTTCAAACCAGGAAGAAATAATTATTTCAGGCCATGAAGTAAGAAAAAATGGAATCAGGTAAGTTTTCTAATGGTGGGGTTTAGTATTTTATTGCAAAAAGATGATGTGGAGTTAGAGAAATTGATGCTTTTTACACCATCCAAATAAAATAATTCGATCTATGTCTGTATTGATCCTTTGCTGTTCTATATTGGAGCTGACAGAGCTCTAGTGTGAGGAGATGTAACAGTACTGATGTTATACCTGAGAGAGAATAGCACACACTCCACGCATTAACCCTGAGTTCAGCTTCTCAGCTGTAACCT
Source organism: Lepidothrix coronata (assembly GCF_001604755.1). NCBI lineage: Eukaryota > Metazoa > Chordata > Aves > Passeriformes > Pipridae > Lepidothrix > Lepidothrix coronata. Next base: position 2,477,338 of record NW_016690189.1, read on the forward strand.
AACAATTATTCATTACTACTTTGTACAGGTAAAGTCTGTGTCAGGCAGCCCTAGCTAATCCTTGGTGCATCCTGATACCATTTTGAACAAGACAGTCATTGTTTATTCTTGGTAGCTATAGCTAGTACAAGACACAATCTTCTTCCAGATGAGTCTGAATTGGTTAAAACAAAGATTCTAAGCCCCTTTGAGGCACAAACTTCACAAAACTTCTCTGAGGTACATCAACCCCCAAAATTTACCTTTTTTTTTCTTTTTTTTTAATAAGTAAAAAGATGATCTCAAGGCTATCAGAAGTTTATTTTACTAGTTGATAAATTACAGAAAATTCAGAGAGTTAAGGTGGTTTTGTGGATATTAGTGTCTGAAACTGATAGCTACAGTGATACCATTCAACCCAACAGAAACAACTTTGGAAGACTAGCATTAGATCTGTGCTTATTATTGTCCAGTGGTCTTTGATCAAGGGAGGAAGAGATACAACTTTTTTGTCAATAGTATTTTCTGTACTGTAAGTTTCTCCATTTGCAGATGTCTAACCCAGTGATGACCCGGTGCCCAGAAGGTCATAACATCAAACAGCTCCTTGCCCAATGCAGCATGCTCGTGAAGTCAAGTATTCCTCAGTGTGCTGAACTGGGCTTTGAAAGTGAAGATTCACTATTCTCTCAGGCTTATAATTGGTACAACTAATAGGTGTATACAAGAGAAAAGCATTCATTTTTGATGGTTGATGTAGAGAAGTAAACAGAAGAAAAGATAATAAAAACATGATGAAGAATTGAATGGAGTGACTGCATACACCAGGGAAAAGGGGTTTAGTGAGTTAGGTGGTGATGTTTTATGTGGTATTTTTCTAGCAAGAACCTCATCTCATCTGAGATCTTTGAAGCAGACAATTTTTTTCCAGATTAATGTTGCCTCAGACAGTTGGAAATGCTTTTCTCGAGAGACTGGCTGACTATATTCTGGTGAAGACTACCTTTGGTTTTTCTCTTGCTTGGGATGGAAACTCTGGTATTTATATTAAGCTGACAGAAGATCATAAGAGAAAACCTTGTGGCCTTTGTGGAAATTTTAATGGCAATAAATATGATGACCTGATACTGCAAAATAGTAAGTAAATAGCTTACCGTTAACTTGTGTAAACAACTTCTATGTTAACTTTAAATATAATGCTGTTTAAATATAATGGTGTAAATAGTCAGAGTCCTCTTTCAGTTATTTCAGTAAAATAGTGTATCTGCTCTACTTTTGCTTCTCCTTATCATTCAAAATTCAAATGGAAAAGTTTCTAGTTCAAAAAATAATCCATATGTGCATTTAAGCGTTTTCTTGGTCAACAAAGCACTTGGGGTATGTTTATCTTTGCTGATGAAAGTGCCTTCAAATAATAAATAAATAAATGTTTGTGGTTTTATCTGTGTTTAAAGATGAAGGGAAAAGCACCATCTCAAGTCATTCTTTTATATCAGCATCATAAAAATACTAGTTGAAATCTGTAAATTTCTGAACTGTTGCCAGGGAGTTCCTTGTATCTCCTTGTTGGTATGGTGTCCTATGGTCCTCCAACTATGCTGTAGAATGAGGAGCTGCCCAATGCTGTGTCTGAGGCAGAGAGGAGTTAAACTCGTATTCTGTAGTCCATGAAGGGAATACTCCATAGGGACTTTTTTCCTACTTGCAACTAATGTGAGAAAAAAGAAAAAGAACAAGTTTGAGAATATGACTAATATTTTTCTCAGTCTCTTATAAAAACAAGACAGGACTATTTTATTGTTACCATTAACTGCAAGGAGAACCTAGTCCCAAGGCTCTCCTTGTTCTTAAGTCTCAAATGTTGTCTCATTAACTTTTTTTCACCATTTTTTATGGTTGATAGTGGAGCTTTTTAACTTTCTTAGTGAAGGAAGACTCAGTGTACATATCTTTGCATAATCTTTAAAAATCTGCCCAGTATAAATTTCTCATACTTCTTCTGCAACGAGAGCAATAAGTTTTGTGCATTAACTTCTGCACACCAGACTATGGTATGTTTAATAACCAGCTTAAACTGATGATGTTTTATAATAGAGAAAAATGGTATTTGATGGAATTAATGAATTCACATGATCTCTGAAAAAATAGTAATTTCAGGATCTTTAAATATATTATCTGTTGTAAAAGACTTACAGTTCTTACCTTACTTCATTTTCAGAGCTACATTTCTCTGCCATCATCACTCCTTCTTGCTTTTTCTTTATCAGAAATGATAGCGTTATTGTAGCGTACAATTGAGAGCCACATGAATCGTGTTAACCTTGAGCCAGTTGTATCACATGGTGCCTTGCCTCTGCAAATACAAAGCACGAAGTCCTGAGATCTTCACAAGAATACATTGCTAATTCAAATTACTTCCAAGCTGCAACATTTTTCTAAGAGTTTCCAAATCTTATCAATCATTTGATATGATGATTTAGCTCTTCCAGCTAAACTACTCCCCCCAGTAGTATAAAGGAAGCTCTTACATCTATCAAGAGTCTTCCAGAGTCCAAATGCTCTTTATATGTAATGCTCAAATAAATAAGTTGCTGAGAGGCACATAATGCTCCATTTCAAAGCACAGTTTAAAAACAAACTCCTTTTCTGTTTCCTTATCTTAATTTTTAATGCCATCTTTGTATTGCAAGACTGTATCTGTGTACAGAATTGTTTCAAGGACCATGATTTTATTTTGTGGTGTTTCTTGAAGACTTAGAAGTTTTTTTCAAGCCATGTTAAAATGTAAATAAAATAATTTTAATGTGTTTGTAGAAGCAGAGCTATGTCAATAGATTTACCTCAGCTTTTTTTGTTTGGGAAGGGTTTTCTGCATAAAGAACTACTCTGACAGAGAGGGAGAAATATTTTAAGGCTCTCTGACTCTTAAGTAAAACAGCTGGTTAGGATCTTATCTTTGTTTATTTGTGGAGATCTAAGTATACATATCCGATTAGTATGTTTTGTGGCTTTCCACACTGCAGTGTCCAACTTTGTACTTCTTGTACTAGAAGTACAGCTAGTAGTATAGCTCTGTGAAAAAAACCCTCTAGCTGATTTCATTTCAGTATCCTATCTCCTAACCATTCATAGATGTAGATAACCATAGCATAGATACTAATTATTATAAGGTTCTTCAAGGTAGAGGCAATATACCCTTTTTAACATAATAAAGAATATAGAGAAAACGCAATATTTAGTTCTTGCTGCAAATATATGGGAAATTTGGGTCTGTTTCTTTGCTGCCAACCTTCTTGTATATCCATGTATCTTAACTTCTTGCCATGACTTCTAGTCATGCATCTTGTTTATTAGTTCTCCCAAGCTTATGCTGTGAGGAGAGCTGGGCATGTTGTGGTATGTTTGTTGTAGGGCTTTTCTGCAACAAGGGAAAAGGAGGGAGATAATAGCACTAACTGACCTCTGTGAAACATGATGAAAGCCTTAAATGTTTCAAAGAAATGTATTTTTTCTTAAGTATTTAATGCATTACACTTGTATATTTGTTATAGAAGTTATACAAGTTATATTTGTTATACAAATATACTTGTACATTTGTTTTATAACAAATATACAATTTATATATTTGTTATAAAATTATCAGTAATGGCACCTACAAAAACCCAAACCAACACCTTGTCATGTGTTTTTTAATGTTTTTATTTAAATGTATTATAAAATGGGATCTGAAATAAAAAAAGAAAAATAGCATTTTTCTTCACCATTCATACTCTGAAAACATTTGTAATTGAGATTATGAACACACTGAAAAATGATTAGAAATTTCGAAGACGTCTTTTGTATTTGTATCAACAACTTCTTTTTCATTGTTGTTCTCCCAATGTTTTCATGCAGTAGGTGATTATACAGAAGACATTGCTGAATTTGCAAATAGTTGGGCTGTGCAATCCTCAGGTGATGTAGCTTGTGTACCTACTGCCTCAGATTTTTTCAGTCCTTGCTCAGCTAATGGAGAATCCACTGAGGTAAATTAATCATGCTTTATACATATATACATATACATACATATATATATTCTTAATATTTGCTGCCTACTGATGGTACAAGAATCTAGCAATGTACACCATGTTGAAAAAAGTCTTAAATGCATTGAAGCTTTGAGAAAGGAAAGACTCAGGTCAGGGCTGTTGGTAGGGAGTTCTTCATATATTTAGCTTAAAAGTACAAAGGCTCAGATAGGATGTGCCAAGTGGCACCAGTCTGCTGGCAGAGCTCTTCATTACTACATTAAACTTGGGTTCAGTTTCCAGTCCTGGCATCTTACACCTCATTATTTTGGGAATTGTGAAATACTGCAGAAATAGCACGATCAGCTCCTGCACTGACACAAAGTGCTTCTTTTTCTCATTTCCCACTCTTTCATCCCAGATAGTTTAGGAACAGCATGCCTAGGCAGAGAGGGCAAATTTTAGGAAGAGTAATAAAAGAGATAAACTAATAAATTGAGACTGCAAGATTCTCAAAGTTTAATGGGGAAAGGATCCTATATTAGGGAAACAAAGCTAAAGAGAATTATGCCTGTTCAGAAAGTATTGGCTAACTGTCATTTACCGATTCTTCTTAATGCACAGGACGTATTCCTCAAATGCCAAATATTCCTACAGTTTCCTTTTCTCAGCTGTCATGAAAGTATAGATCCGTATTCTTATATTGCAAGCTGTATGAATGATCTTTGCAGGTAAGGCTGGAGTTCCTGTGTATTTAATTTTGACATATGAAATGAATGCTCATGCTTTTGTGTGAGACCAGAATGGAACAATGTTGAGGGCAGTTAAGAAGAACCAAGTTCAAAATGAAAGAGATGGGCTTTCTCAGGGGGTGATTTAGTGTGGAAACAAAGGGCACAGAACCAGCCCGCCAAGGGATATTTTGATTGCTAAGGGCTTACATGTATTCAAGGAAATACTAGACAAATAAATGGAAGATAAATCCATGGAGAATAACTAATGACAAAAGATGAACTACTAATCACAAAAAACCTGAAACCTGTATCTGAAGGGCCCAAACCAAAAATACATGATTATACTACTGAGAAATAACAATAATACTGGAGGAGCTGGACCATCTGTCTGATGCAGTTGGACTGTTTTTTATGAGTAATCACTATGGTTCAAACAAGTAGAATTTTAACAAAATGGTTTTACATATGTAAATTCAGAGTTGTCAAAAGAAATTCAACTCTCATTTGCTTTGGTGGGAGTCACACCCCCTCAGCTGCTGGCGTTGTGTGCAACCTGTTATTTTTCCCTTAGCTCTCCAGACTCCTGATTAGGTTTTGTCATTCAAGTTAAATTTGTAGTCCAGTAATTGAATAGATAACTGAGCAGTATACCACTTCCTTTGTAGTAAGGTTTTCAAATTAAAAAGTAATTGTCATAAATAGCATGATTTTTACGAGATACTATTATGACCCTCTCAGAGTATTATCAATTTAATCAAAAACATACAGAAAGGATCTCAAGTCGAAACATAAAGATGTCTCAGTATAATCCATTACAACTTGTTAGTTCATTTTTGATGTATTCTGAGGTACCATAGAGTCAAGATGGAAGACTTTGTATTTGTAGGCAAATATCCAAGGTGCTCTTCCTAATGTTTATGATCTGTACATTGGTTTCATTTGGAGAAGAGTTGAGTTCCCTCTATATGGTCTCTTTGTAACTCAGGAGTTTACTGTGGCTTTTGAAGAATAATGAAAAGCAAATTTTCAAATTTCAAATAGGATATTGAATCAGTACGGTGATGTTAAGAGGGATTGGATTTTTTGTCAAAATGCTACTGTGTGTTGATGTCAACTGTGTGAATGTTAAAAACCTTGAAGTTTCTGTGTCTCATTAATTTAGGCTTATTTTGTTTGTAAAAGAGACCTCTCTTTTTGTGGCTTAGTCAGTTTATGAAGTTTTTTGTGGGGCCATAGTATTTGCCAAGTATTCTTTCTACTAAGACCCATTTAATTGGATTAGATAAGGAGAGCTGGAGAGACTGATTACTGTAACAAAGAGTATAGTGCTGTTTTATTTGATAACAGATGTGTTGAAAGCAGAATACAAACACAATATAACATATTTGTAAGACCATTAATTTTGGAAGCATGATCTTGTATGCTGAAAGGCAAACTCAGTTGATCTGTCTCAGTCATGCTTATAACAGAAATGTCATGTTATGAATTGGCATCAAATCCCCCACGGTAAGTGATGTGAGTTGTTGGACTTCCACAGTAACAAAAGGTTGGTGATATTTCACTGTATTGGACTTACATCTGAATACATTCTGAACTTATCTAAACATTAATGAATGTCTCTTTACCTGATCCTGGTAAAAGTGCACTGTAAGCTTCTTCTGTACAGACTAAGGCAGAGATATTGACTTTGCCCAAGGTTGTGTTGTAAATACCTGAGCCTGTCCACAGTATTCAGTGGATAATGCTTCTGGTTCTGAGCCCTTCAGCACAAGGTCAGGAGTCCACCAACAGGGTTCTTCTCACCTAAGTTAACAATCTTACAAGCAATTGGAAATTTGAAGTTCTTGGATCAGAATGTCTTTTGTCAGTGTAGGTCAGAGTTTCTACATCATGCAAGAGGCAGAGAGCCTGACATGGGGATCTTGAGACTGTTGAGTTGTCCATTGTCTTCAAGAAGAGGTCCTGATTCTCTTTCATCATAAACAGCATTTTTAATTTTTTTTTGTTTTTATAATAGATTAGTGTTTTTGCTCATTGTGGTAATATTAAAATGAAACAACTTTTTGTGAGATCGAATGATAAAAACACAACAGTGTATTCAGTACAACTCGTTCCTTTTTATATTTTCACTGTGGGCCATTATGACTGAGTGGTGTCAGCTATGTGTGAAATATCCTGTGCAATGTCCCATGGCTGAAATTTGTAGATGGGATTTGAGTTCCATGATTACTCTGTTATTTTATCATTTCAGAGTGGATGATGATGAAACATACTGCCGGGCAGTGACAGAGTACGCTAGAGCATGCTCTCACGCTGGGTCCCCGGTGCGGGACTGGAGGGATGACTTTCCTGCCTGTAGTAAGATTCTTTAATAAAGCATACTATGTGACTTTTGAGATATCACATGTATTAATTTAAAATAATTCCATCTTGCCAACATTTGTCACTACAGAACTCAGACCTGATACTGAAGTTGATCACCAGTTTCACTATTGCTGGCAAACAATGAAGTCAATGACTTGCTAGAAGAATATTTTAATTCTATTGTGATATGATTTAGATCCATACAAAATTCTTGTTTGTGCAGATTACTAGAAACGTCATGTGTGCTGATAATATTCTAGGAAAAAGAACAAACATCTGTGGAGATCTGTTATTGCTCCTTGTCCCAGAAGACCTTTCAGCCTCTACTGGCCCTATAACAGAATTAACTTAGTTAATCCAGCTCCTTCTAGTTATCACCACCACCCATCAACTGCAGCTCAGTTATGCAACTCATGCACAGGGCTTTGAACTAGCTGAGATATGAGCACATATTCCTCTGTCACAGAAATTATAACTTATTTTGGAGGGATGGTATAAGAATTTGGTAAAGAAAAGCTTAAATACTGTTGAGAGGTTCACCATAGATCATCAGTTAAAACCCCTCCAAAACATCCATTGTACTTTATCTGACTAACTACCTATACCAGAAGCACTGCACAACTGTTTTTTTGACAGAGGGGGGTTTTCCAACATGGAAAGGAAAAATTGCACTAATGTTCAATATACCGTGGGTTTTTTTTTCTAGCTGAGAAGTGTGAAGACAGCTTTGTTCACCGTGACTGTATCAGTTGTTGTCCACCAACCTGCACATTTGAAAAAGATTGTCTTGGCAGCAACTTGCACTGTTTAGATGGCTGTTACTGTCCAGATGGTAAATACTGTCAATGTTACATGAAAAAATACATGTAAAGCTAGTACCCAACATCATAATAAAGTCTGAATAGACCGTGCTTGAAATTGAATCCTGAAAATACGAATATTGTAAATTCTGCCCTAGCTGTTATTATTGTCACTGTAATTCTTCCTTTTATTGCATGCTAAACATTTCTCTAGAATAGAGGTATGTCAGCTTGCAATACCAGTTACAATCTGGAGCCACTACTAATGCTTCCTACAATAAGATGTTGCATAGATTTAGTCCACTTTATTTGAATTATTCCAAAATCTATAGAAATTTTGCTTTAACAGAATTTGTCTCACTCTGTACAAGACGTCAAACTTTCTGAGATCTGTACTCAACAAAAATTATTGACTAGACTATGAACAGTCCTATTTAGAAGGACTAAAGATAATGAGATTTCAGAATCTTTTCATTTTTGAGTCTGTACAGTTTTACATGCTTAAAGCAGACATTTTTCATAAATCAACGATTCACAGTGACAACTGCTTTTTAGAGAACTTCACTCTGAGCTCATCACTCTGAGCTCTCTGCACTCGCTGGGCGACTGTTTTTGCTGCTTCTTGTCTAAGGCTGGTGAGATCACCTTCTGGCAGATTTAAATGTCAGATGGGGGAAGAGCAGTGATCTGGAGTTTGTTAGTTTGTTTTTTATCTCATTTATTCACTTCTCTCCCAATAGGTCTCATTATGGAAAATGGAACTTGTATCTCTTTGTCGAATTGTCCTTGTACTTATCACGGAACTGCTTTCCCTGTAGGCTCAAAAATTGAACAAGAATGTAGCAACTGGTATGTGAAAGCCTTTGTGCTTCATCTCCCTGTGACTGCTGTCCATAGTTTAACATCATAGTCACATTTACATTTTAAATAATAGTATCTTGTTTTACAGTCTGAGCCCTGTATATCACTAAAATAAGCAGGCTATTCTATGGAAAGTGGGAATTCAAGGCGTATTAACTCAAACTACTTCTTTTGCTAAAGATCAGAACACTGAAATTCTGTTTTATGATTTTTCTTTTTAGTATTTGTGTTGGTGGCATTTGGAACTGCACTGATCATGATTGCCCAGGTATTTGTATTTCATTATTCTTTTCTCTCCTCACAACAAAAAGGATAAAGTTTTCAGAAGACAACAGAACCAAATGTGATCCAAGGTTTGGGCTGCTACTTTAAGAAGGAAGATTAAGCAGATGGATATTGAGAGTAGCAGTGGGCTGACTGGAGGGAAGCCTGGCCATACTTATCCTACTTTTTCCCACTTGCAGCCCTACCTCAATGTGCTACATCCACTTCTTGTTTTCTATCTCCTGTTTATGCTCAATGTTCTTTGTCACAGGTGGTATATTTCTATTGCATGTGCAGTACCTAGGCCAGGTATAAGGGTCTCCTCACTTCTAGGTGCAACTTTAATGCAAGTAATAAGAAATCTATCATTCTGATGCTCAGTGTGCTGCATTTTCTCTCTTGTAACAGCAGTTTATGTTTGGATAATGATCCTTATCTTTAAAGATAACTCGAATGAGTTACACTGAGGAACATGCAGCAGTCAGTGAAACTCCCTTTACAGTTCTATATCTTAGACAAGATTATACTATGAACTGTGTGAAAGAGATTTTTTTTTACAAATTAAGGATCCCTCTCTGTATGAGGTAGTAAGACTTAACAATTGCTAAGCAAGGCTGGACAATATGTATCGGTAAAACAGTTGACATTGAGAACTGCTTCATATGTCTTGTGTGTGTTGTGTGTGCATGTGTGTGGGGGGTTAATTATGACTACTCTAGCCTGGTACTGAATTAATATTAGTATCAGGAGCAGGTTAAATGTGCTCTCACAGAGCACCTCCTGCGGTAGCTGCAGCCAAAGTAAATCTAGTTCATGTGCTTTGATGCTTCCCTGTGGCATAAATAAAAGTGCAATAAGGGGGGTTGAGCTGGAGACTTGCTTCAGCAGTGCATTCCTGATTTGAGCTGGAAAAAAAAAAAGATGTCCCCTTATGACAGACACCTGCAGCTTCTTCATACCTGTGGTAACAAGGGTGCCATAGTACCTAGAAGGATGGAGAAAGAAGCTTGTCCTCTTTCACACTCAGTCGTGGAAAAAGATGCTGAGAGGAAGATTCTAGGATATTTCTGAATTGTAATAAAGGGAAAAATCTCTTGTATTTTAGAGAAATTGTAACTCAAAGGCATCTCACCTAGTTAGAACCAAAAGATGCTGCACATTGGAGTGTGCAATATGAGATGGTATCTGATGGAAATAGGTGTCTCTAGCATACTTTGTTTTTAAATGCCATTATAGCTAGACAGATTAAAGTTAGCCTGGATTATGTTCTTAGAAGTAAGGAGAAAGTTTCTTTTTTATCTCTCTTACATAATTTAAAGAATAATGATACATTCTTATGCAAGTGAACATTCTTGTTTGTTCTTTCTCTTTCAAGCTGAGTGCTCCATCACAGGTAGCTCTCATTTCACAACATTTGATGGGCGTCATTTTACCTTTCTTGGGATTTGCCAGTACATTTTGGTAAAAGGCAGTGGGAAAAGCAAATTCACAATCACTTTACAGAAAGCACCTTGTGGACAGGTAAGCCACATTTTTCTTGAAATGTTGAAACAAATGGATCCATCCATATTTCAGGTAATTTTGTGTAAGTTCTACTGTAAACTACTGGTTATGTTTAATAGCAAATATAAACTGAAACAATGTAACAGCTTTTTTTTTTTAGTAGTGTTTGTATTGCTACAAGTTGTATTGCCCTTTGTAAAATCAACTGCATCTTTAGAGGGTTAAAGTCTAAAGAGTTATTAATTTACGCACATTAAAAAACTATAAGCATCTTCAGTTATGGTACCAACAAAGTCTTAGGCTTTGGAAAAGCTTCTGATGGCAGCACTGAGCAGGTTTAATATACTACTAGTTAGGCAAGAGATTTTTTTTTTGGTAGCTTTAGATTTTTATTTGGCACATTATAACATATTTAATTTGTTGAAACAATGCCTTTTAGAAAACTATCAATGAGATAAGCCACCACACGTATTTGTTTGAAAGTATTTTGATAGGCTTTAGGAGTAAAGGTGCTTATAAAAAGTACTTATTTGTGAGAGTGGATTTAATGATGCTGTTAGTCACCTAGACGCACAGGAGAAGGGGCTCTGAGATTGTGACTCACAGCTGCCATGTGCTGAGGGCAGGCATGTCTGAACTCATCAGCAGGGAGCAATGCATGGAAGCTGCCCTGCTATGGGGCTCTCTCTTGTTTCCCTTCAAAAGCTAGACTATGAGCTAAAGCCTCTGCCTTTTTTGTAAGCACCTTCTTCTTCTGCATAGGTGTTGAGACTACTGTTTCTGCATTTCAGGTGGCCTCAAGCTTGGAATGGTTAGTTAGGTAGCCACTGAGAGACAAGGGTGCCACTGGAAACAACTCTTTGCACAACTCTAGGCACCTTGAAAAGTTTTTGGATGAAAACAGAGGGGCCCCTGGGGAGCATAAGACAGTTTAAGCTGATTATATGTCACCTTTTGTCCTGTATTTAGGTTCATAAATTTTGCTTGGATTGCGCGCTAAAATGATGTAGATAGTCAGATATTTATCAATTACTGTAATTCTGGAGAATTTATATCCTTCTGGTCTATAATCAGAGATCATCACTACATTTCTAAATGGGAAGCACCTTCATGTGTGCAAGAGTTTCTTTTTCCTGCATTGCTGCATTTGTGGTCTGATTGCACCAGCTTGATATAGATGGGATCGGACTCTGGCTCAAACACTGTTTAACCTACCAATGAGCTGTACCCTGGGTGGCCATGCAAGTATGGCATGTTGAACGCAGTAATAGTACTTGGGGACCTCTGTCCACTTACTACTAGAATGCCACGGTAGCTAAAATGTTTAATGGTTTGAGTGATAGTTTACAACTGATTTGCCTAATGACAGTTCTGTTATTTCCTGTCTATACAGATGTTTTTTTTCCCCTGTTTGTTTGGTTTTGTTTTCCACAGTAGTATTAATTTCATTGCCTGTTTCTGATGGTGAAACTTGTTTTTACTTAGAACTTTGACCACACCTGCATTGAGTCTATAACACTAGTTCTTGAAGATGATGTGAGGAAACAAGTAACTCTCACAAGATATGGTCAAGTCCAAACTGTCTCTAATCAAGTTTTTAACCTCAATGGTAAGAAGTGCATAGAGAAGAATTTTACCAGGGTTCACATTCTGTCTCTCGTATTCTCCAAAACTTTTAAATAATATCTGTCTATGAAAAGGGAATTTCTTCAAACCTAACTTATGAAGTGTACAATCACTTCATAGGACTTTAGTAATAATTATAGAAATGTACGGTGAAAATCTGTGAAACAGTCCTTCATTATGCCTTTATTTCTTTGCATTTCTTATCTTGCATAGTACCTAGAATTTCCACTCATTTTGTTTGTGTTTAGGGGGAAGGAGGTAAGAAAAAGAGAGAAGGTGAAGAGAGGTTGGAAATCACCTTGATGCTGATGTTAAGGTCTAGCTTGTTTAAAGCTTTTTAAAACAAATAGCATGGAATAGAATCCCTGTGCTCCATGGGATCTACATGGATATCAGTGCTGACTTATATTGTGATTTCAGACAGGTTACTTCACCTTTTTGAAAAGGATGGTAAAATAAATTGGCCTTAAAAACGTGTTATAAAATTAGGTACTGAAGGTAAAAATAATATTGTTAAATTTTGTAAATTATAGTGAACCAGTTACTGGATTTTTAGTCTCTTTCTGAATAAGTAAAGTGGGATTAAAATCCTTTTCCAGACTCCCGAAGTACAGAGTTTAGGGAGTTCTGTGCTAGTGGTTGCAGCTATGTTCTTTCTTCATTGAATTTTTAAGATCACAGTTCTGCTTTTGGCATTCAAGGCTTCCTATGGCAATGAGTTAAATAGCTTATTATGCCTTCTGTTATGCTGACAGTTCTGCTTCCTAATTTCTTTGGTAATTTCATTTTATTTCTTTTGAATCAGTCCCTACTCGCTTTCTTGTCTCTCTCCATAGTCTGCAACAAATATAATCTATGACAAATCTTTTGGTGTCACATGCTTGATAATTGTGTGTATCCAGTAAGTCTTATTGACTAAGAACATCCTTAAGCATTTTATCTTCCTTTTCTCAGTTTATGCACCTAAGGATGTATGTGTGCATGCATAGAGGCTGCTTGTGAAGGTAGGTCCACTTTTAGCCTACAGCTGCAAGTAGCCCGACAATGGTAGCAAATTAAAAAAGCAAATGTTGTTCCTAGATAACTCACAGGCTCACAGCTACAGAAAGGTGAGACATTTTTTATTGTTGACAGAAATTGCAGTTCCTGATTTCTGTTGTTAATGGAAATAAGCTCAGACACAGAGTGGGTATGGATATTTGGCTGATGGTGAGGTTGTACATAGTTTCTCATTTTATTTCTGAGCTTTCAAAATCTTTTTTGTTTAATGGGTAAACCAGTGCAACCTGGATGTTAGATTTCAGTGACTTTGTTTTCTTTTTCTTTTGCTATGTTCAGGGGCTATTGAAATTCAGAATATATCCTCTTTCTTTGTTCAACTGAAAACTAGTTTTGGTTTGAAGATATTGTTTGCTAAAGATGGAGAAAGGATCTATGTTCAAGTTGATGTCAGATGGAAAAGAAGAACATTAGGACTATGTGGAACATACAATGGGAATTTAAGAGATGATTTTCTGTAAGTTGCATGCTGTGCATTTAGATTGTGTTTAATAACAAGTGAAAAGTTTTGTTGAACAAAATCATCAGATTATTTAATTTCATTGACATGCTCAAACATTATTAAATTAACCCATAAAAAAATCTCTTAACTAAAATGGTAGTCACTTTTTAAAATCTGAAAGTCATAAAATCAGGCATTCTAAGATGTTTTGCTAAGTAATTATAGAAAGCTACTGTTTAATTTATAGAAGGTATGAGATGATGATATTGCTTGAATGCATGTTTCCCTTCCTGGATGCTCCCTTGTCTTCAGAGCAAATACATGAGCACTGACAAAAAGAGTAGGTGATACTACTTGTATCATCCTCACATAGTTCACACTTCTGCTTGATTTTTTCCCTCCACATCAATTTCCAATGTAAAAAAAAAATGTAATTCTGAACTACAGAAATATTTTAATTAGAAGGGCACACTTTTCTTATTCTTTTACCTTATTTCCTCCAAAGTTCCTCAAGCTATAATGTCACAAAACTTATCTAGCAATAATAAATGCTTCTGAAATACTTGGTGCAAGCCAGCATCAAAATGCAAACAGCCCCGCTATAGAACACCAAAACTGGCTAACAGGTCATTCCATTTACATACTTTAATAAAGGCCAAATCTCCTCTCACTAATGTCTCCTCCAACTAATTTCAGAGTACTTAAATTAAGCCTAAGTGAAGGCAGACTTTTCGTGTAAGATTGTTTTCACATGACTAAAATATTGAGGAAGAAGTTTCACATGCCCTCTCTTCTTCTGTACCTCACAGGTGGAAATTCTTCTGGCATGCTGATTGTTCAATGTGACTATGCATCTAAGCCTTTTTAATGTACTTGCGTCCTCACCCATGTAGTCCCTAAGGTCAGCAGGATGCTTGCAGTGTTGATCTTTTCCTTTCAGGTCTCCAGCAGGGATGATTGAAGGGACCCCACAACTTCATGCCAATGCATGGAAAGTTTCCTCAGCTTGCTCCATGCCTATCAATATTCCTGTGGTTGATCCCTGTAACGTTAATCAGCAAAATGGTATGTTTTCACATGGGATTAGGTGTATCTTATTATTATGGGACATTTTTTTGTTTTCTCTGTGAAGAAGTTGCACATACATGTATTTCAACTTCAGGTTTAGATGTGCACTATTTCTCTTTTTTTTTTTTTTTTTTCAAAGACCATTTTTTCCATACATATGGCATGTAAAGTGAAGCAAGTACTTGATAAATACAAGCTAGTTGATAATTTAGTGCTGGGTGTACTGGCCACGATTACTAAATTTTGCTGTCTAATACACATGCAGAGTGCTAGACATAATTATGTAAATTATGCCAGTCGAGAGGAAAAATATTTGTAGATGCATGTTTGTAGATCAACAAGAAAGTACAGGAGAAAGTGTTAAAAGTCCTGTCTTTGGCTTCTCCATGCTTGTTGCATTAAAAATTTCCTTATCCTCCATCTATATTCTCTGAGAAAAACTGAAGCAATAAACTGAGAGCCTTGGATTTGTTCGAATTCCTGAGTAAAGATTTAGTTTTGGCTGGTTGACATGCCTATGGTTTCTGTTGAACTTTCACTGTCTCCTTTTTGCATTGCTGTCCTTTTCAATTAATGAAGACAATGGGTAGGCTGTAGTGGCCAATTCTGAGAGAATGTAGTCTAACGTTTTTAATGTTTCAGACTTAAGACCTTACTAAAGATGTGTGATTTATCCATATTTAGAGCCTGTGGGAGCAAGCCTAGAATAACCCTAAACCTCTAACAATGTGGGGCATTCTCAGACTTTTTATGCCTTTCATATTGTCTGTCTTCTAAAGCAGTATGTCTCAGCTAAGTTAGCTCTTCCCAAGGTCCTTTATGCCTCACCTTCAGTTATGTGCTGCCTCAGTGAAAGTGGAGTTTGACATAAACGTAAGCTGCCTAGAGCAGGAGGGTGGACAACATGACCTTCCGAGGGTCCTTTCCAGCCTGAATTTCCCTACAGTTCTGTAATAATCACTGGGAAAAAGCAGTGGAGAATAAAGTGATCTACCCTATGCTACAAGCACAAGCATCTTTTCCAGGTCTATGATGATCTTGATCTGATGAAACTAAAAATCAATGATTATTTGTTTGTTTGTTTACTTATTTTGTCTGGTTAATTTTCAACCAAGTCAAGTTCAGGCCTTGGATCTAGTTTTCTGAGAGACTCTGTAAAATGTGAAATCCTTGTGCCACTGTGTGTATGTGGAAATGAACAGAGAGTCTGAAGGGTAGGGACACTCTTTTAGCAGCAAAAGTGGCTTAAATATGATCCACACTAGTGGTGTTCCTTAGATATTCCACCACTCGTGATGGTAGTCCACCTCAGTGGTCAGAGGAGGGTTTGCTGGTGCTAGAAAATATATGGCCAACTTGGGATTTGCGTGCCCTCAAGCTCTAGTTTGTAATACTTCCTGAGTCCACACACTAAAAAGTATATGGCCATTGTTGATTTTAAAGCTAAATGGAATGTCAAGTACAAAGAAACATATTCCAAGCTTTAAAGGACTCTTCTAACTACTCTTTTGAAATATATTATTTTGGCATTTAAATTTCCTGTACTATTAGAGGAAGGCATAACTGTTTAAGTATAGTTATTTTTATCTTAAGTTGAGTTTATTGTTGAGGGAGTTGCTTATAATATCAGTTTTAAACTATAGAATTTTACAGAAAGACATTGTGCAATAAACCTGTGCAAGGTTTTATTGCACAGCTGGCTATATTTGGTTTTAATATTCTGTGCTATTCATTTGACTAACTGTTAAATTAAAATGGA
Organism: Lepidothrix coronata; assembly: GCF_001604755.1. Taxonomy (NCBI): domain Eukaryota; kingdom Metazoa; phylum Chordata; class Aves; order Passeriformes; family Pipridae; genus Lepidothrix; species Lepidothrix coronata. The sequence goes on from NW_016690189.1 coordinate 2,493,804, forward strand.
TCTGGCTAAAACAATGTCATCTTGTCTTAGCTGAGTATGCATCTCACTGTGATATCATCAATCAAGACGTTTTTGCTCCCTGCCATGCCTACATCAGTCCAGGGTTGTACTACCAGCTGTGCCGCTTTGACGCGTGCAAATGTGGGAGCAGCTGTTTGTGTAATGCTTTGGCTCACTATGCTTACGTCTGTGGCAAGCATGGGGTCATCGTTGACTTCAGATCTCATATTTCTTACTGTGGTGAGTAACATTTCCATAATAGAATATCTTTTAGAAATATCTGAAATTCTACAAATATCATTTGTTCTACAAAATGTACTTGATCTTTTTTTCCTGAAAACTAGGATTGTGCCATGGTAAATGATGTACTTGGGGAGAATAATAGCCTTTACATTAGGCATCTGAGTTGGAGCCCCTGAGCTGGCTCACGGGGAGTGTCTTCCCTTTCTGTTGGTTACAGAGAGAATTGAAACTTCTTCTTTGAACCCCTAAGTCATATGGAAGCCCCTATTAGGCTGAAGTAGTCAGGGAGTGGCAGGAGTGGGGCTGTTCCCTAAGGGAAGGCAAGCTGGGCTGGGAGGGGCACCCGAGGTTGGGCAGTGATTGCCAAGCAGGATACAGTAATGATTTAAAACAAGACATTTCACAGAATCATAGAATATCCTGAGTTGGAAGGGATCCACAAGAATTATTGAAGTCCAACTCCCGTGTTTCAGTTTCTAAGCCATACAGTAATGCCTCAGCCTTAACTGGACCATTTTATTTCTCTTGGAAGCCTGAGTTACTAGATAGATGCCCTGTTTAACATATATAAGACACCCACTGCTTACAAAATAGACATTTCCAGTCAAAGAATTGTTTAACACAAAACTACCTGAATCTAAACATTTCTAACTTAAGAAATCAGTAGAACAGCGTATTTTCCTCTTGCTTTTCAACTAAACCCAGTTCAGCAAGACACCGTTTTGCTTTGATTTTTTTACACTGTCATGATACTGCTTTGTTTTCTATTTTTCACATATTAAGAGTGTGCTGTTCTCCCTTCTCTCTCTCTCCTCCAGCTGTAATGTGTCACAGTGGTATGCTTTATCATCAGTGCTCTTCTTTTTGTAAACACTCCTGTGCTTCACTTTCTATGGCAAATATCTGTGGTGATGACTGTGCAGAAGGATGTAATTGTCCTGATGGGAAATATTTTGAAGAGTCGGTCAACTTTTGTGTATCAATGTAAGTCATAAGAAAATAGCATATTTGTATAGGCACATTTTCCTCTTTCCAGTGAGATTTAAAGCAGCTTTTCTGCTGTTTCCCTCAAGATGTAGACTGCCTAAAGAAGATAGCAAACAATATGTGAAGATTTCATATTCTTTTTACTAATCAATAGCAGGACCTCATCTGATACTGTGTGTACATACATCTACTGCACTTCAGAGCAGATATATCAAACTGCTTTAGAGAAGAACGATGAAACTTTTTTACTTCATGGGAAAGCATTTTCACATGAAAACCTTGTTTTTAATATTTCAGAAAAAAATGAGAAAGAATCTATGTAACAGCGATCCATAAAGTAAAGGGTAGGATGGAAAGAGTGGCTAGGAGTGTCTTTTTTTATGTCTTACAATGCAAACCCCTTCAGTTAAATGGAAGAAAATGATCAATGAGAGGAAATAGTTTGTACGTTGTGTACCAAAATTTTACAGCTTACCATCATGGGTAGTTACTCAGTTCAGATACTGAATTAAAAACTGGAATGGGTATTTATATATAAATTTCAAGATTATACAGAGTTATTTCTGTTCATTGCAGCATATGTTTTGGAAAGCTCAGTAAAATTCATACTATAGGGATAAAGACTGTCTCAAACTATTAAAGAGTGCAAGGTAACTTGTTAATCACATGTTTTTGCATGGTGTCTAGGTAATTCAGTTGCTACTTTTAACCCATCTAGCTCTTATCACAGAGTTAATGGATTTTGCTATGAGAATTGCTCTATCCCATGATTTGGACAATGCTTTGAATGGGAACTACATGTTGTCATTCTACTCCCATAACTGGGAAGAAAAATTACATTAATGCACAGAAACAGCAAATAAATAATACAGAGATTGAGGAAAATCCTGGCTTTGTTGAAGATGATAGGAGTTTTGCCACTGACTTCAGCGCAGTTTGAGTGTCATCATTAAACTTTTGCCTTTCAAAGAAAGATTAAGGATACATACAAGGATTGAGTTAATGAATTATAAGACCTGCTTATCATAATAGCTTGACAAATGAATGGCCCTTAAATCCCATTTCATTTTGCTTTTGTAGCTAAATGCATGAATATTCTTTTGACAGATCTGCCTGTCATTGTCATTACAAGGGCAAAGCCCTCCAGCCTGGAGAAATCCTCTCTACGCCAACAGGCTCCTGGTAGGTTTGAGTGCCAAGAGTTTTATCTTTCATGTATTACAGTTTGGATGCTACTTTAAGAGACCTGAGAATTTTTTTCATGTAGAATGAAGGTTTATTGTATTGAGATTTTATTTTAGTTATATGCTTAGTAAAAGGGAGCCTAATATAAATTGGATTATGTACCTGGTTATTTTAACAAGATACCTGGAAAATTCTTTCTCCTTTTGATTTCTATTGTTTGAATTGGGTTGAGTTGTACTATCTTTTTAAACATGGTGGCTACAAAAAATTTTCCTGTTGAATAAACATGGGTTTCCTTTTCTTTTCCAGTCAATGTTTGAACGGAACAGTGAAATGTATTGAAGCCAGTACAGAAAACACAGGTCATTTACAGTCTTGTCCCATATTAAAGTTGCATAGAGAAAGATTTTGATATTGAATAGTCATTTGGTTTTCTCCTCATATGTATTTTCATTATGAGATACTTAACATCACAACTTATTTAAAATAGGCAGTAAAGAGCACAAGCTGTTTTGGTGTTTTTTCTTTTTTTTTTTTTCGTTTTTCTGTAGCACAAATTGTACTACTAAGTCACTTGGGAAATTAAAAAAATAAATAATTGCATGTGACTTCTAGATCAATGTGTTCTCATGGGAATACCTATAATTAAGCTCACTATTCACATTTAGGAAGCCTTAAGATCTTGATTTCTGGAAAGTAAATTTTTAATGCATTTCTAATAAATTTAAAAGGGATTTATACACTTAAAATTATGCCACTTCTAAAGATTCTTTCTACCTAAGGCATAATTATTCCATCTTTAAGAATGAACTGTGTATCAGATCCAGGGTGCATAGATCCAGATGCTTAATATTATGTTTTGGCCTTTGTTTTTCCATTAGAACAAACATTAATTTTATATCTCTGTAATATAGATTTTGTTATAAACGTCTGTTCAGATTGCATTCTTATGTGTACTGTAATGTAGGCTCACTGTACATTAAAATAAATAGTTTCTGAACAATACCAAATAGAAAACCTTCACTGTAAAAGAGCAGTTGATCTCATCTAACCTGCATTTTGCATTTGAAGTTCACATATGCCCAGATGGAAAAATCTACTATGACTGCAGATCTCCTGTGCCTGGATTACCAGCAGCGGGTGTGAATTGTGGGATCTCTTGTGCAAACCTTGCCATGAACTTCTCCTGTGTCCCCTCTCCACCCTGTGCAAGTGGCTGCATTTGCCCCCCCGGGTAAGCTTTGATGGAGCAGCTTGGAGCACAAGCCAAATACATATTTTCCACAGTTCAACTCTGCTTAGGTTTTTTTTCTTTTTAAATTCCAGTGGTATCGCACCTCTAATTTTGAAACTATTGTTCCATAAACACACAGTAACAGTTAAAAGGCCAACTCTTTTTTTGTCTTCAAGAGCCCTTTTCTCTTTCTTGCTGGTGTAAGGCTCCATGCTGTAATCCTGCCTCAGTTGAAGTATCACTGTTTCTCCATGCAGAGACCATGATTCCACTAACCCATTAGATATCCAGCTTACTCCCTGTTTTTTCTCAACATTCCATTTTATTTCACTATGTGTGTAGCCAATGGTCTCAGTTGTGTGCAGATCAGTGTGTAATGAGACTGCCAGAATTCCCTTCTAGCACCTTGTGGTGTTCTTAGATAACTAAGCACTGGTGAAGGACAGATTTCACTAATTGTTCTTGTCTGGTGTTCTGTAGTCCTCTACAACCTCTGCCTCAACTGAGAAGTTAGCTTTCAAGACCATTAGTGTTATAAGAATGAACAATTATTTTTAACACAAAAAAAATGCATAAATCTGTACAAGTAGTAAACTAGTAAATTTTTACTGAAACATCACCATATTTGCATGAACTTGAACTAGCAGTATTGACATGAAAGTTCATTTAAAAATTTGAAGAAATTAAAGTATAAGTTAAAAACCTAGATCTCAATCCCTACTCTCACAGTCATACCATTTCAAATCAAGTGTTACTTGATTATTTTCTGAATTATAAACTATAACTGGGGTACTAACAAGCCAAATCCCAAGTTTCTGCCCAATAATAGAGTAAAAGGCATGAATTATTTTTATTACATAAGAGAATAAACACTTATTTTGCTATTAGGTGGAAAATTAAATGTATAACATTTAGTGCAGTTAGTAATATTCTCACTGTTAAATGGTATTTCTGGACCCATTATGACTTTCAGGCTCATGGTTCCAAGAAGTGAGTATGGCTTTTAGCTAGGAAGGGGCAAGCCAGATTATCCTAAAAATTAGGTTCAGAAGTTTTATTTTTATACAAGAAAATGTTAAGCATATACCTTTTGATATTAAATCTAAGTGGAAAAGTCATGAAAACCTTGTTATGAGACATTTTACTGCACTCAGAACAGGACAGTTGCTGCAGCCTCAGCATCTTGCATGATACACAGGTGCTCTGCAGTTTTCAGGAGGAGTACCTACATTACCTACGCTCCTGCATGGGAGCGGCTGCCCCACACCAACATACCCCTTTCCAGATAGAAGGATAGAAGGACCTAGTGAGGTCTTCAGCTGTGCAAAGTGGAGATCATTTGATGTGGACAACTTTTGCTGATGAAACAATTGTCCTTGGCTGGATGGAAGACCGGTTGCCCTCAGTGGGGTTTAGACAATACAGTACATATTCAGTTACGTTGATCTGCTTGTGAATTTACTCTTTTGTCTTCCTAATTCTTTTATTTTAAAGGATGGCTGAGCATAGAGGGAAGTGTTATATTCCCGATAGTTGTCCATGCACCTGGAAAGACAGGGAATTTCTGTCAGGAGAAGTGATAGCTACACCATGTTACACCTGGTGAGTTACGTTCATTTTGCATACTTCCAAATCATCTGGATCTCTTAGACCCAAAGTAAAACTGATACAGAAAATTTGTTGAATACTTTTAAATCAAAAATATTCTTTTTTATAGACAGTTACAGGATACATCTTTTATTAGGTTCACTAATAGACTTGGATAAGTAAGAAGACTTTGGGGGGAGTGCTTCTTCAGATCTGTAAAGTAAGCTGAAGACATCGAAGCTAAAAGGCAGTCAAACCCAAATGCTTAATTGCATACATGTTAGTTAATCTCTGAAAGAAAAGACATTTGGCTTCTGGAGAATAGAATATCAGGAAAGACAACTAAGGAGAGAAAAAAGGGAGATTAAATGTATGACAGTAGTAAATAGTCTGCTTATTTGGGAACTGGACTCTTTGCAGTGTAAGTTACCACAAGTGACTGTATAGGAAGAAGATGAGCAACTTAAAAAAAAAAAAAGGCCATTAGAATTGAAAAAATGAGCTAGCACACAGCATCTTTTTAAGGAGCTTTACCTGATACATACTGACACAAACCAGTTTTTCATTAATTATAATTTGCTAGCCAAAATATCTGTGTTCAGTTAAGTATACATTTAATAATGAAAAAAAAAGATTGGCTTGGCAGCTTTCAGTCAGTTAAAAATTTCATTGGCAAATCAAATGAGCATTTACACTTACACAAGCAAAACCAGAGCATGCCAATACTACATTCATACAAATTTGTGTAAAACATTGAAATTAGCTGACAGGAATAGTATTCCTGCAAAATATCAACATTAATTTCTTAAACTCATTCCATACTTGTCTGATAACCTAAACTCTTACAGATAGCAACTGGAAGTATTTTGCTTTGAATATGTGCAGACCTTTATCAAAATTCCTTGAGAAAAAAATAATATCCATGTTTTATGAATGAGCATGTTGTGGCATGGTGTCTTAGCTATACTGGAGGCAGTGATGGAAATATTAACGTAAGCCATGAAAAGTTTGAGATTTGAATTTATTTCTTAGGCGTTTTTACTGTTCATATGGGCTGATGGTAAAATGTTCAACACTTTTCTGCCATGGCATCACCAATAACTTCAGAAGTGATCCACAGAGTAGCTCTCTGTTTCAAGAATTTTCTTCCGTTCATGAATTTCTGCATTATTTGAAATAAAGAACCCAAGAAAGCTTTTTTTGAAAATATACAGAAAATAATCCTGTTATGAGAAGATAATGATTATTAGTATTCCCTACAGTGTTTGTCGGAGAGGCATATTCAATTGCACCAGTTACCCCTGTCCTGCTGTATGCACTATTTATGGAGATCGGCATTATTATACCTTTGATGGACTGGAATATGATTATGTCAGCGACTGCCAAACTTACCTGCTAAAGGTAAGAGGATTGTTCATACATTTCTGTGTGTCCAAGTGAAAGTTTCCATGAAAGAACAAGTATTTTGAACACTGGGAGTTGATCTATAGAAACAAACATTAAGAAAACAGGTGTAGGAACAGGCGTGAAGGAAGAATCTGTAAAAGACATTTTGTGCTCAGCTGTTTGAGAACAGTAAATGGCTTGCATATCTATGTGGTTTAGAGAAAAATAAAACCCAATGTTCTCTGTTCTACCTCAACCTTGCTTTCATCACAATGAGCAAAGAATAACACTATAGAAACTGTACAAACTAGGTATAATCTATATTTATTTAATAATTATCTATAAACCCGGCTTGGCAGAGGGTCAGTGATGATCTCTGGCTGCTTGGAATTCTTCTTGAATGTGATCTGCATCAGATCTGGATTTTATGTGTATAATAATATCAAACACAATGATTTCATAATTCAACAATGAAATCATTTGTTGAATTTGTCTGGCCGCTACATGCTAATGTTCCTCACAGCACACATTTACAGTACATTGCTAGCCTTTTTTGTTTAAAAATATGATTACTGACATTTAGAAATATATTCTATTACTAAACGCACTATTGTTTATTATCATTGTTGCTATTTTTAAGGTGAAGAGTCTGTATTCTCAGTTACAGTAATATGTTTAGAAGAATACTCCTTTTCCTGACTGTCTAACCTTAAAAAAAGCCCCAGTTTCTCAACAAGGACTACTACAAATAGCTTATTTGATGTATGCTTTAGTAGAGTATTCACAGCTGTGAAATAAAATAAATTTGTTCCAGATTTTTGAGTTTGTTTAAAAAGAAAAAAGAAGAGAGGTTTGGTAAAGATAATAATACCTCAGAGCAAACTCTTATATAAAAGAGCTCTTACTCTTAGAGGTATATGAACCTTTGTACAAACTTTCCTCCACTAAGATGTAAAAAACAGGGATTACTTTACCTGTAAAATCTTCTTGCCTGTATGATGAGATGGAAAGGTGGCTCGTCATTTCATAATTCTTATGCTATCCATTCAGACAGATTTGTAAGACAAATCCATGCTGCTTTTTAAAACTTTAGTGTGATACTGGAATGTTTGGCTTTTACAATCAAATGTCACCTGCCACTCTACTGTGTAAGAAAAAAACCTACCTGGAAACAAACCACGGGAAGCATTTGTCATCTGAGAATAAAGTTGGTAGGCAGATAATTAAGGCACGTGGCACACTGTGGCCAATGGACCATTCTTCAGGTGAACATGACAAAAGTGATGAAAATGCTGCCTACATGGATCGCTTTTAAGACTTCTCAGACTTTTTTCAGCTTTTCAAGCTTTACTTTTTCCCCAAACTCAGCAAATGTGAGAAAGTGTAGCCAAATTTGTTCATAATTTTTCTTTCTTCTTTAGTATATGGAAAACTTTCCTGATCTATATTAAAGATCAGGAAAGACATCCTGATCTCTATTAAATTATTACAAATTAGGCATGGCATAATTATATCTGGAACAGGTGATGTATCTGTGGGCTAATTTTTGACTGTGAAATGTTTGGAGTATTTTTAGGGGAAAAAAAAAGAAAAAGAAACAAAGGATGGGATCATATGGCAGATGCCCAAGAGCTTTGAGGGAACTAAAACACAGAACTGATGAACTATGTGATGTGCAATCCTAGAATCAGAGGAATGGAAGATGGCAATATAACCAAATATTTTAAAAGGACTTAATGACTGAATTTGACAAGAACAGACCAATATGTCTGATTTACATATGAAGGAAATTCATATAAATTATAATAAAGACAAATTGCAACTTTTTTTTAATAAAAGAAGAAATTAATGCATGATCAATCTTCTGAGTTATTCCAAAGACAATAAATATATGGATGAGGATAGTCAAGTCAATATGTGTGTATTTTACCTTAAAGACCTTTTTGAGAGAGATTTCAACAAATATTTTTTAGAGACTAGTTTCTCATAGGATGAAAATGAGGATTCTTTGAGACATGAAGTCACAGAATCACAGAATGGGTAAGGTTGGAAGGGACTAACAGTGGGTCGTCTGGTGCAACCTCCCTGCTCAAGCAGGGTCATTCCAGAGCACATGGCATAGGATTGCATCCAGATGGGTCTTGAATATCTCTAGTGAGGGAGACTCCATAATCCCTCTGAACAATCTGTTCCATTGCACAGTAAAGTTCTTCCTCATATTCAGGTGGAACTTCCTGTGCATCACTTTCTGCCTGTTGCCTGGCACCATGAGAATAGCCTGACTTGACACCCTCCCTTCAGAAATTTATATACATTGATAAGGTCCCCTCTCAGTCATCTCTTCTCAAGGCTGAACAGGCCCAATTCCCTCAGCCTTTCCTTGTAAGAGAGATGATCCAGTCCCTTAATGGTCTTTGTTGTCCTCCGCTAGACTAATTAATAGTCTGAAGTTAAAAGACAGGAATAAGTGGCCTTTGTTTTTTAGAACAGAAAAATCCTGGTGGCATCACACAGGGATCTGTGCTCAGACCTGCATTCAGCATCTTCAGAAACAATTTTGAAAAGGTGGCGTGAGGATTGAGGTAGAGTATGCTGATGATAAAGAATCAGTCTGAACAGCTGAAACAAAAGGTTCAGAAGATCTTATGGCAGAAAACACTACATAATAAAATGGAAGATGAAATTCAACAGTGAAATATGCTAATCAATGAACACAACCCCCCCCCATAACTACACTACCATGAAGATAGGCACTAAACTAGCTACTATTATGCAGGAATAGAATTTTATGTGAGAAAAATAAATGAAACAGATGTAATTGACATCTTCATAGTGGCAACCTGAGTGATAATGTGGTGTCATCTGTTCTGCAATTTCACATATGCTTTTATTTGCATGTACACAGTTACACTACAGTTGTACCACATACTGATGTGGTTAAACTACATTATATATGCAGGCTTGATGGCATAACGAGGTTGCTCTTGTTTGAAATATACTTTTTTGTTCCTAGAGTAGAGGTTTTGATGTCTCTCTCTCTCTCTCTCTCTCTCTCTCTCTCATCTCCTTCCCCTGTACTGTGGCTGAGTGAATACATTTTTAATAGTAGTATCCGAGTAATATAATGAGTCTACCTTGAGCTACTATTTGTTCAGAAGGTATGCGAGAGAGTCCTGTCTCTTATAGCCTGTTATCCAAACAGGGAAGCTTGATGAAAGATGGGAAAATATATATATATATAGCTGCAAAAGTTTAAATGCCTTGCCTAACATCTTGGCAGGCACAGCTGTCCAGGGCAGCAGCAGGGCAGCACCTAAACCATGCAACCTGTTCCACAAACCAACTTTTTTTTTTTTTTTTTTTTAGTACAATCACAGAATCATAGAATGATTTGGGTTGAAAGGAACCTTTAAAGATCATCTAGTCCAATCCCCCTGCCATGGGGCTGTGTGTGCTGTTTGCTTCATGTTCCTTGCCTGTAAGATACTACAGAACATCATAGATTTGATAGCTGCTAGTACACATTCCATTGATTTAATGGTAGTTTGCAGTGCTGTTACAAGGCTGGTTTTTATGGATAAGGTGTGAAATGCTCACCAGACACTTGAAATTGAAGCAACTGAAGTGGTTGTAATATTGTATATACAACACTGTATATACAATATTTGTATTTGTCCTTTCACTTTTACTAACGTTTTTCCTGTGAGAAGTGGACAGCTTTGTCTCTGCTAATTTATATACTCTAAACAAAGGTATTGTAGCAGTGCAATAAGGGAAGTTATAGCTACAATAAATTAGCTGGCATACTGGCTCTTCCCAGATGTAGAAATGAGTGCAACAATCTGAATCTGATGTCCCTAGTGGCATGATAATGTGTGGTTCCCATACATGTCACCAGCCCTCACTGTTTGATTTGGCCATTGGCCTCCCTAAATGTGATCTGTCAGAACAACTATTTGATTTGCCATTGTATTGCACTGTACCAAGCACTGTACCTTTTATTATGTTTTAATAAGGAGCTCTTGTGCTCTTGTGGGAGAAAAATCAAGTATCAACTTCCAGCCAATTATGAAACTTCAAACTTTGTTTTCAACATCAGTATCATCTGTCAGGCCTTTTTGTTTAAGGTGACAGTAGGTGTATGAAAAATCCCTTTATAACTAGTTCAACAGATATATCCATCTCTCAGAAAATTGCCAAGAAGATGTAATGCAGCAGTCTTGTGAAATGATACCATCATCCTTATCAAGGAATTAGGAGTTACGTTACACACCAAGAAGTCCCTGTAGAGATAGATGACATTCACAGAGAAGACATCAATATTTACTTCTAATATTTTAAAACCTCAGTAATTTCAAAGGTAAAAAAGAAAAAGTCTTAGCAGACCAACTTGTTTATCAGTGTAGATCATGAAAACACTTCATTTTATCTAATCTAAATATGAATGATGATTTTAAAGTCAGACAGTTTCTTAATTAAAAGTATTTAAATATCTTGTTTTCTTCTATTTTCTGCTTATTTTTTGTCTTTGATGATGCTACATTCTTTCCCAAACAAAATGGTGTTATTTTTCTGATAAACTTTTACTGTGTGTTATTAGTAGTTGTGGTCTCTTTCCTCCAATTGCTGTTTCATAGACTTCTGCTTTTAAAGAAGAATTGCTGTCTTTCTATGACAAGTGTTGGCATTTTTCTAGTTTTGTGGTGGCTTTCAATCCTGCAGCTCAGTGTCCTCATTAATGCTTGTAGGGTCTGTGCCCTTGGAGCGCCTCAGACGTGTTCTCTTCCATGAAGCAGAATTATACTTTCTCTGCTTTGGGGGAGACTCCAAGGAAGAGTTTAGATGGATAGTCTACCCATCAGAATATCCTCAAATGACAGACAGGATTGTTGCAATGTTCTGCTGCAATGCTTATCTGCCTTTTAAAAAACCACAAAAACCCCCATTTCAGTATTTCCACTAACTTTAGTAGGTTGTCAGTAAGGTCCTAGAGCAGAGAAAATGATGGACTGTTTTTTTCCTATATCCTGAAAGATGGAAGTCAGCATAACTAAGCCCTCCTCCTCAAGTATTCCCATTTTATGGATAAGTCTTAATATAAATGATGTGATAAAAATATTTTCACTTTGCACTTGACATTGGGCATTTGACAATTTTAAAATCATCTTTTTAATCTTTTTGATGCAACCATGAAGGTTCTTTTAAAGCCAAAGTTTGTTGGAAGATTACAAAAGCAACAACCGTTTGATCCATTTGATCAACTAATTGAACCATTATCCCAATTAGAATTGCAGGTGTAACTCTTTTGGGTCAGGAGACATCACATGAGAGCCCGTTTGTTAAGGCAGAGGTTCATTTAACAAAACATGCATGATCTTGGGAACCAGTGCAACAGTTTCCCAAATGATTATCCTACTGATGAGGAGTCCCTAGAGGTAGATACCTGGTCTGCCCTGAGGAGTACAGCAAAGCAGCTTGTTTCTTGCATTCTCCTTCTTTTGTAACTTGAAGCAAGTTCAAAGCTCTTAGTTAATGATACTTTTATTAGAGTGCTTAATACAGAGGTTGGTTGATGCACTGATAATATTTTAGCCATTCCTTGCTGATGTATTTATCTTGATTGGTAAATTTGTTAAATGATGACTGGGCATAAGTTAGAGCAGTCACACACAAAGCAACAAATTTTCAGTTACTCATTTGTCATAGTTGAGGAGTCAGAAGTAGCTTTTATCCCTTCTCCCCTTATTATATATGTTATTTTTTGTGCAATTTTTTTTCAGCATCATTTGTGCCAGGTAACCAGTCTGTAGATCCATTAAATTGGCAAACCTGTAGAATTAAATATTATTTTGCACAGTCTCTCTCATAACCTATTTGTAAAATAAATACATTCTTCTTGCTGTTAGTCATCCTATGGAGGATTAAAGTTGAAGGTTCTTGGTTAATTAACATTGTCAAGCTGACTATTCATAGTTAAGACAAATGATTTCTTTTAATAGATTCTGAAAATTTTAATGGGAAAGTAAATAATGTTGAATTTGAAATTATAAATGTTTAAAATTGGACATCATACTCTAATTTTCATCTTTTATAATAAATAAATAAATTATATAAATAAAACTGTTACATGGGGTTACAATCAGAATGCCTTAAATTTTTCAATTAACGTATCTAAACCTCAAACCACATTCCAGCAAATAGTTTCATGAGTAAGTGATGTGCCAAAATATGTCCACCTAAAACACTTGTCATATAATTTATAGCAACAATAATTGTGTAGAAATAATGATGCATTTCTTGACAAGTTGTATGAAAATTTGTGTCCAAACAAGAGACTACACTTCAGTGAAAATATTATTTACTGTGAATAAATTGTGAAGAATACAAATAGTCTGCTTTCCATCAGTCCCATAATTTCAGAAGAAACCTTTCTGGATGCCCTCTTTTTTTCTTGGATCTCTGGAAGTCCTCTAAGGGTCAATAAAAAACCCTTTTCATCTTTGTGTTCAGCTGTACCTGTTTTTCTATTTGCTCTATTCTTTCTGTGAGCAAAAGATCTGATTACAGTTGGCAATGGATTTATGCTCTGGTTCCATTTTCTTCAGATCAATGATTTCAGACTCAATTACCTCTACATGCCTTTCTGTCTCCCCCACTTGATTCTCCAGACCATTAAATTATGCCGTGAATGAATCAATTTTATTCTCCAACAAAGGAAAGACTTCTTTCAATTTGTGCAGATTAGCATGGAGAGCTTCCAGGAAAGGCTTGGGGAAAAGTTTCTTACCACGAGAATGGCAATTTGGAGGCGGTGTGTTCATTGTGTGACTCAGAATTTGGATCTTCTTTCTGAAGACCTTGCCATTTAGTGACCACAGAGCTTGAAGAAAGTGACCTTTTGCCTTGAATTTCTGATTTTGCATCCAACAGCCCTTTGGCTATACTGACTCTCAAATGTTTTACTCTGATGGCTGCCTGAAAAGGCAGTTCCCTGTAAGAATGACTGCCTGAGTTGGAGCACCTCTAGTGGGTATAGCTTTGTGGACTGTTGATGATACAGCACAGTAAAAAATAAACCCCAGCATCATGTGCTGTTGCTTCAAGAAGCTGTATGATGTGTTGGCAGTGGTAAAATGAAAGCTTTTTGTTGTGTTTGAAGTGGTGGGAAGCTCAGGCTAGTCACCTGTGGATGCTGCCTAGCAGTTTATAGCCTCTGTCTCTGGTTGTTGTCAGTGTGAATTAAATTTACTTTGACTTAGATCAGGACATGAGGTTGGGTTGGGTTTTTTTTCCCTGAATGTATAAGAACTAAACTTCAGCAGTGTAAATGAACACATTTAACATTTTTTATACTGAAAAACATAAAAGCTTTGTGCAAGTTCTAGCTTTCTAGCTCCTGCCATAATTTCCTGGAGCTCTTATCCTTTTTTTCCTGTTATGTTTTACTTTATCTTTACAACTGACAATGATAAAATATTGACATTTGTCTTGCACTTATTAGTAAAACAACACTAACAGGTTCCATAAAAATACATGTTTAGATATTAAAACTAACACCACCAACTGTGCTGCTGATTTGTAATTCAGAATAGCTCATGTTACATAATGTGTCACTTGGAAACAAATATTCAAATGTTCCCAAATCTTTAATCTGCAGACGGTCTCACTTTTAATTAGACAGGAATTGAAGTAATGTGACCTGTGCAAAAGCCAAATCTGATACAAAAGCTGGCAAAGATAGGTAAATGAAACAAAAGGAAATTTGCTTTAAATGACCTTTTCTCAAAACTTTTAGTATGTTTCTCTTAAAATATAAAAAAAGAAAAACAAAACCTTTCCAGTGATCTCTATCTGATTAATCAACTTTTTCAAAATTAAGAAACATTGAGTTAGAACAAGGTTCTATTTTAAGTAGATAAAATAAAATATTTGCTGTCATCTATTTTCATTATTAGCTGCAGATTTAAAAAAATTATTTGCATTTCATTGTTGACAAAACCTCAGAACATCCAACAAGTCTATATTGCAATAAAATCTTCTACAAAATCACCTATGTATAATAAAGAAAATATTATATAATACTATATTTTTCCTATTGCTTGTATACATACATATCTGTGTGTATACGCTCTTGTAATACAGCTTCCTAGAGTTTTTGACAGTTTATTCTGCTGGAGATGTATCCTTTTCAGAAGTCGCTTTTAAAGAAATAGGAAAGAGTTGTCATGGATGCATTAGCAAACATCTGGAAGTTGTTTGAGGATGAGTCAGTAACTGGAATAATCTCACTCCCCTTGACATTTCATCAGTGAATCTACTCAATCATGTTGCACTCCTCCATTTCTACTCAACTGCGCTAAAAAGCTAAAAATGTGTCGTGTCTTACAAGTGTATTGCAAGCTTCCTCGCCCTATTTTAGGTGAAAATAATCTGCAGTCATGTAGATGCAGAGGAAAAGAAAATTTATGTGCATGTGCATAAGCAATTTAGTCATTAGGTTCTTGGGTCCTAAATGTGGTTTTTTTTCTTTTTTTTAATACCTGTATAGAAATGCATAACATCAGTGGGGGAAAAAAAAAGTATTATTACTATTCCTTTTCTCTCTTTTCTCTCTCCTGTAAGAGGATCACCTACTATCTTTCCTGTAGTATTTTTTCCCAACTTTCATGTGGATTTCTTCCCAAACTGAGACAATGTGTATCAGTGCCATCTGTTGACTCCAAGTAATATTGCTCCATTGCTTTAATAGCGATGGGAAAGAACATTTGATGATACAAATTTGTGCAGAATGCAAAAGCAGGGATGAAATAAAAATTACATGGAATGTATATATAAAGGTACAGGAGAAATTTGTGCAGCAGGAAAACAAAAGAAGTCTTTCAATAAGAGATGCTTCTTGGTGTAAATTAAAATAAGTTTTGCATAATTAATGTGTTTTTACGGATTATCTGGCAATCAAGTCCCCAATATAATGGCACAAGAAACTAACAGCAAGTACATGTCAGGTGCCAAGGCATTTTCCTGCTCTCCAAAACCAATTAAATATTTATGCCTAAGTGCTCACTAAATCTGGGCTAAGATGTTTTACTTCTCCTAGGATCAATCTTACTAGAGGTAATAGTTTCAATTGTTAAGTTCCTTCAGAAGAAATTCAGAGCCCAGTAAACAACAACCAAAGTAATTCTGACTTTCCATAAAATCTCCTGAAATGTGAGATCTGAACAGAGCTAAGGGTATCTCTCTGAAATATGCACAAAGGAGAAAGCAAATTCTACTTTTTAAATTACTGTATATTTTTTCTCTATTTTTAGAGCTTTTCGCACTTGTTTGTGTGGCTAGAAAACATCTAAAGTGTCATTAAAACAAAAGGAAGATAGGACTAATCTATCTCCAGTATGTCCTTAGATGCCTTTATGTCCAATCTAGTTTGCAAGTTAGTATATTGTAGGGAACAAACCAAAAACAGTGGGTAAATTGGGGTATTAAGAATGGAATGAGTCATTACGCTGAACAGTTAGAGATTTGAATGAAACTTTCAAAGAAATAAATACAGCCACTTTTAAATTGTCCTCTCCCAGGCTACATTTTGACTATGTAAGCACACTGTACAGTACTGTTATTGGTTAAAAGGGATAGAAAATTTCTAACAGGACATTGAAATAGAAGGTTCATAACAAAAATAAACTCTAGCATTCCCAAGCACTGCCAAAAAAAAAAAAAAAAGAAAAGAAAAAAAAGAAAGAGAGAGGAAAAAGGAAAGCAGTGCTTTGCTTTTTTGACTAGGAAGAAATATGGAAAAAAAGTGCAGCAAAGTCTAGAAAAAGAATGTCCTGAGAAGTGGGACTGACAATGAGCTTTTGACTGACTGCCCAGAGCTGTGACTCTGTCTTTTCTGTTGCTTGGCAACCCCATGTTATCACAAAGAAACTGACATTAAGTTGGAACAGACTGGATATGGTAATTTACGTGGGAAGATACTCTTGCAGTGGGAAAACCATTTTATTTCTAGTTTCTGTCAGCGTAAGTAGGTTTCACGTGATGAACTGTGGTACATCCCCTGTTGGGTGCATTTTACCTAAAAAGGTAAAGAGTGACTCTGCCTTGGAAAAAGGCTGTGCAGAAAAAAACCCCAAAACCAACAGAACCCCCCACCTTGTTATTCATTAGACCTGCTCCTAGTGTCTACTCAGACATTTCTTCTAGTGGTAGTGACAAACGCTTGTTTTCATATCTGTCTGGATTCAGTGCAGATTGGAGAGATGGAACTCGATCATTATAATTTATACTATTACATTCCCTAAGAACTCTTGAGATTTGCCTAAGACTTCACTGTCTTATATAAACATTAAAAGATGATCCTCACTTTATCTAATAGTCTTTTCTTTTGCATTGGCAGTAGTTAAGTACTCAATTTCAATTGCACTTTATTTTTGATTTGTTGAAAGAGGAGGCTGCATGTGCAGCAGTTATAGAATAACTTGAAGACTGTGATGGAAGTAATGGCAAGAGTATGTATGTAGAGCAAATATTTTTGTGAAAGCTTTGAGCCGTAAGGGATCTGTAATCCATAATGATGTTTTTTGTGTTTAGGTTTAGGTCTAAGGTTTAATTAGAAAAAGAGAAAGCATAGATTACTTAGGATTTAATGCACAGCCCTTTTTTCTTAAATGTCTGGCTTATTTATACTGAACCATCACCACTGTCTCTCTGCATTTCCATCCTGCATCATTTCTAGTAAATTAACACCATCGTGCAGTCCTACAAGTAAGGAAGCACTTCACATGTCTTCAGGACTCCTTGTTCTGGCTTTGGTCAGCAAAACACTTCCTGGCTCCAGGCTTCTCTCTATTGCAGAGTTAACTTGAAATATAACTCAGCTTTGCCCTTGGCTCAAATCCCAACCATACACAAAAACTTCTGACTTGAGTATGTTGATGCTGTTCAGCTGAAGGGATTGGCCTGGACTGTCAGGCACAGGCAGCAGCTTCAATTAGCATAGCTAATACAGCTACTCGCTCCTGCTTCAAGGACTTGTCTTCATTGCCAAAAAAGGTGTATTTTTACTGTGGGATAATTAGCCTGATTTAACTATCCTTATTTAAAATCAAGGCCTCCACGTCTTTTCTTACAGTGAAGACAATGTTCCCTATTAACTCAGAGTGTCCCCTTTTGCTGATATTAGGTTAACTGAAGAGGAATTAATTCTGCAATGAAAAGAGCCCACAATGTCTTAGACATCAAAAAGACCCAGAGACTGCAAGCAAAGTCCTTCTCTGTACTGAGTCATGGTGGGGAGGTAGCTTCCTTGTTCACTTTTCATTTGGCCAGATACAAAATGTATCAGCTTGTATCCTATCTACAAAATTAATGAGATTGTCTCCTTTTTAATTTACAACATCACCTCCAATAAATCCAAAAATGCTCTGGGCTGTTACCTGACTTGGAGGGAAATAATTGTTGTACTGACTCAAGCAGCGAGCCTGGCTTAATTAAAACACAGTGTATTTCCCAATAAGGTTGTGACCAATTTTATTCTGACTGCAACCTAAAACAACTTTACAACAGAATGGAATAGATGAACTTTTCTTTACCTTGAAGCTTTCAATACTTTTAAACTGAATTCCCCTGCTAAATCATGGAGAGCTGATTTCTTACACCCCCTTACCACTATGCAGTTAGTGACTAACTCTACTCACTGTAACTATTGTCTTCCAAGCTAACTGCTGACAAATACCATCTGTTTCTTGAGCCCTGGCATTAGAGTAACACAGAGCTTGCAGGCAGTCTTCCACACCTTGTGTTCATTGCATTAGCTCATGCCTGCTGTAGAGTGTTTTCTATGCAAAGTAGCAGCAACCTCTGGCTTGTGGGCCGTGCTAGACTAAGGGCAGCAAAACTGTAACACCTCCTCTGTGTGGCAAAAAAATACCTCTACACTTTCTGTCATCTGGGGTTGGGTTTGGTTTTATTTTAGTGTTCTTTGGAGAGCTTGGTCACTATGACCTTTATTAAGAAAAAACATACAAACTGCTTCCTATAGCATCTGTATTTTCTGTGTGCAGTGCTCCTCACCAGTGAGGAAAATTTGCTGATTTTTTTTTTTTTTTAATTCTTGAGTTCTGATGAAAAAGGAAAAAATAAGCGTGCAAATGCAAGGAGTGGTTAGGAGTAAACAGCCAGCACCTTTCAGGAGTACACTGACCACAGGAGGGAGCAAAGCTCTGGGGAGAAATGCTGTGGGCACAAACCAAGGCAAGGGATTCTCCCATTACAGCCAAGAGGAGCTCTCCAAGAGAAATGCTGGGAGCCAAGAGGAGTTCCCAGAACGGGGAAATTCCCATCTTGCCCACCATGGCTTTTAGCACCTGCAATTAGTTTCATCAAATCATAGTCTCAGAGAGTGTCTAAAGGACCATGGGAGTAAGAAAAGGAGTTTAAACATCTTTGTTCCCAGCACTACCCAAGTGTCCCATATAAGACTAGATGACTTGGTGGGTGAGATATATAGCTTTTTTATTTCATATCTGTCTTATCTTTTATTTTTATTTTGGTTTGTGATGACTGTAGGACTGAATTCCATTAAAAATTAAACCAGAATCAGAAGCACTATTATTGGCTCATGTTAATGTTATGAAGTTAACTCTCTCAAGTAGTTTCTATAGTTACAGCTGCTTGTTGTTTTGCAAGGATTGGTACAGAAATGAACTGGAAAGCAAATTAAAATAAGAAATAGTAAGAGTAAGTTAACCTTGGTTTTGTTTGTGGTAGTGTTATCAACTCTGAAAATACATTTTTCCTGCACCAAGGTGCAGGAGACAGAAGAACCACAGAACCACAGAAGCTGTAGGTGAATAAACAGACATATTAAACCAAGGTACAAAAGTGGTTTTTTTTGTGCCTAGAATTCAAAATTAATTTACAGGCTGGAGAGCCAAGAGGTATGGAGTTAGGAAGGTAGTAGACTTGAATTTTAGGTACTAAAATACCAGTAAATCAAAAGACGACAAAGTATTCAAATCTTCTAAATGTAGAAAAAACCAACACCCCACAAACAAAAATATCAGCAGAAACCTTTGCCCCCTCCAAGAACATTGAGTATGACTCATGGTTTTGTGAATTTTGATGGGTGGAGGTACAAAAACTGTTCTATCCACTACTGACAGATGGTAGGATTCTTGGTTTTAAAAATATGAAAACAGCTTGATCTCATGTACCTTGGTTTAAAAATAAAGCTTTTTTTATAGCATGTCTCAATTTTGACAACCGCACTGAGCCATAAATATTCAATTCCATGTATAAGCACATTTTAAAAGCCTAAACTAGACTCTTATTTTAGAGGTAGGCTGGTCCTCTGAGTTTGTGAAGTCCTCAGGAAAAGGAGTCACAGCTGAACATAATGGCTCTTTGTGTTTAACTCCAAAGTTTGAGTTGTTCGTGGGTTCATCTTTGAATTTAAAAATCCATTTCCTTGTTTGGTAACTTTCTTAAATTTATTTCAAAAATGTGGGAATACCAAATTATCCATCTTTTTGTGATGGTAAGCCTAGAATAAATCTGCAGAAGTGAAATGCAATTGAATCTGCAAGTAACATGATTTCTTCTTAATGTTGCAGAGCACAGATAACTCAAATATATCTATAATTGCTCAAAACAAAAAGTGCTTTGACAATGATATCGTTTGCTCAAAGAATGTTTTCATCACTGTTGGAGACACTGAGATTTATTTTAGTGAACCTTCTGAGAAGCAGGTTAGTTAATTTCTTTCCTTTTTGGGTTGCCCTTTAAGATAAGCATTGCAAATTTACAGCTCTAAAGGAGCATGTTTTTGGAAAGCGTCTCTCAGTCTGAGTTAGTATAATACAAGTGCCTAGGCCCAAATAAAGCAGCAGGTCCCAGGACACATCTTTTTTTTTCATTGCTTTTTTCAAGTTCTACCTGTCCTACAAAGAAGACTGCTCAAAAGTCTCAAGGAGTTGAAACATACTGGCATTTATGAGTTTCTTTCCACTTGGTTTTGAAAGAGAAACCAAAGTAAAAAATCAAAGCAAACTTGAAAAATTGAAAAGACAAAATATCAAAGTATTAAAAAACATTTCTAGTAATATTGATTCACCTATATGCTAAAGATCAAGTATTCTTCAATATACGCTTTGTAGATAACTGGCTGTATACCTTGGTAGAATTACTTTATTAGATCTTAATTAATAATCATTTCTGTCAGAAGACCTTAAGGGGACAGGAAAACAAATCTAAATATCAGCTTTGGAAGGCTGGATATTATACCGTGATACACTTTCCAGAACAGGACATTACAATTCTGTGGGATAAGAAGACTATGATGCATGTTAAAGTTGGACCTCAGTGGAAGGTGAGCCAAAATAAAAACCTGAGATTTTGTGTAGCTTCTCTATATCACTAATGTGATCTCTTATTGAATAATTGTGATTGTCTTTTCTTCAAGACTAGCTTTCCCAGTGATATAGCTGTTTATCATGGTGTTCAGCTGCTAGCATTTCCCAGGTAAGAAGAGATGGAGAACGTGGCTTCTGAAGAGAAACAGTGGTTCCTACATGCACGTTTACTCTGTTGCTCCATATGTTGCAACCTTGGAGACAAGCAGGGATTCAACTCTGACTCAAAGATACTTTGGGGGCTGGAAGGAAGAGTTAGTTTTGAGTTACCCAGTTCACTGCATGTTTTCTTAATTCCATATCTAGTGAGGGGGAAGACGGCAGGTTTATAGCACAGATTGGATTAGATTGATGATGGAACTGCACCCTGAGATGTAATAGAGGCTTCTGAGATGAAGAGATGTAGTCATATCTTGGGTTTAATTTAAGAAGACAAGACACAGGAAAGGATTTTGACAAAAACTGACATTTAAACCTAACGGGTATATTGAGACAGGGTTCAGCCATGATTCAGGGAAGAATACGAGGCTCCGTCTCTTGCCAGTTGCTCTTCTCTTTTCCATTCCTACATCATCATCTATCTTGGTGTCTCTGTAACTCAGTTTTTGGGTCCTGGCAGAATAACCTTATATGTGCATTTCAGAATTACATTTCTGTTTTGTTTCAAACATGAACACATGTATCAAGATGGGGCTCTTTCAGCAAAACAAAAGAAAGCATGCTATGCTAGAGTACAGTATCAGATTTTTCAAAGTGTAAGTCAAAGCTATAATGACCATCTAATGTGGTATTAAAGCAAAATTATTATAGGCTTTTGTCAAAATAGCCATAAAATACTTACTTCACCTACAAGCTGATTCATCATCAATAAATACACAGAGTGAAAAGAAAAAAAAATCTCCTGTTTTTCAGTAAGCTAGCAGTGAGTTCTACAGGTTGCATGCAGGAACACGAATAATTCCAGCTTTTTCTGTTTCCAGCGACTGTTTCTTCCAGAAGCTGCAGTTTAGTTAGATAATGTCTGCAGCAGACCTTAAGAAAAAGGAATTTATTAGCAGGAGCCACAGCACTTTAGAAATCCAACTCTACTTTTTACTGTTGCGCAGAAATTTCTATTTTCCTATATATTTATATATGCATGCATGTATATATACTTTTTCCATCAACAGCACATGCCCAACACCAGAAATCTGCAGCTGTCTCTTTTATAACTGTTACTACAAATATGCTTGCTATTGTGAGCTAAAATTAGAAGCAGCAAGTTTTAATGACAATAACTAGTCAGACTTCACAATCATGAGGTAATTCACCTGAACTTTTGACTTTTGCACTGGGTGCACTACTAAGCTTTCAGAAGAATTATTACTAGATTCCAGTCCATTTTCACAGGCAGACAGTAAGAACAGGTTCTGGAAAACAAGAAGAAATCCACTGATTTCTCTTAATAAGATATTTGCAATATGGAACCGTAAGAATAGCAGAGTGTCAGATATTTTTAAAGTATAAGTCAGAGTTGCATTCAGCTTTTTCAGTTAAAAAATACATTCCATGTGTGTAATTGTACCAATTATTGACTGTCAGTTTGTAAGAAAAAAAATTGTTCTTCTCTTCCAGGGTAAATTGGCAGGTTTGTGTGGAAATTTTGACAAATATACTTCAAATGATCTGACTACATCAAACAACATGGAGGTGAGAAATGCACAGGTGTTTGGAGACAGCTGGGTATTAGGACAGGTAAGTCCCGTGTCCAGTAAAACATTAGAGAAAGAGATGATAATTTTAATTTATAAATGAGCACGGTATAAGCAAATGATGCACAGATATTTTCTAAACTTACGGTCACTGCATAAGAGGGTATTTTAATTTTTATGTCTGTAGATGTGAAATGTGTTAAGGTCTTATGTTATAGCAAACACATACTGAATTTAAATGAAAGCAAAAAATCTCTTCAGGGAAGAATATGTTTTCCCCTATGTAAGACAATCATTATAGTTGTCTGGATTTCAGTTTTCTACAAAGTTAGGTACATTGCTTCTGTTATTTTTGATTCATCCCAGTTTTAGAAACAAATGTAATTTCTCTGGTGTTAGAGGCACCAGGATACTGAAAGTAAATTGAACCTGAATGATGGGAAAAAAGGTCTGGAAAAAAGTTTCTTTCTGAACACTGAAAAAAATGATTTAATTTAGTTGTGAACAGAAAATAAACTGACAAACCAGAGGTGATGAAGGGATGGGAGGAAAAGGCTCAGAACAGCAACAGGCACAGCCAGTACAGAAACTTGGTTTCTGAGGGGAAGAAAGGGAACTGTAGAGAGTGGATGATGCAACTGGGTTTTATAACACAGAAGAATAGGTATTTTTTTCATTTGTGCTGAAATGATGTAAAGTTTTATAACCTTGTGAACCTCCTGAAAAATCAGTATTTATAAAACACTCCTTTTGGATGTCTGTCAGAACCAGTTTTTAATTTATTGTCTCCTTGACACAGCAGGAAGATGAACAAATATCTCTTGCCTCATGAAAGAATGCTTTGGAATAATGATTTTGAGGCTCTTCTGCCTCCATATCTCCCTTTGAATGTGTTTTGTTCTACATAAAATGTTAAAATTGTGTGAGCAAGCAAGGCAAGTGTGTAGTGTTGGTATTTATATTGCTTGTCTAGAAGGTCGTAGATAAACAAATGTGTATGAAGTGTGCGAATTTTTCTTTGCCATTTTATCAGTTCAGTGGCTGCTTTAAAACAATGTGTAGTGTTTGCATAGCACATTAACTTCTAGCGTATTTATATATATATATGTATATATATATGTATTTGTTAAATTTTGTGTAATCTCCTGATCTCAGTGTCTGCCGGAGCACTTAGGATCTAAGTTCAGCCTGGGCCTCTCTGGTAGCCTCTGCTCAGATACTTCATCTGACCCTGCAGTAGGCCTCGGGGATTTTTTCAAAAAGGACCTTTGGCCTTTGTGGTGATGTATCCTGTACTGTAAAGGAGTATTCGATAGCTGGAGGCCTAGAAGCCAGTTCTATTACTGGCAATCATGCTTGCATTAGCGCTGTGAAGCCTGGGATGCTTTCAGGGCTTCTCCCTTCTGGGAGTGGCACCCCATCCCCTCACAGTCATGTCTGAGCAACTGCACAGGAGGGCAGTGTAGGTGGACAACTGCACTGCAGCTAAGGCTGCTTCGAGACACTCCAGTGATGCCTATGGATTCATCATTAGAAGCCCTCCTGGGCTTCTCTGCTGCACCAAGAGAGCATGGATGAACTCACATTCTCTGAGCTGAGTGTCATTTTGTTATATTTTTCTGTTCATTTGTTTTTCTTTTTGAAGAGAGACTTTAAGGGAGGGAGTTGTATCTCAGCCATTTTTGAGTTATCATGATGATCTTTGACTCTACTTTTTTTTTTTAATGGGTTGCTCCCTTCCTACTGCTGCTTCTTTATTTGAACTTACAGGGCTAAAGCCATCCGCAGTGTGACTCCATTTAAAGTCAGCACAAAACCACCCAGGATGGATTTGGACCATGTATTTGTTTGTGATGTTACAGTTGGTTACTCTGGTAATGATTATAATGTGTCACAAAGAAAACATTTTGTCTTGATGCACTGAGCAGACAGCAGGAACATTTTAGTACTTCAAAACAAAACACAAAGATTCTTTTTTTGTGAAAACGCTTTCAATTATAACAACAAATCAGGGAAAGAGGACGATGAAGAAGATAGTATTTAAACTTTTGTTTTCCGATTATGCAAGTATTGAATTATATGATACTACAGTGTATCTGAGTCTGTGATAAACACACCTAACTATAAAATATTTGTGGCGTTTTTGCTTGTTTTCAAGTGCAAGAGCCCAAATGAAACGCTGAGACCATGTGATGTACATCAGAGCAAGTTCCCTTATGCCAAAAAGGAATGCTCAGTTTTATACAGTGATGTTTTTGCACCTTGTCGCAATGTGGTAAGTTTATTAAATATCCAAGATATTCTGTCATGAAAATAATAAAATTACAGCAATTAATTTCTTCTTGCCATTCCCCTCAGTCTGAATGTCAGGGAGGATACAGAGCAAAGCCCTGCAAGTATCTCTTTGAGGGTGGGCTATGTTTGTGCAGAGCTCCTCATTCCTTTCAAGACTGGAGCCTATTTCATAATAGTGATAACTGGGAGTTGTGAGTTAGTAGACTGAATAGTGAAAGTCATGTTCTCTTTGATTTTATTCATTATCTCAAATGGTGTTATTTTGTTAATTATCCTGTTCAATATAGAAAGAAATTTGAGAAACCAAGATTTCAGCTTCAGAGCTGTTGATATTTTTAATTAGTGGACAGCTCATCATCTGCTTTTTATCAAAACTCTGAGGCTTGGTGTCCTTGTTTTCCCAATACCTGGCTGAGCCTGGAACTTGAGTTACAAGAACGTCCTTAGGTCAGTCTAGACAAGATGGGGGCAACAACAGCTTTTGTGGTAATCTTTTGTTCCATTTTAATCCACCTCTTATCAATGCAAAACATGCTTTATACATTTTTCCCTATTTTTGATTTTAGCTTCCCAAAGGTATTTAGGCACTTCTTTACACCTGGGCAAGCAAGAACCGCTATAACTTTTTGTCTCAGTCTCTTATTTTCTTTATGACTATTAACACTAAATGCTTAATATTAGATGTCGCAGCTGAACCTCCTGACTTTCAAAACTGAAGTTTGATATTAACATGGTTAGGCATTTGCCTGTGTAGGAGGTTGCAGTAGCTTAACCCAAGAGATTTATTAGTGTTGACTTAAGTTACTATGTAAAGAATTTTTTGAGCATGTGCCTGAGAACATAGTGATGAGTGTATTTTAGAAGTGACAAGTAATAAATAAAAATGGAACTTTTGAGAGTTTTTAAGAAGCTGTATTATCACAACTCATAAAGAAAGATGTTTTCTCTTGAATATTCATTTTCTATATCTTATCCATGTTGTGATGAAAATTTGAAAACATTACGCCAAAAATTTAGCATAATTATGTTAAAAAATATATGTCAGGTGCAAAACATAGTCAAGTATTTTCACACATACATATGTATCTTCTATGGTTCAGCCTGTAAAGCAAACATCTTTCATGTGTTTTTAAAACCTGTTTATTAGCATGTGAAAATACAGCTCCTGCAAATGTAATGTAAAGTGACCTCCTATCAAGGGCATCTGCAGAAGACTGCTAGCTACAGGGGTGGAGAACTGGGTGCCAAGGAAAAAGCCCCAGCAGAGACTGACACTGGGGGCATGGAAAGGATGGAAAACATAGATGTGGGTTTCAGACGTGCTTGGAGCAGCACTATTACTGTTGCTCCTGCTCTGCGGCTGATGGCGGATCCTGCCGTGCATGGAGGGAAGCTCCTGCCTGTGGGACACGTGGCCTCAGAGTTCAACTCAGGCTGGAAAACCCAGTTTTCAGGGAGACAAAAATCTTGCATTTCTGGCTGGCAGCAACTGATGGATTGCAGTTGCCCAGTTAAGCACTGAATTCAGCAGAATCTAAGAAGCCTCAACACTTGCAGAAAAAAAGGTCTTCCTCATGATTCCTAAGCTCATTAAGAACTTTGACCTAAGGCTCCCAGTTTGTCACAACAGCAGGATATTTCTGACCCATGGAGAGATGCTGTCCTGCAGGCACGAGAGACAGGTTGAGGTCTTTGAAGCCAATCTGCTGTTTAGTGATTCCTGCATAACTACTGCAGTTGTTTTCAGTGGAACTAATGCTCGTGTGTGTTCTCCGTGTTCTCAGTGGTATCCCTGTTTTCAAAATAAGAAAAAGAATGAAAGCAAAATGGCATCACTCTCTACTGAAGGCAGAAAGTCAATCTTGATCGAGCCCCTGACAGCTTCTAGCAGCTGCCAGCTGAGAAGCTGCCTCTGTGTTAGATAAGTGCTGCTTTGTTGCTGTGATGGTATTTCTGTAATCTGACGTGTGCCATTTGAGTGCTTTACAGCTGAGCTAGACCAGAGACTAAACTGAAGAAAAGCGTTGCTTTAAACATTTCATGTGTTGAGTAAGAACGCTGTTTTGGAAACATTGCTCAACATTACAAAAATGATGATTTAAACTTAGGGAACAATGTATCATGTAAAACCATGAAATAATGTTATAGTATTTTAGAATGAGGATATGGATTTCTGATCTAATGAAGTTTTGGGGGCAAATTATATTAAAATCTTGATAAGTGCAGAAGTATTTTTTTGCAAAATGTCACCAGTGTGCTTAAGCTTTCTTTCTCTGGGCAAAACCCTCTCTACAAATTATTACTTTAATTACTTGGTAATCATAGCCGTAGCTGTGACTTTGTTATTTTTCATGCAAAAGTGACAGGATGACTATAGATGGCAGTATTTGCCATATAAAAAAAAGCAGAACATCCGTCTTCAATATACTGTCCAAAATTGATGAACAGCAGGTGTGTGTAGAGACAAGTTTGTTGGCAGTCACTGGCTGAAATTTTCTTTTAACATGTAACATAGGTATAAGCTGATCATTTAAACTGTACTTTCTGTGTAGGAATATGCCCAAACTTTGGAAAATAACTTATTTTTTTGTTTAATTCTTTCAGTCAATCCAGAAGTATAACTCCTGCTGAAAATGCTACAACAAAAATTCAAACAGCTCATGCATTTAAATAACCTCTTTTTCTCTTCCTTTTTTTATCCCCCTACAGATTGATGTGACTTCTTTTATCAAAAATTGTCACACAGATACATGCAACTGCAATCTTGGTGGAGACTGCGAGTGTTTGTGTACCAGTATTGCAGCTTATGCCCACAAGTGCTGCCAGCAGGGAGCAGCAATCCACTGGCGATCTCCTTTGCTCTGTGGTGGGTATCTGGGCTGACCATGCACCAGAGCTCATCTCTGAGGCCTTTGGCCTTTTTGCTGCCCAATTAGACAAATATGACAGAAGTAGGTGGATAATAAACGTACTTCACATTTTTCAGGCTGTCTGCGTGTTAGCTGTGCTAGCCTTATACACCCTGCTGTCTTACTGAAGAGGGGTGACTGTGCTCAGGGTGTGCTAGTGCAGAGACTACTGGAAAGGCACCTTTGTAACAGATCTGGGGTACATCCAGTGCTCCGTGTAGGGCTGCAAACAGATCCAGTCCATTCTTCTTTTCATTGACATCAAGAAGAGTTCTTAGCTATAGAATATTTCATGCTTCAGGTCTGCTGTCCCGGCACATCTACTGAAATACTGCTGTATGTCATTGAACAAAAGCCTAAGGAAATAAAATCCCTGGCTGAAATATCTTGTGGAAGATGAAACTTCCGCTGCTGAAAGTGAAATTTACATTTTTTAGGATGCAAATATGCATGGATTCTCTTGCTACTTTGTAAGAATAATGTACCTTTTTTCTTTTTCTTTTAGCTTATGACTGTGAATATTACAATCAAGGTATGTAGTATTTGATATTCCTGCCTTAAAAACTCGGTTGAATTAATTTATGGGCTTTCTCTTGGACTTGATGTATGTAGTTTTAACATTACTTCTATTTTTAATGAGTAAAGGTCAGTGGCCCAGCTGTGTTGAATGATCTTAGTAATCCTTAATACCTCAAATAATAACCTCATAATGTTCAATGTGTGGGTGGATTAATCCACCATATAGCATATTACTGAAGTCAGGGAGAAGCTCTAGAAGGATGTTAGCTTATGCTTGTACTGTAAATTTCAGAACTGGGACCTACAATATTTTGAAATTGATATGTTTTGGGATGTATGCGTGAGTCTCACAACTACTGTACTCTAAAAAGAACAGTACCTTAGAATGAGAGTGGTACTGATTTAATAAAATAAACTCCTGTGTCATCCCCTCTAATATTTGGATACTGTGCACGTGTTTTGTAGGGAGCAAGATGTTGAAAGGAAAGGGAAACTTGACTAAATGCAATGATATGAATGTGAATTTTAATTTATCTTTTTTTAGCAACTTACATCCTATAATGAGCATCATATAGAGATGATTCGTTTCTCCTCCTGGCTGCCCCAGTAGAGTAGTAGCATGTAGATTTTCCTAGGTATAACTGAATTTCCACAATTACTTTGTAGCAGGGAATTTTACCTTACTCAAAAATGTTTGAGGACATGGTTTAATGGTGAACATCATGGTAGGAGTAGGTTGACAGTTGGACTTAATGATCTTAAAGGTCTTTTCCAACCTAAACAATTCTACAGTTCTGTGAAAAAGTAGGAAGGAGTACTGGTTTTGGCTTGGATAGAGCTAACTTTCTTTATATAGTTAATATGATGATATATTTTGTATTCATGATGAAAATGGTGTTTTAGTTACTGCTTACACAGTATCAAGGCTTTTGCTGCTTCTCATGCTGCTTCTCATGCAGGCTGGGGATGCACAAGAAGTTGGAGGCGACACAGGTGGGACAGCTGACCCTAACTGATGAAAGGGATGTTGCAGAACATATAATGTTGTGCTCAGCAATAAAAACTGTGAGGGAAGTTTTCTGGATGTAGTGGGTTGATCTCGGCTGGATGCCAAGGTTCCCACCCAGCAACTCTATCACTCCCCTTCCCAGCCGGACAAGGGAGAGAGTAAGGTGGAAAAACAACTCATGGGTTGGGATAAGGCAGTTTCTTTAAAGCAAAAGCAAAGTGGAATCTTGTGTACACAAAAGTGAAGTGAAGTGAAGTGAAGTGAAAGACAGCTGGGTTTATTCTCTGCTTCCCATGAGCAGCGATGGTTGGCCATTCCCAAGAAGCAGGGCTTCAGTACGCATAATGGTTCCTCAGCAGGCAGCTGTGGGAGATAATGAATCCCTGCCTTCCCTCTCCTTGCCTTAGCTTTTATATCTGAGCTGACGTCATATGGTCTGGAATATCCCTTTGGTCAGTTCGGGTCAGCTGGCCTACTTGGGTTCCCTCCCAGGATCTTGCTCTCGATTGAGGGAGGAATGTTACAGTGCTGATACTGTGCTCAGCAGTAGGCAAAACACTGGTGTGTTATCAACACCCTTCTGGCTACCAATGCAAAGCATCAGCACTGTGAGGGCTGCTATGGGGAAATGAACTCTAGCTCAGCCAGACCCAATACACTGGAGCATATGTTGCTTAGGGCCCAGTTAGGCATTGATTGGCTGGTGGTGAGGAATTGGGTTTTTCGCATCACTTTTCTTTTAATTGTTTTCCTTTGTTTCTTTTTCTTTCCTTCATTAAAACCAAAAAACAAACCAAATTAAACTGTCTTTATCTCCACCCATGAGTTTTTTTCAGTTCTTCCCTCCTGATTCTCTTTGGGGGTGTGGAGTCAGTGACCAGCTCTGTGGTGCTTAGCTGCCTACCAGGCTTAAATTTAAGGACAGCATTATGCATGTTTCCACTATCAAGTGAAAACAAGTGGAAAATTAGGACTTAAGTTTTGTATGTTATGCAATGAGGATTTTTTTTTCTATTTGATTTTTCTTCCCTTAGGTCTTGGTGAAGGACCCTATATTTTGGCAAGTTTTGGAGCAAATGACACAATTATCGGGGCTAATGTATCCAGTAGAAGGATATTTCCTCTGCCTAGAACCGGAGCATATGGAAATGTAATTTTCGGTTTCATGATAACTCCAGGTCTTTTCAAAGATGAAGATTTATGTAAGTGTTCTCAGCAGTTTTGCTAATGGCAATATATACATCTCAAACTATATGAATGATTTTTGCAGCATCTTCTAAATCTCACAAAATAGTCTAGATATTTTTAGTTATTGGAATAAGTGAGGATGAAGAGGCCAACTTCAAAACTGAGGAATTTAATTTTTATTTTTTTTTTAATATTAGAAAACCTCACTGCCAGATTTAAAGCTGACTTCTCAAAGACTGTTTTAGAAATATAAAAAACCCAACCAAGTGAATAAAATACTTTTATGAAAAAAAAATTACTTTGTATAACTGGAAAATTTTGCACATGTATATAGCAATTACCAACACTGAAGGTCAATGCAAGATATTTTTGTCTCCAGTAAAATCAATTCTACTTTATCATTTCTTCTTACTTGTTACTTTCACTGGACTAGAAAATGTGCAACTTAGAATGATCAGTCTGTTTTCTGCGTTGTTAGTAAGCATACAATGTAGAAGATAGTTTCTTAGCTATTCCTAAGCTCTATTTTTCATTTATCAAAGACTTACCCAGACTATACAGCCAAAAATAAATATGTTTAAATATTTTTCCTTCTGTATGTATTTTCCTTTCTTCACATATATGCCATTTGTGTCAAGTAAGTCAATATAGATTTTTTATTGTTTTCTCACATAATTTAATTTGTTGAAAAAATTCCCAAACCCTCAAAGTAGAAAAGGTCTGTCTTCACAGGAAAGTGAAATAAGCTTAAAAACATTTGAATTTTTTTCAGTGGGGAAATTAGGTTCTTAGATGTGATTTTGAAATGAAAAATACATAGAACAAAAGAATTAAATCAGTCTTGTCAATTCTCCAACTAATGTAAAGCAGAAGTAAAATATTCATTATATCTGTGCAGTACACAGGTAGGTTTCATATCCATGAGGAATGAGATAGTATTCATGTAGAATAAAGACACTTTAAGACTTTATTCAAGTTAAAAATCAAGTTCTTTCATTTTCAGAGAATTTTCTTCACTTTTGATTTCTGGCATGGGCAGAGCAAACAGAGGGTCAAGTCTCTTATTTGGCAACAGGTTTTCTTACTGTATTGCTGGATATGACTGTATGTAAAAAACCCCCTGACCTCAAGATGAAGTCAAGCATGTTCATACAATTTGATGTTATTTACTAATGAAATTTGGGTACCCCTAAGTTGTCAGACATTTGTCCAAACTTGAGAAAAAACTCCCAATCTGAGCAAGTTCCAGTCTAAGTCTGCTTATGAATAATTTTGAAGGCTGTTAGCAGTAGGCTGAATGTAGTTTTGATCTAACTGATTAGCTCCCTGGTGGTTCTGGATTATATGATCAATCTCTTTTAGACTCTGCACTGCATTTCCAACCATCTTTTGTGTAACATAAGCCTGAAATATTTTTTTGTAAAAAGCATGTGTTTAAAAGGAACCACTTAAAAGCCAATATATGTAATTTAATCTCAATTGTAAGTTGTTTTCTGTGAAAATCTTACTATAATTATTATTTTTTTCTCCTCTGGAAGCTCTCTCTCTTGTTTCCCTGGAATCTGCTGAAAGACCAAACTACTTTCTGTACGTACATGACAATGAAACCATTGGGCTGGAACAGTGGCAGGCAAGTGCCTCCTTTCAGAGACGAGCCACCTTCTTCCACCACCGTGGTCTCTGGAGTCCAGGGCTCAGTGCCTTTGAACTGCACAGTAAAAAAGGCTTTTTCATCATTCTCACCTCATCCAGTGTTAAAGTGGCAAAGTACAATGATTCAGAAGAATTCAAACGTTTCAGTAGCTTTAGCATTGAAGGTAAATTATGCATAATCCCCAGAGATAAGTATTCTTTTTCTACTTGCCTTCAGAGCACTTGTCTTTCATCAGCAATAGTAACAAATTTTGTTACCCTGTTTTTAATTCCTTTCTTTCTTTGTCTTTCATTCCATCTCAAAATGCTATTATTTTTTAATTTTTGCAGATGATGGTCACTTTATCTTTGAACTACATTTTCATTTGTTTACACTTTCAAAACAAAATTCACATGTCAGAAAATGATGCATGTTAATATTTCATTAGTGATGTATAGATATTTAGATATTCATAGATATATAGATATTTAATCTTTTAAATAAACTGGGTAATTGTATTGCTTCTGCAACCAACAATGTCTTCACTATCTTCAACTAATTTTTAAGGTTTGTAAACAGAATATATTGTAAGAGTAGCTGTTTTTATTGTTGAAGCTTGAAGTGTCTTCTAGCTTGAATGAATCTAAAATACTTGAAATTGAACAAAATTTCACCTATTTGAAAGTTCTGAAGAGTTTGTCTATTTGGCTTCCATGTTTTCATCTGTCTGAAACCAATATATGGTATAGAAAAAGCTATAAATTTATGGTTGATTGACTATACAATCAATAAATAATACCCTTTCCTTCTTTCTCAGAACTTAGTGCTTCTGTGCCTTATAGAAGGATCTGTGAATGGCGATATGAGTCTTGTGCCAATCCTTGTTTTAAGACATGTAGCGATCCTGAAGGAATAGCGTGTAGATTCCTTCCTCCGTAAGTAAAATTAAGCTCATATTGCTACTGTATTGTTTTTGTAATATGTATACCATATGCTTTATGAAGATTACTGCACTCGCAATATCCATTCATTTTTACTCATCCAGATTTCAGTTTCACTCTTGTGAGAAACTCTCACGAGTCATATAAAAATATTTGTAATAAGCCTCTTATTTCCCACGGTATATATTCTTGTTTATATGCAATATTTCAACACAAGAGGGTTAGTATTTAGCCAAGAGGATTAGCTTCTGGTAGTGGTTAAGCAGAAAGCTATAAAATTAAATGAAGGCTATTTCCTTCTGTGGATTTATATTCACATCCTAAACCAGCATCCCGTGATGATAAAATGACTACATCTTTCTGGTGTTTATGTGACGGAGATCAAAAACTGTAGGTAAAGTAAGGGAGTAATGCGCCCTCTCCTGTGAGAGGAGGGAACTTGTATACTAAGAGGTAGTCATTGCCATAGAGAGTGATTTTACACGGGTGATATTAGCTTGTGTCTTAGTGACGAGATTTCCTGTCTCCACAGTTCTTCCTTGGCATCTATGGAACCAGAACAAACTAAAAGAAAAAATACCTAAAAACTGAAGGCACAATGTGTTGGAAAAGAAAGGATATTTTGAATTTCAGACTACCTCCCTAGGCATATGCAGCTTATGATTTGGAATATTAATAATATTGCTAATTTTCTGTGTTTGTATTCTTAGTGTTTTCCATATGGGCACACTGGTTGTTAATGCCATGATTTTCTTATTAAATAGTTCTCCCAAAATAAAAAAATATGGGAATATATGGAGTCTCTGCACTGTCCTATGCTGAAAGTACACAACAAAAGATTTTCTATAGAGTTAGTTTAAATATTTTAATGTTTCAAATGAACATTCATCATTCTTTGGAAAACCTTTCTGCTTAGGGAATAAGCTTCCACCTGATTGTGGAAGTAGCTATCATGTTCATCAGCCTATTCAAAAGAATCAACTATTAACAATTTAGAAACAGAACTGTGCTGTTCAATAACGTTTTGACCTTAAAATGCCTCAAAATTCTGTGTTTGCCATTACATTAGAAATGTAATGTCCCCTTTGATAGGGGAGACATTTGATTTTTTTTTTCCAAATAAAATAATTTAAAGTTAATTTATACTTCCACTGTGGCTTCAGAATTGACTATAAAATATTTTATAGGGTTGAAGGATGCATGCCATACTGTCCCAAAAACATGATCCTCGATGAGGTCACACATAGATGTGTTTATCCAGAAGACTGTAAGTATATTTTATTATACTGGTTTAAACTTGTACCTTACTCTAGAGATCCCAGGAAAGGCTTAGTCAAGTGTTCATTTTTTGAAACTAAGTACTTTTTCAGAACATCTTTCTGTTGAAGATTGTCTCTCTGGGACATAGACTCAATTCCCTGTCCATTCCCAGTCCATTCCCAAAATACAGCTTCTACATTCAAACAAGCTATATTTAAAACTGAATTTCTCTAATTGTGGGTTAAATATAACCTTTAGACATGATGTTATACTCATGACAACTGTATTTGAGTATATAATGCTAGTATATTACACATATAAGAGAAAGATCCCAAAAGAAAGAAATACTGCTGTGGCAAAAAGTTCATTCTTTTCAGATGGTGGGACACCACTAACAAACTCAAAACATCTATTTCATAAGTTCTAGTGTGTAATGATACCACATTGCTTGCTTATTTTGGAGGGTACAGTATTCTTTTAATATTAAAATTAAGTTTTAATACTATATCTTATTTTATTTTACAAATTTTGAATTAAATACATTGTGTTTGATATTTACTAGTAAAAAGTTTATTCCAAATATTTTACTGTTTTGGATTTACTGAATTTTCTATGGTATTCCCTTGTTGTTTCAAAACTGCTCTGTGAAATCAAGATTTTCACTAATAATAAAAAATTAACTACTTCATTTGCAAAGAAAATTTGAAAATTGAGTCATATGAGTTCCTCAAAGTCATCAGGCAACCTGGAACCATTGGCAAGCTCTGATTTGCTAATATTTAAATGGGACTTGAATAGAGATAGATGTCGCTGTTTTGCTTTACTAATAATCCATAAAAGACAGTGAAACATGCATTTTTCCTTTTAGGCATACCTGTGACACCTACAGGATCAGAAATTGGAACAAAACCTTCATGGTTAATCTCTCACACAGATGCTACCATGGAGGGATTTCCTCAGACACCTCCTTTATTTGTTACTTTGGTGAATGAACCAACTCATATCGGTGTGACAGACAAAATAACCGTGGAGGCAAAGACAACTTTAAGGGGAATGAATATGTCAGCACAGTCCATTACAGACTTTTACTCATTGGAATCATCTAATGCAGCCACCTATTCAACATTTTCATTACCAAGTACAGTGAACCCTTCTGATGTACTTCACAGCACAGCCAGCTCTACTGTCCCTTCCAAACTCATCTCTTCAACATATTTTCCAACTCTTCTTCAAGCATCAGCAGTCATATCACATGCTGTCAGTTCTAATACATCTTTAATTTTACCTATTACAATAGCAACTCCAACAGCTTAGTGCAAGTCCAAT
Organism: Lepidothrix coronata; assembly: GCF_001604755.1. Classification (NCBI taxonomy): domain Eukaryota; kingdom Metazoa; phylum Chordata; class Aves; order Passeriformes; family Pipridae; genus Lepidothrix; species Lepidothrix coronata. The sequence continues at coordinate 2,529,608 of NW_016690189.1, forward strand.
TCCAACACATTCTGCATTATTAACACCCACCTCCCTACTGGTAGTTCCATTTTCACTTGAAACACCAACCACTCGGCTAGGAACAGTTCCCCTACCTCAGCATTAACAACTTTAACCTTCAACCCATCTTTTGTCACTTCTGAGCTGTCTGCAGGGATTGGGAAGGGTAAAAGTCCTTCAGTAAGTAATTTTAAAGAGCTGAAATATCCTCTGAAGTGTCTTTGTCTGCTTTGCTGGCTGGCAGAGCAACTTTCACAAGACCTGTATTTCTTCTAGGTCCATGGTTGACTATAAGCACATCTACTTCTATATCTGCTTCATCTGTTAGAATGAGGTCTTGCATTGATCAAACTGCAGTTTATCCAACATGGTTTTCTGCACTGACTTCAACTGTTCCTCAAATTCCTATGACTACTAGATTTGCTAGCTCTAAGTTTTCCTCAATTGATCACAGTTTCATATTTCAAAACAGCAAAGCCCTTGTCTAAAACTTCTCTGATATCATTAAATGCAAGTTCTACAGCTAGTTTTTCTCCAAAGCCATTTTTATCTTCAGTGCAAATTTCGATCACTGTTCCCAAGCAGGCATCTCCATTAAAAAAGGGCAGTATTTATGCTGCTCTGCCACTAATAACTGTATCTGCACCTCAAGTTGCTTCTCAAATCCCTATAAACACTTCTTCAACTCCTTCTGTAACATGCGCAGTATCTATAGCAGTGCATTCCTTGATTACCTCCATAAAGCCCAAAGTTATGGCAGCTGTCACTGTTGCCTCCAAAAGTGTTTATAAAATACCTTCTACAGCTTCCATTCCTCAACTCAATTCAGAATCTCTGACGTGTCTATAGTAAGTAAAGCCTCAAGAGAAAATAAGTATATAATGCATACTGATTTCAGTGTCATCCACTTCTAAAAAGCCAATGAAATCCATTATGTCTACAGTCTTCCCTCTCAGGACATCGGTATTACCTCTAAATGCTACATCAGTAACCACTTCAGAAATTACAGAGTACCCAAGCAGTTCAGATACAGAACTGAGAACTGACCCTGTGGCTCAAAGTTCAGGCACTTTCATTCCTTAAGATCCTTCTCTTACGAGGTCATCGTCTTTATTTACAACCTTGTCATCAACATCAGTACCATCTTATGTGACATTTCAGACTACAAGTTCTTAATTGATTCCCACAGTAGATAGCACTTCATCACTAACACAAAATATAACTGCTACTGGAGAATCAGTTTCATCTCTAGATACACAAGGAATGTCAAAAATTCTAGTTACAGACGTTCTGACTTGTGTGGATTTTTCTAAATTCACTTTAAATATAAGCCCTTCTACCAACCTTTCAGCAGCACTAAAATCATCCATTTTAAAGCCCTCTTTACTAATGCCTAAAATTTCTGAAGCCATTTTAGAAAGCCAGCCCTCTATGCCTTCACCTCCTCCTAAGACCACTCATATCTCTAATGTTTCTCTAGGAAAGCAGAGTTCTTCGGTAAGTTCTTCGGAAGAAGATGGAAAAATATCAGCCATATCAGCTGGAATCATCACTCAATCCACTACACCAATGATCACGAACACAACAGTGAATGCCACATCCTCAAAAGTACCTTATATTTTTGCAAAAATACCACCTAGCTCTTCAGCCAGTTTATTAGTTACTTCAGGCACTACTCTAGCCTCTAGGATTACTACAAAAACCACTGATCCTTTTGTTGCTGACTTGGATTTTTATACGACTTCAGCTTCAGTTCTTACCACCACAGAAACACACAGATCTTTGTTTACAACTGCAGTAACTCAAGCTTCCCAGAGCACTAAAGAAACTCCAAAAATTATTGTAATGAAAACAACTGGTACTACAAGTCCATTATCACAGATGAAGAGTACCTCATATACAGTTTCAGAAGTTAAATACTCAACCTCATATGAGAGAACTGTGGAAATTTCACAAAGTGGTCAGACTTCATATGAGCAAAGAAATTTTACCAAGATAAAGGCAACCACAACTGACAGATCTTCCCTGCCTTATTTGCCATTAACTGCAGTCCAGAGTTCGCTTTTTTCAAGAAATACAACCTCAGTAAAAAATATGTCTCTTTCTGGAGTCTCAGGTCTAACAACATCAGATAGGTCCAAAATCCCAACACAGAAACCGATTAAACATTATTTTAGTTTAGCAGAGGCCACAGAGAGAACTAAAATAGGTTTATCTCATTCTAGTGGTGGAATGGCTCTACCTTCCTCTTCAGAAACAACAGGTGTAGCTGACAAGGCTTACTTTGGTACGATGATGCATACACTGATGTCTACATCATCTGAGTGTGTGGTATGATCAGTTTTACTTGTCCCTGTATGTTAAATTGTATATTACTTTTTAGTCTATTCTGTTATGCTATGTATGTAATACCAGAGATTTTAAATAGTTCCTATTTTCTATTTAATTTGTATATTTTTAAATACCCAGTTATTCTTAGAAGACAGTTTTATTGTTGCTCTTACACTGGCCCAGTATGTTCTACAGCTTGGATGTATTACTCTGAAAAAAAAGGCTTTAAAGCTATATGCTTGTTCTAAATATAGCTAAATATATTACTGAGGTGCAGAAAAAGCCATAATCCATGGAATTTTTTGGTTTCTGCATAATCTCACTCTGTCTTTCCTTTTCCCATTTGTTTCTTTGACATATGGTTTAACCTCATGGGAATGCATGATTTTGTGTTTCTTAAAGTGCTTCAGATTATTGCTGACTATAATGCATAGCCTCAATGGATAATGCTTTTTGTAGGGTATTCCACCAAAGTTAGATGGAACAGGACAGGTGTGCTGTTAGATGGAACATGTATTGTTGCCACCTGTTACAACCACACAAATGCAAATCATTCCAAAATAACTGATGAGGGGCAGGTAGATATGCTGATACTCTCTCAGAGCAGGGGGATGGACGAGTAATTGTTTCGACTTCATAAAGGCAATGAACTTAGAGCTGATTCTGGTTGTTTTTTTTTTCCTTATATGACAGCCAAGATACCTTGAATCTGTTGACAAATGTAGCCAGTATGTATGTGTTAATATGGGTTGGATGTTATACAATCTTTCAAGGAACTGCCCTAAGGATGTGCAGAAGCCAGATTGTGGTTTTCGAGGAATGCCTGTTCAAGTTAACACTGATAGTTGTTGTCCAGAATGGGAATGTCCCTGTAAGTCACTGTTTTATTTTTTAATAAAATATAGTGTCTTGATCTGTACATTTCAAGTAATAAATTAAGGGTTTATTCCAGTGGGAATATGAGGTTGAATACTGCAATGAATTTAAAAGAGCTATTCATCAGCAAAACAGAATCAAATATACTGAATGTTTTGGTATATTTGAATTGACATTCAATCAGATTATATTATAACATTCAAGAGAATCAAAATATTTTGTTTTGAATGAAAATATTGAAATGACATCTGCCGCATGAACATCAATGTTTCCCAGCTGAGACATTTCAGAATTTCTATCAGGAAAAGTGTTAAGATTTCAACATTTTGTGAAGAAAAAAAAATTGCTAGCATTTTCTGAAAGACAGAACCCCTCAATTTCAGTTACTCTAATTGCAGCTTTACTCATGCTTAGAAACTGCAGAAACTGGCAGATGAGTGTCTGCCAAGGGAAAAAAAAGGCTAAAGAGAAGTCGTATTTAAACCTTGCAGTTATTGGTTAATGGTAATTTGTCACTGGTTAATGAAACCCATATTACACTTTATATTTGTTTCGAGATCGGACAGAAAATTCCCTGTTATCAGTATCTCAAAAATATGTACATTTTAATGCATATATTTTAGCTCACGCTGTACAGATTCATTGACCTTGCCTGTAAAACATTGTCTTAAGTGAAAATTTTCACCATTTTAAACATTCTCCATCTTGGGCACACAAAAGTAGGTTAAGATATTTCCGCTGAGTAACCTAAGCACTTGGTTCTGCTTATGGCTCAATATGCTGTCTGCAGAACAAGGTCATCAATATATGTATGAACGAATATGTGAAAGAAAATAATGTTAGAACTGAAAGGTTTTAGAAATGTCCTGTATTTGGTTTTGTGTTAACCTCATTAAATGACTTTTTTAGGTCAATGTTCTGTACTGTCTGAACTGAGTATTATTACATTTGATGGAAACAACATAGCCCTCTGCAATATGGCTTCCTATATTTTAGTCAAGTTACCAGGAGAAATTATTGTTGCTCATATTGAAAAATGTCCTGCTAATCAGGTAAGATTCTTGCATTTCTGCAATAATTGTAATAGTTTCTTGAATTTTTTTGTTATAGGGATGAAATTCTGCAAAAATATGTCAATTAAAACTTAGATATAAAAGCCATACCCATTGAAAAATGGCAAGTTATTTAATTTTCAAGGAACATGCTTAATCATGCTGTCTAGACAAAAGTATTTTGTCTCAGGTTAAATAGTAATTGTTTTGTTATAAGGAAATTCAAATGTAGGTTACATTTAAATTAGAAGAGGTACCATAACTTCTGAATCTTCATGTCTCCTTTCAGGCTCTTCACGCACAAGTCTTCTTGTGGCCTTGAATTTATACTTTACCATATGGTCAAAATACTAAAATATTTTGAATAGTCACAAAAGATATTTTGTAGTTATTTTAGGAATGTATTAATGACATTGGGATTACTGTGGTGAGTTGTTCTTTGTAGTTGTCTAACTCTGCATTGCCTACAGAGGGGATCTGGCCACTTTATTTTAGACTGCCAGTTAAGGTCAGGTCAGTCTCATCCTTAGAACCTATAAATACATTTCCTTTGCATTGCCTGTAGTCATAATTTATGCAGCCCTTGAGCAACTGGCTTGTTTCCATCGTTGGTTTGTGGATAAACAAGTTACTGATGAGGAACTTCAACAGGCTTCTTTTCCCTCCCATCCCTCTTTATTTACTCTCACTGGGCAACTGTATACTTGAACTTTAAGACTGTTAAGTACAACAGTCGTGCACTGGTTTAGAGGTTTTCTATGAAATTGCTCTCTTCAATGTTTCTTGGTTACAGTCTAGAGGTGGGAACGTAGAACATATAGGCAGATGAGCTTTAGAAGTCTATAGCTGTAGTTCTTTAAGAAATATTTTTTGAAAGGGCCTTTCAGCATGTGCACTACTTTAGCTGGGAAGCGTGTATTTTTTATTATTTATAAGGAATATATTAAATTAGTGTAATTATTTAGCTGATTGTAGAAGAACTTCAAAGACGAAGAAAATAGTCAACTTATTTTTGATAAATAAAAATGCTGCTGATTATCATTGCACTTCTAATTTTTTTTAATGTTTTCCAGAGCGCAAATTCAATAAGAAAACTAGTAAGTACTTTTTTATTTTACTAATTATAAAATGCATTAATGTTACATATATTGATAAAAATTCCCAATAACACTGGCACAGAAATAGAAAAACAACAGTAATTAAACTCATTTGTCACTTTTCTTTCAAGGTTCCACCTGCGAGCACTTCAGGGCTCTGTTTTAAGAAATTAAATGTCACAACACCCACATGTAAAATACTTATCAATCGCTTAGCAAGAAAAGTAAGTATACATCAACAGTATGTACACTTAAAAAATAGCTGGAGAGCTATTCTGTTGTAGAATGTAATAAATTGGAATTAAAATTATGTATTACAGGATTAGGAATAGTTTTGCAGTTCAGGTTCCCAGTAATTTATGGTATCCTAGGAGCAAAAAATATACATTTCTGATACCATGCTTCACTTATCTGTCATTTACCCAAAATAACACTTTAAAGTTCTTTAGAGATTTTAAAGAAACTGGAAAAGAAGTTATACTTGAGATTTTATTTGCAGAAACCCTAAAATTGAGCAAAAAGTGTTCCAAGATGGGATAAACACTAAATCTGCCTTTCCTACTAGTCAATTACAAGTCAGAACAGATAACGTTGAATAGTTGGAATGAGGTTTTGTTTTATAATACAATATATGATAAATAAGATTTATTCCTTCCTTAATCAGAAAAGATTTTTTTTCTCATGCCTACTTCATTTGCAGTTATAGGGAATGACACTGATGGGAAGCTCTGTGTTGCTAGCACTGTGACTGTTGTATGTGGTAGAGGCTGTAAAAAAAATAACTTTCTTTATTAAATAGTAATACATATAGAATTGATAATTGCAATCTGTTTTTATTCCTAAAATGTGTTTGGTTTATTTTAGGTAGTAGTGGATTCTGTAATTCAACCATTACCATTTTCAAAAGAAGGACTGAGTATTCAGGATACTGGTGCAATGTATGTCGTTAATACCCCAGCTGGTATTAGCATCAAGTGGGCTCATGTTACAGGCATCATAGATATACAGTATGGATTACACTCTAACACATCGATGAAGACAGAAGGACTTTGTGGTGAGGCTATGGTCACAATTTTTTTCTTATTTAATGACTTCCCATTTGAAATTTGCAACTCTCTTTTGTGTCTGTGACCAGCTGTCCTTATAACTCTCCTTGTGACCCTCACTAGCTATGATGACAATCCTATGTGATGTGGGCTTGTGAAATACTGCTAATTAATACCAATAAATTAATCATTCTGTTTTGAAAGCACTGCATGCTAATAAAGTACTTTTTAGAACAAGTGGTGATCAGCACATTGTATCTAAATAGCTTTTAAAAAAATTACTTATTTCTGCCTGTTTTTAAGAATATTGTTGAAGTGAAGAAAAGGGAAAAATTTTCAATGGAGAAGTGGCTGCTAAAGAAGTTCAGGTAGTGACAGTATATTTCAGTGATTATGGAGAAAAGAGTAACTGTCTGTTGTTAGCAATAGCTAACAACTGTTGTTGTTAGCTATGCAAATACCGAAAAAAGATTTTATCTTGGGAAGGGCTCAAGTCTCCTGAGGATAGTGAACCTGAATTTAGACCTCTTGAGGTTGAATCTAGGGTCCAAAACTGTGCTGAGTTGTCTCAGACTTGAATTACAATGATGGTAAATTTAGCATGTTTCAGGCTTCCCTGATAGCCTTTTTATAACTCTGCCCGAATGAATAATATGGAGAATTGTAAGCAGGTATTTCAGAATTGCTTTAATTCTATCATAAATGTTCCTCTTCTGGTGAATTGTAATTTTATATAGTCTACCCCACACTGAAAAGGAAACCAAACTTTTTATGATCTTTTAAACCACTTTTAGTTTTAAAAGCAAACAGTGCGATTCAGATATGCTTTAATTGTAAACAAATCAAATCTTTAAAATCAATTGCTATATTCTGATTGAACAAAAGGAAAGTTCTCCTAGATCTAGGGAGAGAACATGAATGTTGGCCCTGCATCTTTTCCCAGTATCATGCCATCCTCTTTATACAATGCTGAAAGAGTGGGATGAAATGAGATCAAATGTAGGAAGAATTATAGAATAGTCATAGAAGAGTTGCTCTTTGTGCCATGAGAAGATACAAAGAGGAAGACTTTGCAGACAGATCCAAACTTCGCTTTAAAGTGCTGCTTTACTCGATATTTTGCAGGAAAATCTGAAACCTTCTTTAGCTCTCCTGTCCTATTCTCTGCTGTTAATTCCTGATGGGGATTCTTCAATCCTCTCCCTTTCATAATAGAAAAAATTGTGTGACTATTTGGTACATCAGCTTTATTTTTAAAAGCTGTATTGATTCTGTAATTCTGTAATATGACCCTACAAATTCTAACTCCAGCAGTTAGTGATTTGCAGGAAGAAGCAGAAGAGTTAAGAACAGTGGAATGCTGTGCTACTGTCAAATGCTTCTTATCATGCAAATAGCATCTTCTGTATTTCTCCATGCTGTCTGAAAGAATAACAGCCTGTCACACCAAGCTAGCCCAGTTCTAGCAAGGGACCCTGGAGAGCATCACACTGCAGGGCTGGAAGCACAAAGGTGAGGGCTTAGTGTGTGGTTAACGGTGCAGAAGGAAAGTGGAAGCAAGATAGAAGACTTTGCCTGATCGGTTCCGAGATATAAAACACTAGTATGAAGATTAAAGTTTTGGCATTAGTCACTTATTATGTGCTTATAGGAATCATATATTTTAATTGATGAATCAAAAGAATACCTACAATAATGAATTCAGATAGCCAATGAATGTCAGGGGTCTAGGTGGTTTTTTTTCCAGTGATTTTGTATTAATAAATAGAGTAAGAACCATATTTTCTCTTGAGAAAGCAATTTGTTCGTCAAAAGATTCTTTTCACAACTTCTTGCATTTAGAGTGTTCAGTTAAGTTTCAATACATGTCAAATCATCGGTGACAAGTAGTTAACTTGAAAGCCTCTGCAGTTACTCACAAGGAGCTGACGGCTGTTCAGTAGAATGAGATCAGAATCTAGTGCCATATCAGTGAGTTTGCTACACTCAACACCACACTTTGGTAGCAGCTTTTCTCAAAAGTTAATTAATTGTTGGAAAAGGTATAATTAGCTGTACTGCATGATCTGCTTGTTTTACTTAGCCATTGAGGTGAGAACTAAAGTCACAAGCAGAAGGTTGGAACTACGGTGGACATATCGCTACTTTCATTTATAAACTCAGGTGACTAAGTTGCACGAGTCAGCCTGACGCAATATTAATCTTACCTTATTAAGTGCACTTTTCTTTCCCAAAAGTAGGCATATGGCATGTTTGTTTGTGCTTTGAATATAATGCTCTGTCTCCAGGGGTGTGTAATGGAGATCCTAGTGATGACCTGAAAATGCAAAACATGAGCATAATTACAAATATGGAGGAAATTGAAATGTTCATTAAAAGTTGGGAAATTGAGAAATCACTTGATGTAACAACCAGGAGGCCAGTAAGAAACTGTACTGAAGATAACTGCACATACTGTATGGAACTGTTAAACAGAAGCATTTTCATCCCTTGTCACAAGAAAGTGAGTACAAAGATCAGAAAAGTTGCAGGTGCAATTCAAATAAAAGTTGTATAATTAAGAAAAGAGTGAGAGATATATGCAAATTTTTTGTGTTCTGCTTATTTTCATATTTCAGTTGAACAACTGAATGGGTGGCTCTAATACCTCCATCATGTTGCCTTTAGTACTTTTGTCACATTGTCCAACATAAACACGCATTTATATTGATCCCTGTGCTATTATGCTGTTTTAAAAATTATTTATTTTTAAATAATTAATAGGAAATTCTCAAAGGAGAGACACCAGATCATCATGTCAAGACAAATACGTTCCAAAAGGGTTGTTTTTGTTGAATTCTTGCTTGGGGTCACTGGAACAGAAAGCCTTGTGTTTCTGCTGCATACAACAGTGACTCATGCAGTCTGAGACTTATCTGACTAAAGAAATTTCCAGTTAAACAAATTTTGACCTAGTCACTATTATGGTGACAATTTGGTAGCATTTCTTACAAAAATAATTATAATTTGTTTCTGAAAACTGTACTTCCTAATGATACAGCTGTAGCATGCAGCCTGCCACTAGAGGTGGGTAGTGCAGCACAGCTGCTTCCCAGAACAGAAAATGAGGAAATCCCAAATCTCTGAGGTCCGACTTTCCCCACTTAATTAAAAATAAAAAGGATTAATTGCTCAAGTGTCTTTTTCTTCTCAGAGATGTGTTCAGATTCCTGATTCACTTCTTGCTGTTCTGCCTTTCCACCCTTAGTCTGTGTTGTGTCGCACTTTGGTTTTCATCACAGACAAATGCTGTTAAAAGTATTGCAGACAGCTGAACCCCTTCCTTCAAATTCCCAAGACCACTCCTCATTTTTCCCAGATAGAAAAAAAGGGAGTTCTTCTGAAAAGAAGGAGCTATATTTGCCACAGAAACTTAGTGGGAGGGAGCAATGGTAAGCAGTTTGGAATCAAGAAGGGAGAGTAGCACCAGTGCAGCACAGTAGTGAATAGGCAGAATGAAACAAAATCTGCCTTTTCCACCATGTTATGAACTAATGCAAAAGGAAACAGCAGAAGTAAGAAAGGTTGCATCACCTGCAATTGGTAGCATAGGCTATCAGGTCCTACAGACATAGAAAGAGAGTAATAAATAATTCATTCACAGCAGGATTTTATGGAAGGTATAGCAGAAATGTTTAGCTGAGATTGTTGACTTTTAATTGAGAGGGCTATACTGAAAAGCTCTTGTGTGAAAATCTCCTTAGGACTGTGTTCTGTGTTTACTGATAAGCGTAAAGAATTCTAGTTGTTTAAGTTTTGTAGAATGAGTGTTCTGAGAAAAAAGGAGTTTTTTAAGTTAGGCACTACTAGTGACTTTTTTCCTCTTGGGGCTGTATTATTTCTTGTAATTAATGATTTATTTTAATTACATAAAGTCCTTATACTTTTTAGTTCCCAATTGCAATATGTTCCTAGGTGTCACCACAGGAATTTTGTGAGAAGATGTGGATCAACAGTACTTATTTTTGGAATTATGAGTGTGATGCACTTTCTGCATATGTGGCTTTGTGCAACAAGCACAACATCTGCATTAAATGGAGGACAGCTGATTACTGTTGTAAGCATGTAGCCATATTCTATACACCATATGTCTTTAGTCATGAGGTTTTTTAGTGATTTAGTGTTTAGTGATGAGTTAAAAATATACTAGTTTCTATTATTATTCTAAGTGCTATCTCATTTTATCACAGCATGGGTAAATTGGGGTACAAGTTCTTAAGATGTATTATTTTAGTCAAAGTGTCATGAATGAGTTTAATCTCAGTCAAATGAGTTGCTTACCTGAAGTACTGTTAAAAGTATAAATGCCTACTTTCTGTGATACAATCATTTTTTCTTAGTAGCTATTTATGCAATGAAATGCTGAAAGAATAACAGAAACACTCAATGTCCTGTTTTTATTTCTTGCAGCATTGAGTTGTCCTGAGGGCAAGGAATACCAGCCTTGTGTGCAACCCTGTGAAGCCAAGACATGCTTAAATAAATGGTTCTATGAAGATTCTCCCTGCTCCTATTTGAGGGAAGACTGTGTTTGTAAAAATGGCACCATTCTGCATAGAACAGACTCTGACCTTTGTATACCAGAAGAAAAATGTGGTAAGTACATCAGAACAGAGTAGTTTTGCAGATATGATGATATTAACCACAGTTCAGTGTAAGAGTTTAAGTTCTATGCCAGTCCTCAGTAAGTGTGAGTCTGGTAGAGGTCCATTCAACAGAGCCTAGCTGTGTCTCAAGATACAGCAGTTTATGCTTTCAGTTCAGTTCCATTTAAGACCCAGTGCTGATGCACTTCTGTTGGGGAAAAATGATGGTCATTCTTCCATACCTCTGAAACTTTTCTTCCTCTAGTACTCAGGGAGGAATAGTATGGGCAGGTTCTGTCTCTTGCCTTCACCCATTTTCATCCATAGTGAAGCATTTGTTCCTTGGGGCTTTTAAGGTCATCATCCTTCCTTGGATTCCTTTATCATAATGCTTGACAGATGTATTATTTTATGCAATACTTTTATGCAATTCGTGGTTGCTTACAGAAAATGGAGCTATCTGCTTGTCGAAGGGATGTAATGGGATTTTTCTTCCAGCATGTACAGATAGTAAAGGACAACCCCGTTCTGCTGGGGAGAACTGGAATGGGTCCATGAGAGGCTGTTGCATGTATGGATGTTTAGAAAATGGAAGCATTGTTGCTGTAGAACCTGAATGCAGTGAGGATCCACCACCAGTCTGTGAAAGAGAAGGAGAAGTTATTGTCAGTGTCATTGAAGAGAGAGCTTGCTGTCCCAAGAAAGTTTGTGGTATGTACCACACTTGTTTTCAGTAACAGAAGTGTAAGGTAAGTGCTTAACATTCACTGGCAGCTGGCAAACTTTAGGCAGGATTCAAGGTAACATTTTTCAGAAGTCATTTTTAGGTACTTGTGGCTGGTTGGGCCAGGAATTCAGGCTTCTTTTCTATATAAGAACTGACTTGCTGAAATAAATTTTTTTCTTAGAAGTTCACCAGTTAAACAAAACTTCTGTCAAAAATTATTTTTTAAGCTCTTGCATGGAATTTAGAATATATATCAATAATATATATATCTCAATAATAAATTGATATATATTTGATAATAGAAGTACCTTGGTAATTGGGGCAGTCATCAGACCCTGTTTGCTTTCCTTAATAGTGCTTTGGTGTGACAAGCAGTATCCTCTGATCTACTGCTGTTTTCCAGATGTGGTTTTCTGTGAGCTGATCACTGCATACTAATATTCTGTCTAACCATGGCTGTTAGGAAAAAGAATAAACTTATTCCTCCTAAAACATTAAGCAAAATGTACTTATTTCTTCTTAACGTCTTCAAGGAAAAGGAGAACAAATGGTCCAGCTGATGTGATGCTTTTGCTCATTAGATACCTGTAACCAATGCTGTATTGTCAATTTACTTAGGGGAAATCAGTGGGACATTTTAGCTGGCTTCAGGTATAGGAAGCCAGCTATATCCCTCCTGTTTTAGGAGGGATATACCTGCTTGCTTGTGTTGTGCTCAAAGGTCTACATGATGGTATGGAGTGCACTTTAAGCTGTCTTGGGCTGCTCTTATTTAGTGGATCACTGTACTAGATGGTATAAATATCTTGAGCTATAGAACTTGCAATTGTATCTGTTTAAATACAATAAAATTGATTTTTTTTTTTATTCCACAGAATGTAACATATCATTGTGTGATGCCATTATTCCAACATGCAAACCCACTGAAAAATTAGTGGTAGGCTACCATCCCCTGTCCTGCTGTCCACAGTACCGATGTGGTAAGGGAAATACAAAACCACAGTTACTGGGAAGTTTTCCATACTTGCATTGTATGTTGAAAAAAAATTTACATTACAAGTTGTTTTGACTGTTAACAGAATGGGACACCGTAAATAGCACCAGGCAATGAGATATGGTTCTTTTCCTCATTCTCCAATATTTTTTTTGTGTTTGAGTTTTGTGTCATTTCTGATTTACAGTCAATTTGGAGTGTTTTGTTTTACTAAGTAGATCAAGAATATATTTTCTTTATCTTTTTAGTATTGTCTCAGTGACCCCTTTTGTGATAGTGTTTGTTTTGCATCCTACAGAATGTGATCCTTCAGTTTGTTTCAATGCTTCCCAGCTGGACTGCAGAGAAGATCAATTTATTGTTGAAGCAAAACAGGACGATCCCTGTTGTTTCTCACATCTCTGTGGTAAGAAGCCTCTAATATTTTTATGGAGAACTAAGGAATAGTCAAAAATTACAAAACCAGACAATAATTCTAAACCAAGTAACTTAAGCCAGGAATTCTTGGAGAGGTCAGTGAGACTTCACATGGATCAGGCTGACTGGAGCATAATTATTTTTGAGTTTGAGGATCTTTTCTTTCCAACATAATTTTGAACATCATACTAGAATTTTATTAAGTTTTTATATAAAATCCATGAAAGTTCTGTTATATGATTAATAAACACAATATTACTTGTTATTTAGTCTATTAAATGGAATTCACATGTGCTAACTTTTTAGTATTTAAAACTTTGTAAATGTCTGGGTTTTTTTTTTTTTATATTTAGTTTGTGAATCCTGTATTGAGCCTGTTCCTTTGTGTGATGAAGGGGAAATTCTCACTGTAGACCTTAATACCATACATTACTGTTGTCCTCATTACTACTGCGGTGAGTGTAACTGTTGTCAGTTCCATATGTTGCCAAATTTAGTAAAAATGACAGACTCTGTGTGTGTGTGTGTGTGTAGATTTTTTTGATTCAGCATTTAGGGTGGGCTTCAGATATAGACTAAGAGATCTGACTGAAGGTGTCTCTATTTGAGGTAGATTCAAAGTTCTTGGTATGCTCAATGGTGGTCTAACGAGTCTAAGTCAGCGGAGTCTGGAGAGGTTATTTAGTTCACCAGACAGAACATAGTTATTTTCATGATGATCTAAATACTGATATATTAACGTGGAACTGAATCCCATGCTTGGAGTGTAAGTATACTATTGTTCGTATATTAAAACAGATTTAATAAAACAGCTTTTGTGTTGTTGTACCTCTGTTGTACCATTCATTAATGCTTAGGCAGTTTCTTTGCACTTTTAACTTTCAGGGGAAGGAGTAGACCAAGGGTCCCAAAAACTGCTGGGTTGATTACTTTTCAAACAATGAGCAACCAGAAGAAAAATATTTGCAGTGTAACCTTGTCCCTTTCATAGCCTCAGAAAACACATAAATTGTGCTATGTGTTCTTAAGTAATGTCTACAAGTGTAACTGCTTAATTTAAATTGATTCTTATGCTGCTGCAGTCTTGTCCTATTGCACTCTTGCAGTGTAACTTCAGTTAATTAAATTGTCTTTCACAAAGTTTGGAATTTAGTAATTTTTACTTCAGTTTTTTCTGTGTTTTGGTCCTTTCCTTTTTCAAGCACTTTTGCCCAGGTGAAAGTTTCTGCAGAAGCCTTTGGCATTGTTTTTTGTCAAATTCTGGCAGGTTTGATCTACATCTTAGTGTATGATCTTCTTTCAAAGTAAGCCCCCTCAGATAAGAGAGGCAGGCATTTTCTTGTTAGGGTCATCTCAGGATGACATTTGCTCCCTGTTATCTCATGGGAGTGTGCTTTACAGCACATTTGTATCTGAGAAGAAAAAACCCTGTGTTTTCCAAAGACTATGATTTTAATTGTCTTTGGTACTAGTTATAATCTTGAGTGATTCTGAAGTAAGAAGAATATTAAATGAATCCTGTGTGATGTTTTCTGAAAATTTAAGCATGTTCTAAGGCAACTAAAATCACTTTTGAAAATCTCTGTTTATTTTTTTAGTTCCAAATGTAATTCAGATGCTTAAGAAACACAATCAAGTTTATGTAACATAACATCATTTAAAAAATAGTATATCAAAAGAAATGTAAGCTGGAAAATATGAAGTAAATTTAAGTAAATTCTCATACGTGTCTTTCCCCCTCATTTAGTTTGTGATGAAAATCTTTGTTCTGAGCCTCCTATGATTTGCACAGATGACATGACACCTGTGAAGAAAAAAATACTTGGGCAATGTTGTCCAGAATGGCACTGTGGTAATTATTGCTTTACTCCTTAGTCACAGCTGTTAACTAAAGCTAACAGTTAGCTAACTGATTAACACGTGGGTTTTTTTCTCCTCAGAATGTAATTGTGAAAATGCTACTATGCTGACCTGTAAATTGGTAAGCGGCATTTTTAAGATATTTTTATTAATGGTGTTCAGCCCTGTCGCTCTTCCCTTTATATTCCTTGTTTCAATTGGTTGCAAAGGGTGATGAGGCTGACCATGGACAGGGTGGTACAGCCTCCCAGTCCCCAACTCAAGAACATGATTCAAACAAGTGTCAACTATTCCATGGAGAAATTTCACTTTCTGTGTTGTAAGATGTCAAAAGAAGAAAAGCAACTGTAATATTGTCCTGTTCAATGTTGACACTAAACAATATGCTGGTAAGGTTTTCTACAGAAATAGTTCCCATTTTTTAAAATAATTAATGAGGAATGAGTTTTATTAGCATATATATTATCTGGAGAAACTTGGTTTTTCGTTAATCATTTATGCTTTAGATGACAATGATATAACATTATTGAATTTAGCTGATAGGAGAATTCATAAATATGTTCCTCCTCATGTAGTCTGTTGTAATAGGAACTGTGATCTGGAAAATAGTTATGAATGAATGTTCAAACTCCTATTATAACCATAGTGATGATATTTTCCATTTCAAATGTCCATATGTGAAGACTGCATAATATAAAGTCTAATCAGGGGTTTTAAATTTGAATTTCACTTATTTTTTGGAAGTAAATTCTTAGAAGGCAATCTTTTACTAATATGGGTATTATTGAAATAACTTTGTATCTCAGGAAAAAAATACTTTTTATTTACTCAGCTGTTCTTATGCACTTGTACAGAAAATGAAGTGGTTTTTCCTGTTTAAAGTGATAAATACATTGAATAACTCTGAGTGTGCTACTGTTTCTTGAGTACATTTTTCTCTTTTATGAAATCAGGGGTGGAAGCGATGAAAGTAATATTTTACATTTTTAGAGAAAAATTGTCTGCTTGGCACTATATTTAATTGTACATGACTTTGCAAACTTTTATCTTTTTATGCTCAGGGAGAAGTTAAAAAAATAGATAATAGCGTTTCCAGTGCTTGCGGATGCACTCACTACATTTGCGGTAACTTTTTCATATTCCTTGTTGTTGTGTTTTAGTTTTCAGCAGAAAGGGCATGCAAAGAAAGCAGAAATAGGACCATAGTAACCTTCTCAAATATAAATGCTCCTTTGTCTTGATTTGATGTTTGTCCACCTAGTTATGCAATTATACTCTCTTTTCTGGATATGAGGCTTTGTCTGCTAGCCCATCCGTTTTGTGTCAGTTCTTGCGGGGTGTGGGAGTGTTGTAAAACTGCCCATGCTTTCAGAGCCTCTCTGGTGAGGGAAATATGGAAAGCATGTTGTGAAGTGCAGCTGTGTGTGAGCAGTGCAACTGCTCCTAGTCTACTTTCAAGCACAAATGAGACACCACCACACCAGAGCAACAAACCTGTTCAACCAGCACAAGAGTAGGAAACCAGTGTTAAGATCAGACCTCTGCTCCCTTCCCTCACCCAGCTACCCTATGGTAGACGAGATTTCAGCTGCACTGTGCATGGGGGATGCTGGAGGTATGCTGCAGTCCTGACAGTAGCCCAGGCTAAACTGCCTCAAGGAGCAAAGCACACATTTATGGTACAGCTTGAGCAGATTACTGGCCTACAGATAATTGGAGACATACTAGTTTAATTGACAGAAAGGCTACATTTTGTAATGTGCAGAATAGTTGGATGTCAAATATTAGAACTCTTTAAAAGTAAGAACTACACATTTTTTTTTTACTCCCATTGTAGGAACACTATCAATTTTAGGCAGTTTTGCATTTTGTAGGATTTTCTTAAGTTGAATTATACTTTCTCCCCCTCTATTTTGGTAATTTAAACCACAAACAGTCAAGTCTAAAAGTTAGAATACTTTTGCATAGGACTTGGCCCTACTTTTGTCTTACCAGTGATTCTGTTAATTTGTTTGATGATTTTTTTTGTCCCCCTCTGGTAACATTTATTTCTTTCCATTTTAGAGAAGGATGATGTGTGCATCTTCCAAGAGGTCACAGTACTGAATCCTGGACAGTCAATAATTCAGTACTTGGATGGAGACCTTTGTTACACTGTACAATGTTTACAAGAAAAAGATCAGAACACAGGATACAATGCCATGCATTTCACAATGATGAACTGTTCCCAGCAATGTGAAGCTGTGAGTATTCTTAAAATACAGGAATGATGCAATTTGTGAGCACAACTGCACAATTAGGATAAAAGTTTTAGTGAAAACTTTTGCTAGTCCTTTAACTCAGCAAGTATGAGAACTTAACAGTGATGATGTGTACCTTGTGTCTACAGGATTATTTTTAGAGGAAGGTTCTATCAGCATATGAAAATGTATCTATCTGACCATCCATCCATCCTTCCATCCATCCATCCATCCATCCATCCATCCATCCATCCATCCATCCATCCATCCATCCATACGTATATTGCTTTTCTTGGTATTTTTAGTTTTAGAAATCAAAGAATTTCCATATCCTATATGTTTAAAAATACTTACTTGGTTTTTTTCTTTCCTTTCTTTCCAGCATCAAATATATATTCCTTCCTTCAGTCACCATACTTGCTGTGGCATGTGTCAAAATGTGTCCTGCTCTTTTCATACAGAGAACGGAACACTCATTGTGTATGAGGTAAGTGTCTTTGGACAGAGATAGGAAATAACTATAATAATACAATATATAGGTATCT
This sequence comes from Lepidothrix coronata, assembly GCF_001604755.1. Classification (NCBI taxonomy): domain Eukaryota; kingdom Metazoa; phylum Chordata; class Aves; order Passeriformes; family Pipridae; genus Lepidothrix; species Lepidothrix coronata. The sequence goes on from NW_016690189.1 coordinate 2,547,418, forward strand.
GACAGTCATTTCTTAGTTAACTCATGCTGTCAGTCTTGTTACATGCCTCCTTGCTGCTGTTTATACACTTAGAGACTATTTATGATATACGATAGCAAGAGTGTGTTTATTTAAAGACCTGCCATTTCACACTATGTGAATACCTTATTTCATTTTATTGCTCGTAATATTTTCTATAAAGATATGTAAATGTCATAATTTACTTAAGGTTGGATATGCTCCAAGTGCAGGGAAGGGTTCAAATTTTAATTCTAAGTCATGTACTGTGATTTAGATATGTTCGGAGCTTCAGAGTTCACAGTGGCCCTCTTCTCAGGGCCACTCTTCTTGTTCTGGTTACTACAGAAAGAAAGAGTGCAAATTGAAGCACTGGGGTTCAGGATCTTGATGGTGTGTCAGCATCCCCATACATGGAAATTTAGATGTGGCCATAACTTGGTTCATGCTTCCCATTGCTTTCAGAGCAAAAGAAACTAACAGGCACAGAGACTTTTAATTCTGCACTAGGACACCCATGCTGAACAGCGTGCTGGAGAATAGAGCCATGGCTCCAGGGAGGAGTAGCCACTGGTAGTTAGAAGGTGGTCTTTCTCCTTGTCCCCTCTGGGTGGTATGCAAGACTTTCCACTCCAGTAGGTACTACCGCATGAGGGCACCAGTTTTAGAGACATTTGAAGTTGTAGATAAAGCTGAAATGTTTTGGCTTCCCTGACAATGGCTTTGGTTCATATATTCAGGAAGGAAGCACCTGGAGCTCCAACTGCACCAACTACAAATGTGCTAAGACTGCTGCAGGGGCCATCATACTGGGGTCAAGTGTTGTCTGCCCCCCGTTTAATGACACTGATTGTACAAAGGTTTGTACTTTGGGTGAGGTAAGTGATAATAACTGCTCTGGAGTTTGGCTTACACTTGACAAGGCATGCATAGCTCATGTAGTTCCTTTAAATTAAAAAAATGGTAAGTAAAAACATGTAAACTAACAATTTACAGTTATTTGCTATGCTCCTGTTTGCTTTTCAACTGACAAAGTGTCTGTGAGCAGTATAAAGATTTGGTTTGGGTCTTGATGACTGCTTTTAAAATATTGTGGAATTGGAATCATGCTTAACATACCACTATATAAAGTGCTAACCACTGTGTCTTACTTTAGTTTAGAATAACAATTAGCCAAGTTCGTAGTGCACATAGACTAAATGAATCAGATCAAGCAATCCAGAAATGCTGCATATAAAAGTCGGCTATATTAAAAATTCCTTAAGTTGTGCAAGGATTAGGAAGATGACAGAGAGGACAGAGTATATATAAACTTTATTATCTCTTAAAATAAACTTTTTATAATAAAAAATATCATACATGAAAGGGTATCTACCTACATCACATATCTAAAAATGTAAATGTGGCATACCCATATAAACTTCTTTTAAGAACGTGTGTTCTTCACATACATTGCATATTTGTTTACAGTTTAATTTCTAATTTAATACTTCTCTAACTTTATAATACTTATAATTCTTGCACTTGCAGTACACCATATATTTAATATAAACTACAAATAATAATAAATATATATGTAGAGAGGGTAAGTACCATTATAGCCTTGACTACAGATTATGAATTTAGTACAAGTCCTACTTATCCGTTCCATTTGTTTAAAAAAATCCTGAAGAAGGTACACTATCTAAAATTAGTGTCTGTATTACTTTGACTTTATGCTTGAGTTTCTTCCTTGGAACCATTTTGACACCATCTATTAGGATCTTTCCTTAGTAATAATGGTTAAGATTTTAAAGAATGGAGCCCTATAATTAACTTCTTGAGTCAGTCTGACCTGTTTTTCAGAGATGTTGAACATAGACTTGAACCAGTAGCTGAGAAGAAAGCTCTTCTGACAGGCATCTCAGGATCATTCAGGAATATGGATTTAAGTATCTGAGTTTAAGTGCTCCAAAGTTCTCAAACAGCTTATTCAGTGATTTTTCTCTAATGATATAAATAATGTATGCTCGCATGAAAAGATAGAAGCTAAAAAATGTCTTTTGTCTGCTGTTATCTTAAGAGTGCTATTCGTGTTCTGTTGACTGCTTGATATGCAGTTCTGGGCTATACACATGAATTTTTTTAAACTAGCCTAATAAGTCTCAGTGGTGGGGAAATAGATGGTAGTGGATAATATAAAAATACGCTTACAGAAACTAAGTGATTTATTCAAAGGAGACTAGATCAGATGTCAACTGAACACTACTGAACTTTCAGCAGTGATGAGTTTGTTTTCAATTTCAAAGGTTGTAATGAATTTGTGAACCAAACCTTCAGCTGACACATCTGTGTAATTCTCTTCATTTCAGTGATACTACTTTTTATTAGATGAGCATCTTTAAAACATGGAATATCTTACCTTTTCATCAGGCACAGTGTTTTTTGCTATATTCCCCTTTTATTTTCCTAGAATGGAGGAATTGTGCAGACGTATAATGATGGCTGCTGCAAGACCTGTAAGTGATGAAGGCTGCAATATGTGCTAGTTTGGCTTTGATTTTGGAGGGCTTGTTTTTTAACCTCAGTTGCTGGGACATAAAGAAGGAAAAAGCATGCAGTCCCCCTGCAAATCACATAAAAATTGTTGTAGTTACCTAACTACTTTTATTAAAAGGTATTGCTTCATTTGGCTGCTGACTTGGTGATTTTTAACATTATTGTTCTGGAGTATAACCAAATCTCTCCAAATATAACCCATGGAAGATTAAAAGTTATCTCAATTAAAATAATGAACAAATTCTCTTTATTGCTAAGATGGCTCTAAAATATTGCCTGTATGATTTTCACCATAAAAGATAAGGACTTTTTCCCCCTAAAATTGATTCCTAATTCAGTGACATTTTGCAATATGTCTTCAAACTTACTGATTTATTCTGTATCCCTAATATGTATTTTCTAGGGCCAAAATACTGGAATACTTTTTTAAAAATCCCAAATGAGGAAAAGTTATAGTAATACTGAAGATAGTGACTCTTATATAAAATCAACTTTTTAGTAACTGGGAATATGTACACATTTTCTGACTGTGTAACTTTAAAATATGATGAAATGTGACTCAGGCTGACATAAAGATTTCATAATTTTTGCAATTTTAAAAATTGATTGAAAACAAACAGGTTTTTGCTGCAGTTTTGACTAAGAAAAGTTTTATTATCTAGGTATATAATTATTTATATATAAAAACCTGTTGTTGTATAAAAGTAATTGTGTAGAGCAAGAACATGTTCAACACTTCAGAAAATCCTCCCCCTCTTTTTTGGCCATTTTTGTCTTCAACATTAGAGTAAAATATATAAGCAAATTAGTTTTTGGAATTTTTGTAGACAAACGTTTACTTAATAATATTGACTAGCAAGTCACAGACTTACAACCATATATTATACAGTTATTACATAAAACTGAACTGCAATGTATTTTATATAATTTGATGAAAAAAGGGAATATTGATATTTATCTAATACAGAGTAATACCAAGTTATGCTAGTCTTAAAAACTGAACTGTAAATGCTGATATTCTATTGTATACAAAATGTAGAAAATAAAGCATATTTTAATACAATATAGTACATTTTTTAATGAGAACCACCATAGAGAAATAACACACCAAATTGTGCTACAGTCTTAATGACAATATTCTTTCTCTCATGAGATAAGCTGTGTTGAAAAATATTTAACTTCCCCTCAAAATTAGGTTGGCTTTTTTTAGAAACTTAGTCTTAAGAATTATTGACTATTTGTTTACTTTTGATCAGGAAGATTTATAATTTTGGCCATATTCTGTGGCCTCAGGAAAGGCATTGTTATACTTCAGAAATACTTGCTGAGGTGGCTGCTAAAAACCCCAGATATCATTCAAACAATTATATGCTATTTTATTTTTATTTTGTTTTATTTTTAACTAAAAGCATGTGCCCTGTGGTGAAGCAGTTAAGAAGAGTACAAATAGAGCTTGCAACACGTTGGGGTTTTAATGGGGACAAATAAATTTTCTGAAAGAACTTGATTTAATGCATGCAAAGTGAGTGCATATATTTAATTCTTACCTTGCCATAGAGAGACTCATTGCAAAAGTTTGATTTAAAAGTAAGCATCATTCCAGTTTTGTGTTAATCAGGAGTGTAATAAAGTTTAGGCCATCTTTAGACTTGAAGCAGCTGCGCAGTTTCTAAATTGTAGAAGACTAACAGGAAAGCTCATCATCTTTTATTAAAAGAAAAATTGCAGTTGGCAGTGTAAGAATTAATGAAATGTCATTTATACAGAAATGTTTTTATTTCATGAGAATCTTCTATTCCTAATGATTCTGCCAGGTTCTGGATTGGGTCTATTACCCTTTGCCATTAATCCAGTAGTGCCTACTGATAGTATTAATTGTGAACCAGGTATTATTTTTAATACTGTATTTTCCTTTTTTTGATAATAGTGTAAGCAGTACTTGATATATATGTCGTAGCTGTCATCATCATTAAATGTTACCATGCAGTTAATGGTTCTGGGCCTGATACTGAGAGATGCTGATCCTCTGTTGGTCTCCCAAATCAGTGGTTTTCTAAAGCCTGGTTAAGGTTCACTGCTCAGCACCTGTCAGAATTAGGTTCATCCATTTATGGTTATTCCTCCTGCTCTTGCTGAAATTTCTTTTAGCACATGAATTTACTGTACAGGCTAGTGGTACTAAAAATGTTACTGAAAAAAAAATCATAATTCTGAATACGGTTACCAAGAGATTCTAAATCTGATCCCAGGTTTCTGAAATTATTGATGGAATTCTTTTTTTTTTGTCTTAAAATAGAGCAAGAGTGTGTGTTATTGTCTGGTCTCACCTTTGCAAATATGGATTTATGCTGTATTTCTTCTTTGTCACAGATAATATGCTTTATAAAGTTAGGAAAATGTTGAGGGTGGGGCAGAAACATACAATTGCAACCACGTGGTAATATATACTTTTTACACCAGAAAATACAGAATGTTACAAAACTGTTGCATCACACTCATAATTCTTAACTTTTTAGGATAGGTAAGTCACAGAAACTCATTGCTGAAATTAGGAGTGAGTAACCAAGCACATCTGATATTGAATGCAGATCTTTACAGTTCAGGGCTGGGGAGAGAAAAGTATAGCATCAGTCTTCATTAGACATCAGCACTTTATATGCTGAAATGTCATTTATATCTCTACATGACTTCTAGCAAAACAAAGATTGCATTGTCTACATGTACTCATGCTGGCAAACACTTTCTAATGGAAATACCACAGAACTTTTTCTTAAGTGTTTCTGAGGAAAGAAAAGCAAGATAACAACTTCAATCATACAGCAATTTGCTAATTCAGTAACATAATCTTGTTTTACTCTGAATGCACAGATTAAAATATAGCTGTACTCTGCAGCAAACCTAAGTTTTAAATACTCAGTGGAGCTGTGGTTGCAGAATATCTTGGTTGCTCAGAGCTCAATTATCTTATAAAAGTGCTCACAAGCTTCTGGGGAACAGAAGAGTTGTTCTTTTTGTGTACACCCAACCATAAAGGCATGTGTGGAAGGCTGAGAAACTCTGCTGAGTTATTATTCAGAAACTCTGCTTATTATTTTATATGCTGGATATCCAGAATGGTTCCACAGCAAAAGTAATATATGATTTTGATGGGAAGTGAAATAAGAGATCTAATTAACTTCTGTTACACAGATAGTAATAACAGTCTTATATGGAGTGCAGCATGAAAAATTATATTTTTAATTTTTAATATGTTAAAAATGGCTTTGCACTCTACAGTTTTATTTTTCAAATAGAAGGAAAGAACTCCTGTCAATATCTCCCAGATTGTACATAAAAATTCAGTATTTCCCTAATCCTAGCTCTGTATGCTGACTCAGTGCTAAATGCTTCAAATCTAGTGATAAAAAGTGCATCATATTTAGCAAATGGATGCATCTCTCTCTTTCAAAGCTTCCTTGAAGGACATCTTTTTCAAAAATACATTGAAATGATGTAATTATATTTAATTTTTAAACCTGCAAAATAGCATCAGTGTAATCACGTTCACAGCTTCACCTTCTCAATGTTAAGTTCTGAAAATTTTCTAAAATGCAGAATTAAAATCCTATTTACATTCAACATTCCCAATAAAACAGAATTAATTCTAATACTATTCAAAATTACTCGAGACATCTTTTTTCCTCATTGCTTATATTTGTCTTGCCATATATGCAATTTAAAATCATATTCATATTTTAATATTTCTAAAATCTGTAGAGCTTATTTGGGACACTTGATGACTCATATGTGCCAGCTATAAAACAAATAATTCTGCACAAGAACTATTTACTAATATATTAGATTTAAAAAAAGATATGGAAGTAATAGTTTCTGTGTGTACATTAAGGAAAACAAAGTATAATTATTTAAATTATGTTAATAGTTTTACCTTTTTTTTAGTAGCAAATGCAGTACAAAAGGTGTATTGATTCAGTATACATTTTCTGTATTTTTTCAGGCAAAAAGGAAGAAAGAATTTGCCAAAAAATGACAATCAGGACAACCATAAGAAAAAATGACTGTATAAGTCAAAGCCCGGTAAGCATAAAAGAGCTGTTTTGATGCTGGGCCTGTGGCATGCCAAATCAAGTACTAAGAAATTGGTTATAATGAACAACAAGCAAAAAAAATACTGCTGTCTTCTCAAAAGCAGACCTTTCATCCTAGGAATGTTATCCTACTCATAAATACAGTAAAACTAGCTGTTCCAATGACTGAAACACTGAGCCCTCCTACTAGAAAAACATCTGGCTTCAAATGAAAAATACACACCATAATTGCTTGTGACTAATGAAAGCATTGAACTCTTCGGCACAAAAAAACCATCCCACTCTAAAAGAGGACTAGAATGTTTCAACTTACAGTGTGATGGAAACATTGCTCTATTCCCCTTTGAGGACCTTTACACTCTGTGTATCTTCTCCTGCACATAGCATGGGTCTCCATATCATAAATTCTTGATCCCATTTATTTATGTGTCTACTTAAGACATCTTATTTCTCAGCTTTTGTGTAGCCCCATCTGCAGAACCCTGGATATTTCCGAGTAGCAAATGTATTTCTCATGTAGCACTTAGAAGAGAAGCATTTGACAAAGTAGCTCAAGACTTCCAAAAGGCCTCTGGTAAGATTCTATTGAAGAACCTAAACAATCATTAGGGAAGAGGCAAAATATCATCACATATTGAAAGGCATCCTCTAGAAGTTCAACAGTGATATGTTCAAATTTTAATAGTAGGGGTGTGTGGTGTATTTATTTAGTTTTAGAAGAAGGGTTGGTAAGGAGGGAGTATAAATATATAGATGAAATTACAGTAATTTTCCAGTTAAGAGAAGATGCTGGAGAGCTTCACAGTTACTTTAGTAAATGTAGTACAATTTAGGTTAAGGGACAGCAATATGACAAAATAAAGACATGGTATTGACTAAATGAGAATATTAAAATGAAAGATTTTGTCAAACCTCATAGGGTTTTTAAACTAGTTGAAAAGATCCTTGCTTTGTTGTCCAGTTCTTTGAAAATCTCTGCTTTCCTGCTGACAGAAAGGCTAACTAAGAGCTACAACTTTTAGGGAAATGGATAGGCAGTGGAAACAAGCTCATTCTAGAGTATCTTATGATTCAATGCTGCAGTACTAATGAGAGTACTCTGTGGAGCTGTAGTGCTTCTGCATTGCTGCAGAACTACAATGTTCAGAAAGGAGCAATAAGAATGTTGGCCAAGTTATGTCTTGAACGACACAACAAATGAAGCCTCCCTTTTTATGACTTTCTGTTGTAGATCATATTTCCTTCCCTCTCTAACCACCTTTGAAAAAGACTCACCACCATCCCACTTCTATTTGTATTACAACCCCCTTCTCCCAGTATCTTCTTACTCCTGATTTCCTTGATAGCTGCACACCCTTTGCACAGTCCAGATTCCCTTACCCTTCACCCAGAAGTACCTCCAGATTTTCATGTCCTCAGAATTCCTATTCATACCCTTAGCTCCAATTCCTTTCCTCTTCAGCTCCCCTACTGGCACTCTTTTTCAATTGCTTGATTTTGGCCAATCAAATGGTGGCATCTGCTCTGACTGGTTTGGAACTACATACACAGATTAATACTGTCAAACCTTGGAAAGGGCAGAGTATGATTACATTTCTTTAATTAATAAGTAGGACTATTAGTGGTTAGGACAAAGTCTTTTTTTACCCCTGTTAAATTTCAGAAAACTTAAAAGCTGTCAGAGTAACTTTTCAGTCTAATTTTTATGGATATGGCACATTTCATCACAGGCTGCTTGGAAGGGAGTGGATCAAAGCATCTTTCATATGTCCCACCTGCATAAGAAATCGGATCTAAAACTATCACAGAAAGAACTAGATCTATTATAGCCATTCTCAATTTCCCAGCTATTAACACTGCTTGTTTTAATTAAAAATTATTAATTTTTTTCTGTCAGATTATCAGATAAGAAAATTCCTCAGATAATGTAGTAGTGAGAGAAAGTGACTTCAGTCTAGAGCACACATAATTTTCTAGCCACTCTGTGCCCTTGTTTATTTGTTACTGCATCTACTTTTTGGATACATTTCTTAGAGTGATAATACAGCCCTCAGTCACAAGCAATATGAATAAGAAATGGGAAAGCTTTTCCACTGCTATGCTTTTCCTCTTGAACCTTCAAGGAGAAAGATAGACTTCCCTTCATTTTCCTTAGAAGAATTTAACACATGATTAAACAATAAAGAATAGTTTAATTAAAAAAAATATTTTCAACGTGGCTAAACTTAGAATTAATGAATTTTAGAAGTTAAAACAATTTTTTAGACCAGAGTCCTTCTCAAATGTAAAAATGGGTTTTAATCACAGAGAAGTTTGAAATGTAATATTTTTGCAACAAAATTTAAGATGTCTAATTTCACTTCTTATTTTACTTCTAGATAAACGTGGCCTCTTGTGATGGAAAATGCCCATCTGCAACAATTTTCAATGTCAATATTGATAGCCATTTAAGATTCTGTAAATGTTGCCGAGAAATTGGAACACGTAATCTGACTGTGCCACTGCGCTGCTCAGGAAATGGCACTGAAATTATGTACGTCCTTCAGGAGCCTATAGACTGCTCATGCCAATGGAACTGAACATTACTGTGGATACAATTTAATCTGAATAAATAAAATGAGTTTCCTTTCACCAGACATGATTTTTTGACCGTGGATGGTTGCAGTAGTCTGCAGGGATATAAAAAAGTCCTCAGTTATGCTTTATAATGTAACTTTTCACAAATTTAGTAAAGACGTTGTTTGTTATTCTTCAAATTGTCTTTTAAAATATTGGCATGTATAGAAAGAAAACATAAATCCTTTTGGACAAGGTGTAATCATCATTTATTTCTACTCAGTGGCTTTCTGATGAGCTGTTGAAAGCTGGTTAATGTCTGTGTTTCTAGTATTTTAAAATTTTGGATTGAGGTTACCCATCAAAGTTGAGAATTTCTCAATGGTTCGTTTGCTTTGAGAACTCCAGTGGAAAACTATCACTGGTCCCATGTTTAAATGGGAAAGAAGCATATTAGCATTTTGAGAATGACTGAATTATTTATTTACAAAATCGAAAGTTCAACTGCAACACTTTTTTTCTTGTTTAAAAATCTATCTTTTGTCCATTAAGCTGTTATCAATGATTCTACTCTGCTTACACTGTAAGTCACTGAGAAATAACACAACTATGATCTGTAAGTACTTGTAGGAAATCTTCAGAGTACACAGCAGCATCATAATAATATCTTTAAACCTTAGACATATATTTAATTTTTATGTATATTATAAATATGAAACATGACTAGGCAAAGGCTCAAGATTTCAAGCTTTTGTGCCTTTATGAAAATATCTAAAAGCTGTTTCTGCTATGAAAAATTCTATTTTATATCCATTTTTCACTTTTCACAGAAAAGAAATTGGCTGTCTGCTAGCTATAGAGTAAGATTCTATGTATATATTTATTAAAAATACCAGAACATTTTAACTATTCATAATGGGTTTCTTCCTTCATTTTCCAGTCTGAAGATTTGTATTCAGTATATTTTTATAAAATGCATTTTTAAAAAAAAATACTGAGATTTGGACTGAATTTACGCTTCACAATTTTTGAGTCCAGGAAAAAAAAATCAGGTAAAATAAATGTTTTGAAGGTCTTAGGTGAGTTATTCATGCTCAATCAAGCTGTGAATGTCCATGATTCAGCACCTTAGGCTGAATGTAATCTCCCCTTTATTAAATATACTCTATAACCTTCTGTTAAAAATTAAGGATACAATTTTAGGCTTGTTTTTATAAGATTACTTTGCTTTATGAACTCACTGAATGAAAATCATTTAAAGTATAACAATATTTTCCTTATCATCAAAATTGATTCAGAATTAAAATTCTTGTCTAAAAGTCTGAAAACCTTTTGACAAACAGTTTTAATTTCAAGCTGTTGTCATTTAGTTACAAAAAGATTGGATTATCACATAGATTATTACAATGAAAAGTAAGTAGTATAAAATTTAAAAACCCCTTTTAAAATCCAAGGCTATTTTGCTACTTCGTATGACAAATCTTTAAATGTTTGTTATATTCAGTTTGTTGGCTTATAAAGAAAATAGCTTATCTAGGGAAATCTGTCTTTACTAACAAGACTCATCTACTCATCCATATCCTTAAAAATAGTGACTTGGTTTAAAAACTAAGGAAGAATCCATTGTATTATCTGTAAAATATTTAGCCATTCTAAGGAAATAATGATAACCCAGTGATCAAAATAAAGTGACACTTTGAGAAAACATATGCTTCATTTGCACATTTTTATAATTTGTATGGCAGATGTTTCAAGTTGTATTAGATACCAGGGCCTAGAACCAAAATGTTCTCTGATACTGCTGTCAGAATTTGTATACAGAAACTTTTCACGTGGGCAAGAAATGAAATTTAAATCATAGTCATAACCATAGTTTATTTACTCTTACAGGAAATTAAAAGAACAACTTTTAAAAGAAAAATATATCCTTAGAGCCTTTTGATTTTTTAACATAGAGATAGGAATCCTATATTTGCATTAAGAGAGTTTGGCCCAAAACTTATTAATGAATTTAGCATTTGATAAAAAGGAAGCTCTCACAATACAGCATTTTTTCCATATAATCACTGAACACTTTATGTGTTTTGATTGAACAGCTGTGTGTTTTATAAGACATGTGCTTTTCTAAGATTTAGAACTGTATTTGTAATTAAAAAGAATTTAATAAGTATTATTTTGCAGAGTAATAATAAATCAGTGTTGATGCAATAATTTACCTTTGCCACAAAAAAAGGATGCTAATGCAAAATCTTGGGCAAACCTGGAAATTAAAAAAGCAGTTATGTTCAAAATTAACTTCATGACAACCTGTAATGATATCAAAATGGTGTTAAAATATTTTTTTTCCCACTCACCCAATTTTGTTTTTTAAAATGCAACTGTAGGGACTGAAGCCTACGGCAAAATCATACATCTTCAGTGTGGCTGGATAGGGTGGCTCTAAGGTCGCCTTTCATTTTACGATTAAACTTCAAACTTGGGCTGCTTTGGCCTGGTCAGAAAGTGAACAAGACTGAAACCCATGAACCATTTCCTAGACAGCCAACCCACTGCTGTTACCTCCATGAAGATGACATTGGCACAATGTGGTACATTTTATATAGTGTGAACTAACCCTTGCAGGCCATGCAGCTGATAGAAGATTTGAATGAGCCTGCAGTGTGGCAGGACTGTTCTGCTCTAAATGTTTCCTCTGTCTGCAACTTAAATATAAATATAGATGCAGTTTGATGTTCTGTCTGGGTTTTCTCATCTCTCTTCAACTCTGCATTCCTGCCTCAGATTGTGTGTAACCCTATTTGCACAGCTGTCTTGTGAGCTGCTTTGGAAAACTGAGCCAACTTGAATCTTACTTAATTAAATATGAAAATTAATGCCTGTTTATTATTGACTAAAAGACCTTTAATACACAGAGTTCCCTCTCTCCTACCCTCTCTGGAACAAAGACTCAAATAATTTCTACTCCTCTAAGAGAAAGGCTGAGAATGCATGCTTCTGAAACTCCCACGCTGTCATTGAAAAATGTGGGGAGCTGGGGAGAAGTGTGCATGATGGAGTGCAGTCCTGCTGCAGTCCTGCCATGCCTTGGCATTTCTCCCATTTGTAGCTGCTTCCACAGGCCCTTCATTCCTACATTGCCGCTGCTTTCTTCTACCTGTGCTTGCAGAAGAAGTTCTACAATATAAAGGATTTTTTAGGGATTAACATAAATAAATCTCTATACTTAGAATCAGATTGTACCTGAATATGCCTCTATAAAATAGTAAGTCTTTGCCCATATTATTTATATTTGACTTTTATAATTCCATTGCCTTGTTACTAGGCCATTTGTTAAGACCAATTCTTGCCTCAATATGCAATTAGAATTTGAAACACAGCTTTTAAAATTAGGTTTAAGCCACTTATTTTGTGTTTTTATTAATAAAATCTGAGAGTATAACTATACAAGCACCTAATATTCTCCTTTTTTGGCTAGCCAAATCTGTATACTAAAAATAAGAAGTAAAACTTAATACATTTATGTGATTTATTTCCACATTTTAGGCAAAGCTCTTCCCAAATACATGAACCTGTGCATTGGTGAAATTTTCAGGCAGGATCAGGCCTGAAGTTTCGTGTTTGAACATAGTTACAAGCCACATAATATACTGAAAGGTGGAGGCATTACAGGAACACACTCCGGGGTTAAAAATGGTCACTGAGCTGTTCACAGTGCTTAAGCAGTGACAAAGCACTGTTTCAGATGTAGCTCCTTTCCCCTTTCTTTCTCCTTTCTCTCTTTCTTCACCATTTTTCCTGACACTATTTTTTTTTCTCTTGACCTTCTGCACTGCTGATAAACTGAGTTTACAGAGCCTGGATAATTATTTATTTAATTATTATTATTATGCATTGGTTCTATATAGTTCTTTCCATCTCTTTTTCTTCCATCTCTCCTTTTATAAGTATTCAAAGGAAAAATCGAATTTCCAATTGTTACAGAGACTCAACTTTGTGTGAAAACTTACCACCAAATAAACATGAAGGTACCACTTGGGAATAGTGTGGCAATGGAAAACATTAACTTGAACTGATTTTTTTGAGTTCTGTTCCATCAAATCCTTTTCCAGATGTTACCTTGAAGTGATATTGTTGCTGTAATCATGTGTGGGTGTATGTCCTATGGAAAAATCCCACAGTGGTGTGATCTAGTACAGGGGACAAAACATAAATGAGTTGTCACACATAGCCATAGCAATATAGCAATCGTGGAGGGGCAGCATGGAGGCCAGAACACTAGCAGAAAATTTGTATAGTTACAGTGAGGTATTGGTTGGATTTCACACTGCCAACTATTTTGGGGAATATATTTTCAAAAAACATTCACATGAACATAAAAAGTCTTCTGAGGGATAGACTTCAGCACTTAACATTAATGCAAAAGAAAAAAGGCCTTTATCAAAAAAAAGGTTATGGTTGAGAGGGTCTGTACATAACATCATGTACTAAATTTTCTCTAACCTTTCTTTAAGTGCCAAGTCGAATATGCAAGCTACCTATAAAACAAGGAGACTTAGAAATTATCTGTCCATTATCATTAACAGGTCACCACAGCTTAGGGTGGAAAGGCATATTCAGAGCTGAAGGACAATGAACTGTAGCAACTGCAAATACGATACATTGACCAGATCTTAGCAGCCACATACTGATCATTTAAGAACTGTAATTTTTGCCTATTTGGAAAAATAATTCTACATATAGACCAAATAGGTGGTCATATACCTATTGAAATCAGTGGTAAAATATTCCCTAAAATCCAGGATTTGATAATCTTACTGCAAGGAGGTAGTCTGAAGAAATGTCCTATATGTGTAGTTTCTACTTTCACAAGTAGTTTTTGTATGAGGGAACTTGAAATGCTTTTGTACTGATGTTGCATTCTGGAGAAAACCAATAGTGAATGATGTTAAAACTTAATCACTAGAAATGCTGAATAAAAGGGAGTGGTTGTGTTTTGGGGAGTGTTCTTTTGATTAAGGTGGAATGTGCACACACACTTAATTTGATGAAGTTAATGCAAAGAGGGCTTCTGCTGGTGTCTTGAAAATTGCTTAGTTAATAAAGCCTCCCTTTGTGCTCAATGGCTACAAATTTCTCTGGGAAAAAATGAGTATGTCTGCTTTGCAAAACAGCTGAATAGGCAGTAGCTAACTTTTGTCATTGATAGGTAAAACAGCACTCAGGTAATTACACTCGTGTGTGCTCTGTATGTGTGTGCTTCTCAGAGAGGGAGATTGAGTTTTGAGATCAGTGTTTTGAGATCAGGGGTTTCATTGAGGCAGCTTTTGATTTACTATGTGTGTCCTTGAGCCAGAGTAACATAAAAGCTCCAAAATGGTATTTTTCTGGTGAGAGTAAGCCTGCCTTGTTTACTACAAGTTATAAATAAAGCTTTAGTTAAAAATTTTATTCCTTATTTCACAATTCACAGTTCAGTTGCATACAGTTTTAGTAAAAATCAGGAACAACCCACTGAGAGACAAGACACTATCTCAATGTAGAAATATGATGTGATGATAGCACCTAAGAAAATACACAGTAAATAATATGAGTGCTTCTCATTTTTATGGTACATATATGGTGGCACTGATTTTTATTTATTCTATTATTAGTAAACAATTTTTATCGGCTTATTAAGCTAATTTAATTGCAAAGAACACAGTGCAAAACTAATTTTCTATTTAAAAGGTTAATTTGGTTAAGGCACTGGGAATTATATTGAGGTAGGTTTAACTCTGAAATTGCTGCTTCAGATCTGGCCAAAGGTTGAGATCACCCAATATATTTTTCTGAGCTGAGTTCTTGTTCAGGAACCTGAATAGATCAGTAAAATAGATCAGTGGTCCTACCACTATACGTTCTTGCCTATTCTTTGTTTATAGATTTTTATGCTGGTAACTTTTTGTGGGACCTCTGTAAGATCATAATACATATAAATGGGCTCTGCAGCTGTGCTTAGTGCTTCCATGGAAAAGTGTTTTAAGGCTTATTTTAAACACTGACAAAGGGGCATCCTGCTAGAAATGTGTATTGTAGAAAACAATCAGAGTCTGGAGAAAAGTAAGTAAGGGGTTACACTGATTTTAATGAAGTTTGATCTGGTAATCACATAGAAACTGAAAAAAACCTGAAATTTTTTACGCTGAGTTGTTTTTAAATTACTACAAACAACAGTCACATCCACAGTTCAGTGAAGTTAAAGGAAGGCCTTCGGATCTGAGAAAACTTTATATGAGGCTTGGGAAAAGGCAGGGCCAGAGTAAACACACAAATCTCGGGCCCATCATTGGCTGATGCTGTATCCATGTGAAGTATAAATATGTGTATTCGTTTTCCCCTTGTATCTTAGATATTCTAACATGATTTTGCTTTGAAGCTGTGGTGATTCAAGCACTTCAGAAACACGGGGACTATAACATTTCTTTCTCTATGGATCAAGCAATTCTTCTTCTGCTTTTATTAAAATATTTATTTAAGGTAAGAAAAATACTCTGTGTTTTGAAGGTGGATAGCTAATCTAATTGAATGTTGAAAATAAGTGGTTTGTGATTTGGACTGGTTTTTTTTCCTGCTGTTTTAGCAGTCACAGGGGGCTCTCATTAGTGCTACTGAACATTCCCAGTCTTCCTTCTATTTAAGTTGTTGGAAGCTCTTTTGAGATCCTTAGTCTCTTTTATTTCCTGCTGCTTTGGATTTAATGTTGTTTCCCAGAAGAAGTAACATCTTTAAGTAACCTTTTAAACAGGTATGGGGTGAAGTAAAAATTTTGGTGAGTTCAATATCATACCTTTGATAGTGGTAAAAAGCAGATCTTTGGGGAAGTCTGTAAGAATGACATATGAGAATTTTCTATACTGATTTAGTTTCCCACCATTTGCAGCTTAAGGACTTCTTGAAATGGATGTATTTGCAGTGCATTTTGTTAGCTTCAATGTAGTTCACTTCTATGAACTTCTATGAACATGAATGGGCCTTCTCTGACACCCCTTGAAATTTTTATTACTTGTTTTAGCTTTGTCAGATAAACTATTTATTTTGTGAAGAACTGTCTTTTTTTGGTTGTTGTTTACTTTGAATCTGGAGCATACTAGCTATGCTTCATCCTTTTCAGTGCTTGTACTTGAAGAGCAAATGAAAATCAATCTCTGCTCAATTCTGGCTACTTAAGACCTCTGCAAGACCTCTGCTGTATTTTCCCTCAAGTGCCTCTTTTTCAGACTGAGAAGCCTACTTGAGTCTTGTGTTGAGAAGTAGTCAATAGCAGAAGTCAGTAAATGTTTGGGTTTTTTCAGGTCTCCTGGCTGATGTGTAGCTAACCTGAAAATAGATTTGAATCTTAAGTATTTGTGCTCAATTTAATAATATTTTTTTTTTCTTTTTTAAATTGCTGCAGTCTTTGGACAAGGGCCTAAAAATTACTGACAAGGTGCTGAAAAAAAAAGGGACATTCTAAATCCCTCTCATTGGATATAAGTATGGAACAATGTCTGCGTACACTTGAAAATGTGGTTCTTGTCTTTTAGCTCTAAGGAGGTTGTATTTATGTACAGTGAAATGGCATACATTATTGCTGATGGTGGAAAATTATTTTAAATGGTTAATTCAATTGCTGCCAAATATATATTTTTTATCTTTAAAAACAGATTTTCTTACTCTTTGGATTCTCTGCAGTAGATTGTTTACAGGGAACGCAAGTCAGCTATACACGCAAGTCAGCTATACACGCATTAATTTCGAGAAAAAGTGTTCCTCAAAAGACTTGTGTGTATGCCATCAATACTAGTCTAGTGTGTCGGTTCATCCCAGTGGTTTTATGTAACCTCTTCTAAAAAATTTATAGAAGTTAAAGGCTTTATAACCTTTATAAAGTATATACTTCAAAAAGTATAATCCAAACTCTGAACACTAAATCTTTATAGATTTATAGTTACGTTAGTTTGTCATTAGTTAAAGGAAGTTATGGTAAGCTAAACTGAATTCCAGGGTATGTTAATTAAAAAAAAAGAAAAAAGCTGAATGTTTTTGCTTTTTATATGTATGGGTTTTTTGTTTATTTGTTTTGTTTGGGGGGAGGTTGTACAGGGAAGATTACTTTATAGGACAACACAAAGTAATACAATAATAAAACTCCTAACTTTTATTTTAGTGTCCTAGAGGTTCCTATTTGATTTTTATTTCTGTTTAGTTTTTTTGAACAGGATTTTGAGTTCATTGCTAAATGATGGCATTTGTCATCTCAATTCATAAAGAAAATAAAAATGGAACTTAAAAGGCAGAACTGCATCTTTTATAAATGCTATGTGATGGGGATTGGCATTGCATGCACCAATTTATCTGAATTTGAGAGGTGTGATTAAGATTATATTAGGTAGAAGAAGTCCATAAATTTCTGATTCCAAATGAAATTCAAATAGAGAAGGAACCTGTTTCTCTGATGTGTTAATCCAACTCTTTCAAAGGCAGGTAAAGTTATCAAAAAGGTAGTATCAAAAATACAGAAGACTTTTGTCTAGAATGAGTTGACCTCTGTAAGAATTTGAAACAGAATCATGAAATCACTTAGGTTGGAAAAGATCTTGAGATCATCAAGTCCAACCTACGACCCAACACCACCATGTCAACTAGACCATGGAACTAAGTGCCACATCCAGTCTTAAGACTGTGCCCCCTTGTCCTATTGCTGGTTGCCTGGGAGAAGAACCTGACCCCCACCTGGCTACAGCCTCATTTCAGGTAGTTGTAGAGAGTGATAAGGTCTCCCCTGAGCCTCCTCTTCTCCAGCCTGAACAACCCCAGCTCCCTCAGCCTCTCCTCATAGGACTCCAGTCCCTTCACCACCTTGTTGCCCTTTTTTGGACTCAATCCAGCACCTCAACATCCTTCCTAAACTGAGGGGCCCAGAACTGGACACAGTACTCCAGGTGTGGCCTCACCAGTGCTGAGTACAGGGGCAGAATCACTTCCCTGGTCCTACTGGCCACACTGTTCCTGATACAGGCTAGGATGCCATTGGCTTTCTTGGCCACCTGGGCACACTGCTGGTTTATGTTCAGCCTGCTGTCAGTCACAACCCCCAAGTCCCTTTCTGCCTGGCTACTCTCCAGCCACTCTGTCCCCAGCCTGGAGCACTGCAGGGGGTTGTTGTGGCCAAAACAAAATGAAGTTTGTACTGCCATGGCTAAATTGGATTGGTAGGGAGGTGTGTGTTTAATAAATTATTTCTTTACATCTTGAACATTGTTGTTTCTTATTCTGAGACATTTGAAAATCGTGAAAGTGATGCCACTAAAGTCTTTCATGCATAATGGAAGAATAGGACTGAGACGTCCAGATTGTCTGTTGTGATTACAGCATGTACGTTGCAAGTGAAATCTCTGACCTTGTTTCTAAAATGATGACAGACTTCTGTCATATTTGGGTCAACTGACATGGTTTGGCCACCTCTAGAGAGAGAAAGAAAACTAGAACCTGTACCTGCAGAACTTGTAAAAAATTATGAAGCCTCTGTATGTCACACAGTAGGGCTGGTGACACTGGTCCATATAAAAACTGTTGCTAGCTGAAAAGCTATAGTTAAAACCAGTTAAAATTGACAGAATTTAATTATTTAGTTAGAGGTATATTTTCTGCATTTTCTACTAAGTTGCATTCCTGTATGTTTCTGTTACAGGGTTCAGAGTGTCTCGACTGTGACCAAGGGAAAATGCCTGCTAGAGCAGTTTCGATAGAGTGGACTGAATTGCCCAAAGGGGAGGATCCAGACTACTATATTTTGACGTGCCAGCAAACAGATGCTTTCAGTCAAAAAGTAAATTTCATCAGTCTAAGCACTGAGTAGTTCCATATGTTTTTAAGCTGTAAATAACAGTAACTAGTAGCATTGTGTTTGATTGCTTTTTTTTTTTTCCAATTCAAAATAGCAAATCAAGAGAAAGTTTTAAAAAAATTTACGGAATTTTGTAATTCATGTTGTTTATGTGCACTCTTACAGAGTCCTCCTTAAGCCAGTGGAACTTAAAAGACTTTCAAGTATTCAGTTGAATAAGGATAGATAGGCATATGTTCAAAATTAAGGATATGCAAGATCTTCAAGGAGAAAAACCCTTTGAATGAGGAGTCTAACTTCTCCAGGAGAGGCACAGACACTACTCCTACCTCTCTGTGGGAGGGTGTTGTTCTTGTTTTGAGTACAGGATGTTCTGGAACATAAAGAAAATAAGAAGATTTCAATATGAAGGTTTTTGTTAATAGTGTGATTTCTAAAAGGTTTTGTTTTAAATATTGGGTATTTTGCAGTTTAAATGAAGCTGTAATGTAAGTTTGATATGCTGCAATATCAGCTGCCCTTTTAAAAACTTTATAGATAATTTATGAATTGCATTTTTATTACTTTCACTATATTCAGAAATTCTTTTAACTTGCAGATTGTACGAAACATTTCTAAAGTTGAACAGGAACCTGTTAGTACTACAGTTCTGCTTGAGGAAAATAAGAAGTATGATATAACAATAGAATCTCTAAAGAATGGCCAAATCTTAAGTGTAAAATCATTTAAGACACGTAAGTAGAGTAGCACAAAAGTATATTGGTATCTTTATAGTTAATCTAACATTGAAGATTAGAGGAGCAGGGTTTTAAATCTAGAGGTTAGTCATGTATTTAGAAACTTTGAATTGATGTATATTTTCAACCATGAGGGGTAGTAGGAATAATTTTATATAACATATTTGTTTAGTGTAACAATTCTGAAATATGAGACTGATGTAAAAGTTAATGAAACTTTTAAATACCATAGCTTTTGCTATGCTACAGAAATTCTAGGAGAAAAGATTTATAAAAGAAAATCATGGAGAAAGTTACTTAAAGCCTGGCAATTTCATATCAACATGGGGTTGTGATTTTTTTTCTTTTATAACTTAAAAAATATTTTTGTTTTTGCTTCATGACATTCCCACTTTAAAAAGGGTTAATTAGTAGCTTGAAGGCCTTAGCATTGTGACTCACTGGAACAGACTTTTAGTATAAGAATTTGTGAGTCTGGTCACTGAGCTTATAAAAATATCCTCTACAGCTGTAAATCTGTTTAGGACCATAAGTTCCACCAATTGCTAAAATGAAAGGGCTTTCTAATCTTAATTTCATTAATTAAAATAGTTTATAGCATTACCTTTGTACACATTACAAGCTCACACTAGGTTTGGAATACAGACTAGGATATGGATACAAACAACATAATTGGGAAAAATACACAGTTGAAAACATTGCAGCAGCTGTTGAATGCTGAAAGTACATTCAGCAAGCTACAGAAAATGGTTCATGGTTATACTACTAATGTGTTACTGCACTGGACATCTATTACTTAACTGCTATTCTGTAAAAGTATGTACTTTTACAGCTAAACACTCCTTAAACCGTGCACTTTTATTTCTTTTTGCTTCAGACATAAGTTTACATACCGTGACAATGATTAAACCATGACTTTTTTAATGACACTACCTTTCTTTCCCTGGTGTGTGTATCGCTTATCACTTCTCAAAAGAAAAACATAATAATGTTAATGGAACTCTGAGTTAATTATTCCTTTGTGGTAAAGACAGTGGTTTTTTTTCTTGTTATACTAGGTGGAATTTCAGAAAATTGCATAAAAACATTTGTAACAGCTACTACAGTTTCTTTTAACTGGAGTATGGTGACCAAAGAATTTTCAGTTTCTGTTTTACTGAATGGTACTTCTGAGATTATAAAAAGACCCAGTGGATTCTTTGTATGGAGAAATTTGACACCTGCCACCTTATATACATTCAAGTTTATATTTGAACAATTACATCTTGAATTTGTAAACGTGTCTCAGTCACTGGATGTTCAAGCCGAAACAGGTATATATTAGAGTTTCTTGTAGTCACAATGAATGCAGGTTAGTACTGCACATTTTCTAGATAAGTTAAGAGTAAACTGTAAAATCCTGTGTTCCATTTTACAGTTTATAGTAGTTATGGATTGTTTTAGTTCTGGAAAGTGGAAAGAAATTGAATGTTACTGACATAGAAAAGTTATTTCTACTTACTATTTCTTAGTATTTTTAGTAGGAATAATTTGGATTTTTATGTGCATATATTTTAAGCTGACTGTATTTTTGCAGTCTAAAATAGAGTCAAGGCAATGTTGAAGTTGAGTTGTAATCATTTGAGTGTATGTATTGAATTTGCTACATAATTTCAAGGAAAAAGCAATGAAAACCCTGAATTTGTTAAGCATTTGGAACACTTTTTACAGCATTCAAAATACTGCTGAATGGCTAGCCTAGCTGTGCTGTTTTGTTAGAAGTGCTGTAAAAGAGGCAGGATTCTGAGGATGTTACGGCTTAGTTGTGTAATTTTAGTGTAATTTTAAACATGCTACTCTGATAATGCAACTTAAAATCTTTAAAATTAGAAAAAGAAAGAATAATATGCACTCGAAGTCAAGGGAATAATTATTTTCCTAAACTCAGGAAGCTATTAAAAGCAGGTTATTTGTTAACTTCATTTTTAATGTTTAAAAAAATGAACCATTGGAAACTAAGTTTAAAGAATGATATTTTTTCTGGAGTAGGATTGAAAATTAGTGAATATCTTTCTTTTTTTTCCCCCTTCACTGGCTTGTAGTTGATATTCTTCTAATTCAGTCAATCAGATTTTGAAGACATTCAAGACTTTGAAGGACTGTTGACTCATAATTACTGAATATTTGGGGGGGTGAAATCATGAATTAATTAAATGCTATTGTCATCAAAATGTGTAATTATAAGATATCTTGCACTGTACCACTGACATGAATGATACAGCATCTCTTCAAAATCCTGTCCTTCACCTATAGGCACCTGTTCCCAAGGGTGGGTGGCATTCCAAAGCAGCTGCTATCGAATGGGTAAGGAGAGCAAGCCATGGAAATCAGCACAACAAACCTGTCAAACGTCTTCACAAGGGGCACATCTTCTTGACATAGGGAGTGAAGAAGAATATGGTTTTATGTTGTCATATCTCCAGAAAATTAGTCGAATAATCATGATATGGACAGGTCTTAATGACTTAAAGGTCAGTCTATTTTATCTTCTTTGCTATTACACATGTGGAAGCAAAAAAATTTTGATATATAGAGCCCGATTGCTTGGAATAAAAGTTGCTAAACAGTACATTGGTTATTTGTTTATATAGTTATTAGTAATGAGAAGAGGAATCATTATTTCTTCCTGTTTAGAAATACTGAAAATAGCTGTGGAAAAAAACATGTAGTTTATACATAACCTGTATTATTATTTAACTTTCCTCTATTTTGTGTATGTGTGTGTGTGTATTTCCCTGGGATATTGTTTTGCCTGTAGATGGTGCTGTGTTACCAGATTTTAAATCTTAATCTACATAGACGTTGCTTACTGTGGTTACCAAAGTCCGGTATTGGTTTACTCAGTTTTGATGCAGGTCTGAAATGTTGAGTGTTGAGCTTAGGGATGTCAATCCAGTATAGATAGGCCAGTGGAGAAGGAACTGGAGCAAGGTATTTCTTGTAAAAGGTTTCCTGTTCCTCATATTTGAGATATGAAGGTTCTTAATGCTGCATCTGCTGTTACAATATGATTCACTGTGGTGTGGTGTCTGATGGTGGTCTGATTTGGGGACGACTACAGACATAAATAAAAATATTGGGAAAGTGTTTAGAAAGATGGAGGCATTTGCCAGAACAGTGGGATCCAGTCTTCTGTAATTTGGTTTAGTGAAAACTTCTTTTAAGTATCAGGAGGTTGGGAGAAAGGCACTGTTTTTCAGTTTAAAAAATCTGCACTTTGAAATTTAATTTTAATATTGTTTTGATCAAATTATTTTAAAAGAAATGCTGTGAAAACAGTAAAAACAAAGCAAACCTTATGTGTAAGAGCAAGAGTGGTGTCATACCACCTCAAAGACAGAAAAAATATTTTTTACTGGTTGGGACTACACAAACAAGTCAGAGTGGGATAACATACAGACTGAAGAAACACAAATCTGTCTAGGTTTGTGGTTAGTGAAGCACTCTAACCATCCTGGTTAATAAAGCACTATTAATATATGCATTTTACATGTAATATTATTTTGTATATGACACTGTAGAGTCGCTTCTCAAATGGCTGTAGTTTTTACACCATGGTGATATTCATCATAACCAACATGGTATTTTAGAAATATAGGTATTTGTAAGTGGCTGCCAGAAGTAGATGTCCCATGGAAGCATAATATTTTCATGTGTTGGAAAGAGTACTAGAAATCTGGGGGGTTTTAACTGTGATTGCACAGAAAAGAGTTAATTGCCAATTTGGAATTTGACTGTTAATCAACTGTTTAATCATTACATGCATTTTTATGTTTGTGGGAGTCAGTCAGTTAAATGAACTAGATGAGTACCATGTCTTAAGAATAGCAAGGGATAATAATAAAATGCTTGTTTTTCGAGCACTTCTTTCCTAATTATTTGTACTTAATTAGTGTGTTCAAGTACTGTTTCATTCTGAAGTGTCATTGTTGTCATTTGTTCTCATTTTATGAGAACTCTAAATTGTACTTACATCAAATTGTACTTACATCAAATTGTACTTACCTCAGGAGCTCAAAGATCATGGGACATACACCAGGAGTTGCAGGATTTGTTTAAAATCTGAATAAAAAAATACAGATTAAATTATTTTTCTTTCTCATTCATATTTGAAGCACTAGGGAGTTAAATTTCTGTTTTCAAGTGTTTTTCTCTCTGAGTACCCATGGGACTTGGACCCCCTGGTGGTCTAGTGGGTAGGATACAGCGCTCTCACCGCCGCGGCCCGGGGTTCGATTCCTGGTCAGGGGACTTCCCCAGCCAGATGGAACTTGTCAGCCCTGTAAGGCCATCCATCTAAGAGAAGGTCACTCTAAACAAACCTACGTTCTGAGGACCTCACTGCCACTGTCCAAGCTTGCTCGGCCCTCTAAACAAACCTACGTTCTGAGGACCTCACTGCCACTGTCCGAGCTTGCTCGGCCCCGGCAGATGAACCTCAGGATTAAAGGGTGGGCTCAGTTCAGCGCACGCTGGGTCTCACCTAAAAAATCCACTGCGCAGGCTCGAAGGGTTAATGACCTTTCCCAAATCTTTGCTCGCGAAGACTGGCCATGATGACCCATGGGACTTGAAATATTTAATGAGAAGAAGTTGAGACTATAACCTACTCAGAAGATTTCAGCAGCCTTCAGTGCCAAGCACTGTGACACTGATAAAAATTAGTGATGTTGTGAGCAACATTAGTTCTGTAGCATTTGTATTCTCACAGTGTCTTCTTCTTTAACCCTACTTTGATCTGTATCTGAATTAAAATCATTCCTGATGAGGCTGAACATTCTTGTGAAAAGTAACAGAGACTCTGGAGATGTAGGTCTGTGCCCTGGATAAGAATGAATGGAATGCTTTGGTGGTACCCTCATGTCCCTCCTGACATGTGCAGTTCTTCAGAGCTAGGAAGTGGTAAAGGTAGCCAAAAATTGTTCACTGAGGTTTCTCTTACAAACCTTGCTGCAGAGGTTTGCATCATAGTAGTATCTTGTGATTTCCTGTGCTTGTTGTTAACTCTGGTGACCAAGAAGACCAGTATAAAAAAATTTTGATCTATATAGAGTTTCTGAAATGGCAGAGTATACCCACAAGTCCTCCTGAAAGTCAAGTTGAATTATTTCATACCACTGAAAATCTTTTTTACTTTCCTGGGGAAATGAATGATATCACAATATTTCATTTGATTTTTTTTTTCAGTACAACAGATTAATTTAAAAAATAGTCACAGTCTCAACAAACATGAGTTTTTATTGTTTTCTCAGAGCAATGGAAAAAATCCTTTTTTCTTCTCCTCTTTCCACTTTTGAACATCTTTAATAAAAGAGTAAACAACAGAAGACTTAAAATGATGGTGGTACCTCAACTTTTCTCCATTACAGTACTTAAAGCATTTACTTAGGCTGTAGGACCACGGACTTGCTATGCCTGAAAGCACTTTATGCAAGTTTACCACCTGAGAGTGCCTCAATGCCATGCAGAAATGTGCTGGGTTTTCTATTAAGCCCTTGTAGATGTTAGTATATATTAGTGCAGTGCGGACTGAAACCTGTCTCCCACTAGAGGGATCTGTGTTGCAATGCTGTAAGCATATTCTACATCTTTCCTCCAAAATATCATGTTGCCCCAGCCTAGTACCTGTAGAGCTCTGCTAGAAAAACTGAAAGTACCTCAAAGGTAAGGAACTTGGAGGGAGGTGTGAGTGTGTCCTAAATGCTGAGTGATCAGTAAACAGGAGAAAGGAGAAAGATAACATTTTCTCATCCGGTTGTGAATCTAGCCATGTTTCTTTTTCAGCTAAATATTTTTGCTTTCAGACGGGATTTATGATTATTTTACGCTGTTTTTTTTTTTTTTTAAAGTGGATGACATTTTTAGACAATTATCCATACAAGATTATTAAATTATTTGATTAATAGTGATTTTTAAAGGCTTGTTTGTAATGATGAAACATACCCATGTGGCTTATATTATGTTATGTTATTAGCTTGTAATCTTTTGTAATAGAAGAGATAGAATTTTACACTGAAACATTTACTTCATTCCTATATAATTAATTTGTATAAATGAAGTACGTAAGTTTTGTATGTTTGGGAAATATGCTTGCAATGAGCAAAGCCTTAATAATTCATCATTACAATCTAAAAATACGTGTTTTTCTAAATTTTTTTTTGAATCCAGGAAGAAGGTCAGCTCTTATGGACAGATGGATCTCCCTATGTTCTAAAAGCTGGTATCTCATCTTTGTCAATGATACCAGAAAACCAAACTGACTGCTATGCCCTTCAGAGAGATCCTACTGGTCCAGATTATTTCTTCACAGGATTTTTCTGCTATGTACAGCTGCCATATATTTGTGAATATGAATGTAACTATATTTTTTCAATCTTTTACATTTATTTTTAAAAACCTTCCCCTGATTGCATTTGTATTTGAAGATACAAATATATATAAAAAAAGGTTTTAATGAATTTTTTTTTCACTTTTGCTTTTCTTTTTCAGTACCTTTGGTACCAGAGAACATCACATTTAGTGTGCATGATGTCAAGACAACTGAAGCTGTATTTATGTGGAGTGATATGGGCATGTGGCTTAAGTCAGGCTTTGCACTTATAATCAAGTACTATTTTGATCAGTGGAAACCATACATTCTGAACTTGCCTGTTAATACAACTCAAACAAAAATTGTGCACTTGTCTCCTGGCCTTCACTATAGTTTTTTATTAGCAGCAAGGAACTCAGAAGGAGCACAGTCTATCTTAAGTCCAATTCTGAAGGTAGAAACAAGTAAGTAACAAAAATAAATAGCAGTAATAACCAGATAATCATACACTTTTATATTTTTTTCCTTTAATTAAACAAGTTCGTGTGTTGATATTTTGTCTGAAAACATAAGTAAATCTGAACATGAATTCTGATCCAGTATTTACTAATTTGTAGAATGGATTCCAAAAACTTCATTTAGGTTTGTGCTAAAATCCTTTCTTGGGATTAATTGAGAAAAGCTCAGAGTTTTCAGTGGCTGCAAGAACAAAGCCATACAAATTTTGTTTCTGTGAAGTATATTTTAAAATCTCATTATTACAATAATTTTACTCACAGAGTTTCTACTGATGTCCAAAGGTAAAGCTGGATGTCAGAGTAGCAGTAAAGTATTTTTTGGCTATGCTGGTGAAATTCAGAAACATATTTTCAAATTGGAAGTAAAAGATTATGTCAGAACAAGCAGAGGTATCCCTGTTTATCTACAGTTAAGATTACGATGATCTCTATGGTTTAAAAATCCATTGTATTTTGACCTGCTGTGTGATGCAATAAGTCCTAAGTAAAATTCATTCACAATTAACTTGTATTCTGGTAAAGTCTAGCTGAATGAAGCCAAATGAAACCTACCAGTTGGTAGACATGAAAAATGCCTTTTCACCTAAAGGTGATCAAGTGGAGATGTCCTGTTTTGAAGTTACTGGAGAAGTTTTCTCATTTTCAGAAGTTAAAGAAAACGAACTGCCCTAATGTTTTTACCAATCCTGGCAAGGCAGTTCAAATGTAGATAGAAGTCTATTTTCTTAGAGTTAGAATAAAATACAGGTTAATCTTTTGGTGAAAGAAGCTATTCTTTTTCTCCATCATATATGTTTTGTACAGTTCACTTCCTCCTCTGGGCTTTAGTGCACTTGGAAGTTCTGTCATATCCTGTGCCTACCAAACTCTCTTCTCTATAATCCGATTGTTTGGTTTCTGTTTAAAAGACCTTGTAATGCAAGTTGCCTCTATAATGAAGAAAATATATTCCTGCTTTCTCCTATGCAAAGCAACTATAAGAGGTGGGCTTGTGGGCTTGTGTGAACATAGTGAAGCTCAACAAGGCCAAGGGCAAGGTTCTGCACCTGGGTTGGGGCAATCCCAAGCACAAATACAGGCTGGGCAGAGAATGGGTCAAGACTAGCCCTAGGCAGAAAGACTGGGGGGTCTTTGTGGATGAAAAGCTCAATATGACTTCGCAACGTGCACTTGCAGCCCTGAAAACCAACTGCATCCTGGACTGCATCAAAAAAAAGAATGGCCAGCATATCAAAAGAGGTGACTCTGCCTCTCAACTCTGCTCTTGTGAGAGACCCCACCTGGAGTACTGTGTCCAGGCCTGGGGCTCCCAGCACAGGAAAGATACTGACCTGTTGGAATGAGTCCAGAGGAGAGCCACTACATTAATCAGAGGGCTGGAGCACCCCTCCTGTGGAGACAGGCCCTAACTGAGAGAGTTGGGGCTGTCAGCCTGGGGAAGAGAAAGCTCCTTTTAGTACCTTCCAGTGCCTAAAGGGAGCCTACAAGAGAGCTGGAGAGGGACTTTTCGTGAGGGCATGTAGTGATAGGACAAGGGGGAATGGCCGTATGTTGAAGGAGAGTGGGTTTAGATTAGGTAATAGGAAGAAACAGTGGTGAGGCACTGGAACTGGTTGTCCAAAGAGGTTGACTCTCCATCATTGGACGTGTTCAAGGCCAGGCTGGTCTTGACGGAACTTTGAGTAATTTGGTCTAGTGGAAGGTGATCCTACCCATGTAAGGGGGGTAAGAACTAGATTATCTTTAAAGTCCCTCCCAACCCAAACCACTCTAAGATTCTGTGATTCCATGAACTTGGGTAATGCATACCATTTGTCTTAGATGATATTTCTGAACGGACTGAAATATAAGAGATGACCTAAATTCAGAGACTGAGTTCTACATGAAGATCTAGGTGATTCAGAAAAGACCTCAGTTAGAGAGTAGGAGTATTCTCTGTGTCAATATTCACTGTCACTGATACGCTGTGAAGGTTGCCTTGTTAGATTTACTCTAATACTCTTGAGCCTGTAAGCGTGTATTGTGAGGTTTTCAGGCTCTATTTAAAAGAAACAAAGAAACAAACAAGCAAAAAGTCCCCCAAAATATCCCACAGTTATTGGTGAAAGGCATGAGTAACTATTGTCTTGTTTCTATTCCTAATCTTATTCAATAGGGCCGTTGCACTCCCAGAAGTTAGAGGCTACATATGTTTCATCTGCAGAAATACATTTAAAATGGAATCCTCCACAGCATTCATCCAGTGCTTCTTTTCATTACTATCTTGTCAACGTGTTGGATACTGAAACCAACATCTGGGAACAGTTACCAGTTGAAAAAAGCAAGACTTCAATAGTCATACGAAATAGAAAACCTTATCATCACTATCAGGTATATTTACAGAATGTAGCAGAGAAAGGAACTCTCAGCTGCCATGAGAAGCCAATATTAGTCACAACAGGTGATGTATCCATTTTTTAAGATGATTTATTTTGCTAGACAGAGTTTAAATTGAAAATACGAGGCATAAAGGTATTTTTAAGGCCTTGTACAGATTGTGGTTGTTGGGATATTCTTCAGAACTTTCCAAAATTGTGAATATACCAATACCCTTATTTATTTATTCATTTACCTACTTACAGCATATTAGTATGAGATAAAGAAGTGACATTCTGCTTGAGAAATACTGATTTATAGTTTATGTCTTTAACTTGAGCAAAGTAGAAACATTAGAGTGATTTCTTAATTTTTTTTTAGGTGAAAACAGATTAATTTATTCTTCTAATAATAGATACAGTGACTCAGACTGTGTCATCTTTTTACTTTGTATATATCTGGTGGAATGGAATATGCTTGCAAAATAAGTCTCTATTTGTTATGAGAAAACAGAATCTGCCTGTAAATCATTTTAAGAAATAAGTAAATGAATCAGTAGTTCTAAAATCATGACATTTTAGAAGAAAAAAATAAACCAGAGACATCACTGGGAAGTGATTGTAAATTGATTGTAAGTTTGATATATGGTTTTACACTGATATCTTTTTCTTTAATCAAGCTGTCAGTCCACCGACAGCTGTTTATATTCACCCAGAGGATGTACAAGAAGAGAGTGTGATCCTTCGCTGGAAGCTGCCACGAGAGTGTCAGGAATCCTATGTTCAAGTAAAACCTAATGCAGACATGGGTGAAACTAAAAAGTTTATATTAAGCAATACAGAAGAATTTAAGATTGATCTCCTAATTCCTGGAACGACTTATGAAATAGCAGTCGCAAGTGTGAATAATGGAGCTATGAGTGAACTGAAGACCATTCAATGCACTTTAAGTAAGATATTGTTTATGGTGGAAACTACAGACTATAGCACACATTGGTCTAACTATTGTTGCTACGTCTAACAGATTTTGTAGACCAAATCAATTTGCTAAATACCCAAGGATCAAAACTAAAATATAAAATGTTCAGATCCAATCCTAGTTGTTAACAGAAAAGTTAACAATTTTCGCAAGGAGGGTACAGCCTTGGAAAATGCATTGGTAATAGTGACAACTGCAATGAGGACCATAGCTGGAAATCCTGTTACAACTGGCAGAAGAAACTGGGTGAATCATTGATTTGCATTGAAATAGGAAAATACGGGAATGGTTGAAGCAGCCTATTTATTTTTGGAGATACATTAGTTGTTCTGTGAACTGTGAGAAAGAAATTACCCTACCATTAGTGAGAGCGCAGTAGGAAAGGAGTAGAAAGAGTTAGAAGTAGTAGTAGGTGAAAAGTAAAAGCTTTACATTGTTTATCAAAGGGTCTTCCCCATCCATAGGGAAAGGTTTATTGAAGGGTCTTAGTTTACCAAAATGTTGAAATGCTCTTGGTGCAGTTTAAATTTTTTGCATATGTGAAAGGAATGGGCAAGATTCACTTGGTATTCAAGTGGTATTTAAAGGCTACAGCTGTCAGATTACAGATACATGAAATGCTGCACTGTAATTTTTTTTTCTAAATGATTACAGTATTTTGGAGGGTAGCAGTCTTAATCTTTTTTCAGAATTTTTTTTATAGGATTAGATTTAATACCTCATTCATGACACAGATGACAAAATTCTAGATGAGATATTTCACAGCTGTCAGAGCCAACTGTAAGGGAAGAAAACTAAACACGTCAATGCTATATCCATCAAACCTATCTCATTCTCCATGGTCATCTCCCTGTCCATATTCACATTTCTGTATATTTTTCCAGCTATCCTGCTTACTTCCTAGTGCAGTTCTGGCTGAGAAGATAATTCCAGTAATAAAAACTTAAAAGATCAGGTTGTTCTTTGTTTCTGAGAAGTGATGTTTTACTGTGATAGCTATTAGTTTTTGCACTGGGCAAGCATATTTCTCAGCAACTCAGGGTAGTTGCTTCAGATTCATTATGTGGTTTTCATTTAATTTATTTTCAACTGATTTAACATGTGGTAATTTCTTTTTTCTTTTTTTTCTTTTAGAGCCCAAGCCTGTTCAAATTGTAGTTCCTTATGGGCTTTATAGCAATGCTGTGGTACTATTTGTTCGCATGCCTGATATTGGAGTATTTGATGGCATTTATGTTACAAGTAAAGAAGGACCTAATGCAACATTCACTTTAAAAAGTGATGGTAAAATAACAATTGAAAACCTTACTGCAGGAACAGAATATGATTTCTGTGTTTCCACAAAAAGTGGACAAATGTTGAGCTCCTGTTACCATATATATGGTGTAAAAACATGTAAGTATTTTAAGTTCTTATAAAATTGCACCATATAAAATCCTGATTTTTGAACCTTTTTAACTTTATTTTTACTTCAGTGCAATAGAAAAGACATCCTATTCACAAATCATCTTGCTATATCTGTAAGCAATTTGTAGTTGTTCTAACATTAGCTGATTTTTAAACAAGACTATAGCAATACCTTATAATTTCTAAACTTGCTAAATTGTGGGTTTTATATTGTCTATAAAATGTCTAGCAAGTATTTCAAGATTTGGGGCTGTATTAAATTGTTGTCCTTATAGGAAGCAAAACACATTTTGACAGCTTACTTTAAACACAGATGAGTATCAATGGAGTTACTTCTGTGTCTTGAAATTATGAAGCTCATTCCTCCTGATGCATCTTTAAGCAAGTAATAAAAACACTGAGATTCTCCAAGATAACAAATTCAATAACAAAGACATTAAAAAAAATTCCAGCAAAGGTTTTAAAAATGAAATCTTAGTACGAACTTCAAAACTGTTTAAAAATACCTGCTGAAATTCTGGTTTGACTTTCCTATTTTTTATTATCTTTATACTTCCATAAGATTTTCTTTTCCCATTTTATAATTTTAATTTGAAATTATTTTCTGCTCTGTTTCTTTCAGAGTAGAAATTTTATACAAGGAAAAATTAAGATAGGATAGGAAGAATTAAGGAAGAAAGAAGAGGAGAATGATGGCAAGACAGAAAAATCTTTCTTAGATTGTGAAAGACTAGAAAGCTGACTTTTTAACAAAAATCAACTTTCAAGGATTTTCACAATACAGACTTTGTGTTTGATCAATCTTGTGACAGGATTTTATAAATTTAGTGGCAAAATGCCTTAGAAAACCCAATTTTTGTCTATCTCTTCTGGGGCCCAAAAAAACTTGGAAGAAAAAAAAGTCCTGATCCCTCACATGTACACAGTTTTTCTTGAAAAAAGTGTAGATTTTGGTATATTCCAGACAAAAACAGTTGTGATAGGAATGAAATAGATGTAAAGAAGAGTGGATACTCCTCTGTAAAGTGGTCTGAACTGTACCTGACAAGACTATACTAATTAGGGATAAAGTATATTTGTCTAGCCTGATATACCCAGTTTTGCTGAGCTGTTTGACAAAATTTAAGTAAGTTATGGCCATTATGGGGATGGTATTGGAGGGATCAACTTAATTCTGGAGCACTTTCCCACCTTGGAGTGCCAACTCTGTCCTTGGAGATGTGCGTGTTCAGCCTCATGTAATTTTAAGATAAAGAAGCAAGTAATTTTACTATATCTTTTTTTTTTCTCCATTTTTCCTTTCTCAATTTTTGAATTGCTGTGTGTCTGCATGCCTGAGATCAGATTTTGCCCTCCATTTGTTTGAATCTATTACTGGTTATCTTCGCTTTTATGTCTACACAGGAGATACAAAAAGTGTTAGACTGAACAAAGTATTGGATTGAACTGTAATGTGTTTTATGTTCTTCTGTAGGTCTGGCAGCTCCGCTCAATGTACGAGAAGGTGACGTTACTGACACTTCAATACAGATTACTTGGGATCGGGCTGATGGAGATTTTGAGCAATATGAAGTTACATGCACAAATTGTGCAAGTGCTTTCAGGGTATATTTTTTAGAACACCACTTGTGTATAAGCAATGTAGTTATTTGTCAGTCTTCTATTAAGAAGAAGCTATATCCCCCATTAAAATGGTTGGATATACCATTTACATAAGATAAGAAAATTTTGTAAGCAGTTTTGTGAAAGCTGTATTTGTATTTCTAGGTCCAGAAGGTTAAGCAAGAAACAGCAATGTTTTCCAACCTTAGTCCTGGTAAGCTGTACAATTTTGCAATTCGAACAGAGAAAGAGGGTTTCAGAGATAGTATTTTTGTGACAAAGGAAATAGACACAGGTGAGACCACAATGTTGTCAAATTTAGTATTTGTTTTACTCCTTGCTTTCTTTCTGAATTTCCTTTTTGTCTCAGAGAAAAGTAATTCAACCATCTTCATAATTTTCTTACAAATTTTTCTTATTTTCTTCTAATTATTCACTTACATTGTTATTTTTCTTATTCTTTGTCTGCAAGTGACTTTTAAGAATCTGAATATGGTTCCTGTGCACAATGAACTAGCAATGTTGACTTCCTGTTGACTCAACAAGCTGTACAGTCCAGTAACTGATACTTGCGCACCAGCGCTGGCTACCAGCACTATAGAAAACAAATTTTTTTTCTTGGACTTCTCTGTAATTCTTCATTTTTCACTTCAGTGCTGAGTTTGAACATGCTTAAATGTTCAGAGCTAAATTAGTTTTATGATGTTTTCTCATTCGCCTCCCTGTATATCACAAGGAAATTTGGGCTTTTCTACATTTAGGACATTTGATTCTCAGCAGTGTAGTTCTCCTCTATTCTAATACTGCTAGCTACTTGAACCTAAGAACATGGCCTCTCAAGCTATTAGATCTGGCATGTTATGTTTTCCTCTAACCTAATGTGGAAAAATAAAGCATAGTAGATGTGATTGAAATGGTTCAACATCTGTGATCGAAGATACGTAGTGTGTTGAATTTAAGGTACCAGTGAGGTAGAACTGATACAGGAATGTAAAGTGTGATGTGAAATAATTTCTGAGAGGACAAGTCATGGAGAGGCAAATATGGAGCAAGTAAATGATAATTCACTGGCATTTCCTATTCAAGAACTAAGGACTTGAAACTAGAAGAGAGAAAGTAGAAAACAAACAAATGCAAATGGTTGTTTACTAAATTTGTAGATAAATTGCAGAACTTCTGGCCACAAGATATTTTGTGTCATGGTTGTGATCATATGTTCAAGTGGAGACCAAAGACATTTACAAAAGAAAAATCTGCTGAGGTTTACTAAATTAAAAAAAATCACCTTTGGCTCATGAAGTTCTTGGGCTGCAAATTGCAGTTTGGGAGATTAAGAAGGGGATTACCACTCTATGCAATTCTTGCTTTTCTGGAGACATATGCTTTTGGTCACTGTTGAATAAGAGACACTGTGCTGCTCATGACTTTGGTCTCTGTCCAGTATGCTACCTCTTATACTGACATTTCTTTTCTTGAGGAATTGTCCATTTTTGAGGAACTCCACATCAGTGATATCAGAACTGCACTATGTAGCATTACAGTGCAGCAAACAGTTTGGCTCTGGATCTCCTGGATAACAAAAGTCCCTGTACATGTTACCACAGTGGTAGTAGTCTGTATGTCCTTGAGATAAGGAGGGACATGACATAAATTTTGTGGAGTTTGCATTGCATTCTGATGATGCGAGGCCTGTCATAAAGAAATGTGTTTAAAATGCTTTTTTGAATCAATGTATTTTGTTGTATTGTCTCACAGTACCAAGCGCAGCTAAATATCTGAACTATAGCAGAGACTCTGAATCAATAACTGTCACCTGGCCACCAGCCCAAAATATATTTGATGGATATGTTCTTTCAATAAATAGTAAAGACTTCAATGAGAAGAAAATGTTACCTTCTGATGTAAGGTATGATGATTACATTTAAAAAATAACTGATATGAACTCAAAGCAGCTGTTTCACTATATATTTAAAATAAGTAGCCTGTCCTGTTATTTATATGTGTATTTGATAATTTAGTTGACATACAGTACTGTACCATGTACTTTAAGAATTGCATTTTTTTAACAAATTGCAGGTCTCATATGATGTGCTTGTGCAAAGAAGACCAAACAAAATACTGCATTGGAGTGAGCAGTAGTAGAACCTGTGTGCAGTTCTGGATGTTTAATTTAATACTTCAGGACTTTCTAGTACTTGAACTTACTGTGAACCATAGTGTAATGCAGCCTATTTAAGATTTCATAATACTAAAATATTTTTTGAGTGACAACATATAAACATGTGTATACACATAATGTGTAAATAATATCCATAAAACTATAAAAATTAAATATATGAAGAGATGTGCATTTCTAGAATCCTAAAGAACACAATCTCTTCTTTTAATCTTTGTAGAACGTACAAATTTGAACATCTTCTGCCGGGCACTGATTTCCTAATCAGTATTGTGACAACCAACGGATTAAAAAGGAGTCACCCTACCATCCTCAAGATTAACACCTGTAGGTTCAGTTTATTAATGACTTTTCACAGTTTCAAATAACTAAGGTTGTTACATTTTAAGGTATTGTCTTAGAAAAGCTATTCTTTATTAAATCAATGCATCTTAATAATGTCTGGATTAATTCATGTAAGTCTTTCTTTTCAGTCTAAACATATTTGAAAGCTACTAAGCATATAAAAGCTTTTAAAACACAAACAAGTTTCATCTGTATTTAGTGGGGTTCTGCCAGTAACTGAATCAGCAGTAGTATTAGGACGATAAAATTTTCCATAAAAATTTACAAACTTTTATTTTATTTCTCATTCTATCGCTAATATGTGGAGACAATTTTCATTTATTTGAAGGTCTTCTTAAGTGCAAAATGAAATCTATTACTATGTGGAACTATAAAATAATGAATTACAGTAGTGTATTCTGCAAATGCCAATTTTCTTAAAAGTAATATAGATAATTTTAAATTTAAATTTTGCATTCTCAGATCCTGGTCCACCATCAGATTTACAGGTGTTTGGACAAGAAGAAAATACAGTCTACCTTTCTTGGAAACTACCAAGAGGAGGATTTGATATGTTTCAGGTGAGATAAGGATGGGAAGAAACCAATGTAATTTTTTTTTGGTAATTTCTCAATGAAGTTATCATTCTGCACGTACTGCAAACCCAGCAATAAACATTTGCCTGTATAACCCTTGGAAGTATGAGAGGGAATACTGCTATGGGGAAAGGCCAGCTAAATACATACTTCCTATTGCATAACAATTAAAAAAAAAGAATATTCTAAAATTATGCTTTTCATAGCTTTCAAAAATTGATTTTTCAGCTAGTGTGCAATAAAAAAGATTACAGATCAAGGGTTGAATGCAACTGCAATGTAATCTTTTTTCCTTAGCTTTCCAAATTTGTAATACAAATTCATTTAATTACAGTGAAAGATAAAAAATACATTCCATATAGAAGAATCTAAATGTTTTGTTTAGAAAGTTACAGAATAAAACTTTTTTTTTAATACAGCAATTTATTAAACAAAACTGGAAACATTTGATACCGCCCATACCCTCCTGGCCTTGGGCATTAAGAAGTTTAGGGATTTGGTTATATGTAAATAAAACTAGTTACTATTCCTGACTTTGTTCAATCATTTATACTTTAGAATTTTTTATGCCCTGTTTAAAAAAGTATTAGAAATAGCTAGTACTTCCCTGTTCACCATACCCATACTTTTCATTTTATAAACTTCAATTTTCTCAATTGTCTTTTAAGCAGCATTCTTTTATGGAAGATGTTCTACACCTCTTATTATCTTTTTCTTTAGTTTTTCTAAGCCTTTGATATCCTTCTTGAGATTGGTTGTTCACATAGGTGTGGGTACACAGTGGAGTAATCAGATGATTAATAGTGTTTTCTGTTTTGCTCCCTATTTCTTTCGTAGGCAATAGCATGCTGTCTACCTTTCTGACTACTGTCAGACTATTTTTAAAACTTCTTCTGTGAACACTTCAGTTCAAGACTACTCAATTTGACTGAAAATTCGTAGTTCATTAATAATGATTCTGTGTGGGAACATCCTTACCATTGAAACAAATAGTTCAGTTACTATTTCTCAGACGCCTTGTCTACACTGAGTGTTCACTTTGTATTTTGGTCTTCTAGTGGTCTCTCCAACATCCAGAAAAGCTCATTGTGTGTTTAAATCACTGGTTTTATAAGTTATTACATCCTTTTCAATTTTCTTTTCAGTCTCCTTTGGCCCACTAACCTGTTTCTGCTCTGCCTTGCTTCCTTGTGCTTCTTAAGTTAGCTTGCATAAATTATATAAGCGTATAGACTTTATTTTTCTTGTATAGACAAGGTCTGCAGTTTTTAATGATATCATTCTCAAAGTAATACTTTTTACTGTTCAAATGGTTTTACTCTTTCTGCATTCCCTCTACAAAGTTCTGAGTCATATTATGTGTCAAAGTTGCATTTCAATGTTTTTTTATACCATGACACTTTTGGACACTTTTCTTTTAATTTGCTTGATCATTGTTCAGTAGCTCTCCTTTTATAATTAAATTTCACTACACTGGAATTTTAATTTTTTTCTCACAAAGAAGCATATATAACAGCGTGGCTCTTCAGCATTTGCAGTTTGAATCATATCACTTGCAAAAAAATCTA
The DNA here is from genome assembly GCF_001604755.1 of Lepidothrix coronata. NCBI lineage: Eukaryota > Metazoa > Chordata > Aves > Passeriformes > Pipridae > Lepidothrix > Lepidothrix coronata. The sequence continues at coordinate 2,585,072 of NW_016690189.1, forward strand.
GAGTTATTTTGCTTCTCTCACTTCTCTTTCAGAAAAAATCCACTATGACATCTAAATACTTCGTACATGGATCATATTTCACTATGGCATGCAACCAGTCTCCCTTTTGTATCCTGGCTTTTGCAATCTGTCTTGTATCATCCTTTGCATTTTGCAGCTACTGTGTCAGCACAATAATGTGGTCAATAAAACTTTGTGATAGTGTAGTGTTGTTTTAAACATGTCATTTGAATCAATATAGATTTAGAGATATAATCTTGTACAGTTAACTTACTAGTCTAGGATATTTTTTAGTATACAATGAGACAAAGTACTTTCCTTAAAAGGTCTACACGGTTTATACTCTAGTACTACAGTGTTCAATTATTTTACTCCCTCTCTCCCATGACTTCAATTATATCCTTACCTAAACCTTGAAATCTAAGTATCCTTAGGATAGTTCCTTGATATTTCTTCTCTCTTCATTAGTGTAAAGTTGCATTGATCTGAATGGATAAGAGTAGCCAGTTAACCTCTCAACACTGTTTGCTGATGTAACCTGGCATATTTTTACAAATTTTAAAATTAAATTCAATTATCTTGTTCCTGTTTTGAACCTGTTCAGATACTCTTTTGAATGTGGTCATGCTATTTTTACCATCCTGTGGAAAATAATTGTCATCTGTAATATTGATCTTTATGGCATGGTATTATTGCTCAGGATCTCATAGAGCAAGCAGCCAGTCACATTAGACAGTGCTTTGTTTGCATAAATGAGCTTATCTTTAAATCTTTAATGAGAAAGGCTTCCGTAGACTGGTTGCTTAGTAAGGTGCACCTGCATAAAAGGGATCATTTTACTAATCATTTAAAATTAATTATCTCTGATCAGCAACTCTCTATGCAATATATTGTAGTTTGTAGAGCGAAGAGTTCACAAAAGGTACTTTCCTAACTTGTTTATACTAGATGTAAATCTTTAATCTATAGCTTTGCTTCTAGCATCTTGCAGTGCTGTAATTCTAATAAGGTGATGACAGTTTCCAAGATTTAGTTTGCATGAATAGGCACCATGCTGGTAAAATATACAGGGGGGAAGTTGATTGTTCTTCCATAAATGAATAGCAGCTAAACAAAAATGCTTTCAGGTCACTGCCATGTGTATAATATCCCCCTTCTGTTGGAGGAAATAACATGTGTCAGGACAGGACTTGCTGATGTAGGCAATTGCAAACCTTGATCTCTTAGTATCAACAGCCATGCCTGAGAAACCCATGTGTGCATGTTGGAGATGCTTGTCTAGTGCCCTCCTCTGAAGGGCAGGCACAATCTGCGTCTTGTCTTTACCTAGTGCATCTATGAAGCAGTCTGCAGTTTTCTATTCCCCATAAAGGACTATCACAGGAATTTTTTTAGTCACCTTAGAGTTGTCTGGGAGGTCAGAAGGAATCCTCACAGCCTCTAGGAGTTAAGTGCTCAAATTTCAATTACTTGGTATCTCCAGCACTTTTATTCTCTGCAGTGGCTGTAAACAAAAGAATTTTCAAGGCATAACAGTGAACAGAGTTGAGTGAATGATTCCTTGGGTTTCTTTTTAGAATCTCAGCTCTGAAGAGTGCACGGGTGGAATTTTTGGTTGAATGGTTTTGGGTGGGGTCTTTTTGGTCTTTTTTTTCCCTTTATTTGGTTTGGGTTTTTTGTTTTGTTGGCTTTTTTTTGCCAGAAAGGTACAGAGTTAGTTAACTGTACAGTTCATCAGTACAGCTGTGTGACTGAGCAGAGTATACTTTATTATCCTTCCTCCAAGAGCCAAAACCTGTAAGCCATGACTTAACTTTGATTCCTACATCTACTTTCAAAATCATTGCTTTCACCACTGTCTGTTCACTGGGCTGTTAATGAATCTTAGAGTAATTGTGGATCAACCTTGTGGAACATAATACAAAGCTTCTTGATTTTTTTTGTCTTTAAAATATGGAAAATATTCTAAGTATTTTTATATTTACAGGTAGTTGCAATCTCTTTTATGAAGTTAAATGGTCTAATATAAGAAATTCTTTTTCTTCAATAGCTTTCATATTGTCCAATGAATAATGAAAAGCTGATTATCAGAACTATTTATGACAGCAGAGCTGTAGTGCAAAATCTGGCTCCTGGGACAGAATACATTTTTCATTTAAGGACAGTTAAAGGCTTGGATTCCTCTGTGGCTGTGGAGAAAAAAGTCATCACAAGTAAGAAAATACCTTATGTCGTTTTGAAAACCAGTAAATATTCAGAGACATTTAAATCATTGTTTGTAAGTGACTGAAAAGGGTCACGCATTTCAAAATGAAACTTTATCTTTGGGAGGCAAGTTCTGCTTCTTCTTTAGATACTTGTTTAAACAGGACCCTTGCACATAACACACTGGATTCAAGCTGAGGAGTGTAGACATAGCTGAAGATAGCTCTTTGAAAAACAAGGTGAACCCAAAATCCTTTCAGCTCTAACAGAGCCAGAATAGCTTCCTATACTTTGAGAAACACCTTGAATTTTGTTTACAATTGTTTCTGCATCTCTTAAATTCTTGCAAGCCCATAGTCTCAGATTGCAGGATTGTTCCTGTACAAGGCCACAGAATGCTTAATATAGTAAGAGAAATTGTGTTTCAGATAGCTTAACAAGGTCCAGAAACCAGTATCTTGCACTCATTTTCTGTCTCTGAGCAAGCATGTTTTCCAATACTCCTGTGATGCAACATAAAAAGAGGGAAATTTTTTTTGGAAGAGTTTTGAAGAAAGAGATTTATATAAAATTCTGACTTGTCAAAGGGGATAAAAAGCAGCTAATTGTAATCAGAAAATAAATCAACTCCCACATTTATGTACATGCACATCGTAGACCTCCTCCCTTTTTCAGTGGATTTTCTATGGCTTGTTTGGGCTGTAACTCCTTAACTGAGTTAATAGTCAAGGGGGCTCTGTTTAGTTATTCAAAGATGAATGAATCTCTAAAAAGAAGCCCCAGATCTAGTTCTGCAGATTCTTGATAATGAAAAGTGAAGCACAATAATCATTATCATGGTCCTAAACATGATTTTTATCCTCAAGTAAATATTTTCAAGAGAATTGTGGATGAGTACAATGTATGGCTAAATTATGGAGAGTTTGCTATATAATTTTAGTGGTAAATCTTTAGGATTTTCTTTCATGTCGAATAATAAGAACATGTTAATTAATATTTTTTTGGGAAAGTTTCAAGCAAGATAAATTGATAATTTAGATGATTCACTTTTTAGGAGGAATGGAAACATTTTTCTTTCCTAACTGCAGCTGTGTTGCGGAGGTTAATGGAGGTGTTATTTGTAAATTATCTGCAATTTTAGGAATCTTAATATAATCAAAAGGATTATTTAAAAAGGAAAAAAGCAGTAATCACTGAGACTATGCTATTTACTGTGTTCCTAAGTGAACAGATGAACAGTTTTCCAAAATTATATGGCCTATGATGTATTTTAGAAAACTTTAAACTGAATAAAATCTCTACTTCTGCTTAAAAAGTGTTCCCATTCTCATTCTGTTTTACCAGTGAGCAGTGTTAGTGTTCTTACAGAAGATCTGATAAATTTGGAATTTTCTTCTGTAAATTACATAATACACACAGGAGATACATTCCCAGGTTTTACTCTGTGCAGCATTATGGCACTGTTTCCTACATAGCCATACAAACATAGTTCTAAAATTTGTATCAATATTTCACAATGCTATGAACTCTCAATTAGTTTAAATAAAAAATATCTATTTTTAAAAACTAGTGTTTTCTTATGTTTTAGGGACTAGTGATTAAATTTTTCGTTATTAATCTGAATAATTTTTATGTAGAACCTGCTGGGATATGTGGTCTGACATTAAAAATGGTAAATAGTTCATCTGCAACTGTAATGTGGAATCCAACCAAGACAAACTTCACTTCTTATAAAGCATCTTTATCAAACAACACCTTTATAAAAACGTTAAGGATTCCAGGAACACTGACTGACTTCACTGTTATGGACTTGACTGCTGGTGGCATTTACAACTTCACACTGCAAAGAGTGAAAGGAAATACTGAAGGAGCTTCTTCTTTCATTGAATTTGTAACAGGTCTGTACGGTTTCTTGCTTTCTCTTTGCCAATGAATGGTAGCTGCCACTAACAATTCATGTTTAGCTTTTTACATCTCACTTCATAGCATAACACTGAAATTTCAGGAGATCTTGCATGTAATAGTTTGCTGTCATTCTGGACATACATTACTTATACCCTATCCAACCTGCATGTAGAGATACACTACCAGAAACATAATGTCTTTAGCTATGTTGCATTTCTTTTGGCCAATTTCAGGTCTTATCCTGCAAGGAGTTACACATGAGCTGTGTTTTATCTTACTTCATTTCAGTAGGATTTTGCAGTGAGTGAAGTTAAATAGGTTTAGAAATGTTTGTAGAGTTAAGGCTTTAGATTGTAAGATACACTCTGAGATTAATCCTGGGTTGTATAAAAAGACCTCTAAAAGCATAAAGTCCAGCTTTAAAGGAAGCTGAGATCCATGGAAATAGTAGCACTGATGATAGCAGCAGGACTTAAAATTTATAGGTATATACTAAAAGGAAGAAACTATGCTCTCAGTTAAACTTGTCCACCTCCACTATTATTCTTATATTTTTTGTTCTGTTAGTGTTAAAATAAAGCAACGAGTTAAAAATGAAAATGAGACAATACAGACTGAATATAACATCTAAAGTTAATATTTGTATATTTTAATGTTTTAGATTATTTTATGGCAGAACTGGAGTAATCTGTTTGAAACAATTCTGCAACTTTGAATAGTCAGTGCAAAGAGTTTGTGAAAGGTATATAATCTAAGCAGATTTAGAGCAATTAAAAAAGGAGTGGAGCTCTTTCAGGGTGGAAACAATATGATATTCAGACTGCGCAGTACGATACTAATGTGTAAACAGTGTTAGAAGATTTAGTCTGAATTCTGGAGAGCCATATTAGTAAAGCAGACAGAGAACTGAGTGCAAGGGTAGTGGTGAATTTGAAATGTGGCAAATAGCATCACTGACTGGGCTTGCTCTGAGAGATAAGCATAGGGAAAGCTGTTAGTTGTGCATATGTTCCAGAGTAGAAAGGAGGAAGATACACAAGGCTACATTTTAATGGTCTATTGAAGAACTTAATATTTGATTCATTATTAGGTTTAGAGTGGATGATTCATATTTAAAGGTGCATTTAAAGGCAGATGAAAATGAGATAGTGTGACAGGAGCAGGTGGGAACTTGACTTTAATAAAAGGAACAGACTACCCAAATTTTGGGGACTTAACTCACTAGAGTTCATGGAATTACTAGGATTACAAATACATGAAATGTATAAAAGAGTTAAGAACCTGCTAGCAGCAGAACAAGCACCAGCTATATGTTGAATTTCAACAGCAACTCTACTTATGTCAGTAGTAGTAGTGCTGACTTTAAGGCTGAGGGCAGCAGAAACACCAGGACTGTTCAGCAGTGTTAACTGACCACTGGGCAGAGATCCTTGAGCTTGCTCTCTGGGAATGGAGATTTCCACACAGTGTACTTGGGAGCCTATCAGCCAAGTCTCAGAGCTAGTATAGCAACTGTAGTACCCAGACTAATTAGCAATTATCCTTCATGTAGCAAGTAAACTCTTCTTGGATGCTTGGATTTAGTCGTAACTACTAATATATTTTTTAAGGGTGTTAATGTCTTTTATTCCAAAATTCTCTTTCAGAACCTGCAAAACCAGAAGGACTTAGATTCTTCAATGTTTCATCATATTTTTTTTCACTGTATTGGAGACTACCATATGGACTTGTAGACAGATTTCATGTGGATCTTATTCCTGATCATGCTTCTGTTGTTATCCTAGATCTTGGAGTTAGGAAGTATCAAGTATGTGCTTTTATTACAGGACTTGCATGGCCAGCTTTTCCTTATGCACTGTGCTGGTGAGAAATTGAAGCTTTCCCCCTTAGCTGTTTAATGCAAATATGAATATGAAAGTGTTAATGAAAAATTGGTGAGAGCAAATTTCAGCAACCAGAGTTTGTTACTTAACAACAAGTAGTGAATTTACTTTTTTTTTAAAGTCTACTAGAAGGATACAGCCAGTCATCCAAGGGTTCATGAATAGTTTAACAAGGGAAGGGCAGAGCTATTGAGTAATACAGACTCATTAATTGTGCACTTGCCAGGAAGATCTGCGCTTAAATCATTAATGCAGGCAACACTTCACTGCTAAACCATCAAAAAGATATAGGAGCACTTTTTGATTCTGCGGTCTGGAAATTATAATAGTATTAACAGAAATAATGGTTGTTCTGGATATTTTGCTTCTTTTTTTCATTGGAACTGCAAAGATACAGGTATTTTATATAGCGGCTTGCTAAAAAAAATTAATTATGTTGATTTCAAAGGATGGGCTAGCTTAAGGGTCAAAAACTTGTTTTTCAGGTTGCTTTTTTGTTCATTCTTTCCAAGAGGAATTTTATAATGCCTCATCTTTACTTTGATAATGATAACACAGAAAAACCTGTATAGATAGATTGATAAGTGATTCTCTGATAAAATTAATAGTTAATTTTGTTGTTCTTTAATATTGAATGTTATACTTATCTTAGGGAGGGTAGTTAAATAAGATAGCAAAATACTGTAGTATAGCTAACAGATGTAACCTACTATCTTTTACTGTTGGAAGTTCTGTTATATCTCTAAAAACTTATTAACAGATCTCTTTCAGTAATGAAATGATTACATTTTTCTGTGATTTTTTTTTCTGTTTTGTTTTCTGTTTTTTGTTTGTTTGTTTTTTCATTTTTATGTTTCTTGGTAGAAGACTTAAATAAATCTATGTCCTATTTCAGGCTGATTTTTCTAATACTATTCCTGGAACAACATACAATGTTACAGTTTCTGCAGTTTCTTCTTCACTTTATAGTTCACCTGCAAGTAGAACAGTGACAACAAATGTGACAAGTGAGTTAAAAATGACTGATGAAATTTCGTTGATTTTTTTTAAACTATACTTTTTTGTGTTATTATATGCACAGTAGTATCTAAGAAATTACAATCAGTTTTGAACAGTGATTAAAATCTTTCATCTTCTTTAACTATTTAAAAATACATTGAATCTGATCTGTTCTATGAGAGCATGAGAATTTTCAAGCTTTTGAAAAATTTGTTATTGTGTTATGTATTAATATCCATACCCCAATTTATATGTATAGTGGCACATACAGAAATGTTCAGAGACATTTAAAAAAAAGTAGCCATATCAGATGTGTTTTTTAAGACAGTGAATTTGCTTTTGACATGTTTCATGGAAAAGAACTTTAATTAAGAATGCTGGAATATGTCAAATATCAAATTGTCATTAAAGTGTGTTTTTAAGACAAAGATCTTGAGCATTACATTTTTTACATTCTTACAGAAGAATAGTTCCAATGCTCCAAAATTCATTTAATCATTTTTGTAATAGGACTCTAGCCAGAAAAAAAGTTTTTTATTCAAAAGTACATCAGTTTTCGGTAGTTTTATGAGTTTATGCTGACTGATGATTTAATTTCTCTATAGAATCTGTGAATCTGTCTCCACTATTAGGAAAATTAATTAACAACTGGTTTATATGTCTATGGGTTTTTTTAGATCCTGGACCCCCTGTGTACCTTGCAGGTGAAAGAGTGGGCTCTGCTGGGATTCTGCTGTCATGGAATACACCACTGCATCCAAATGGCAGAATTCTCTCCTATATTGTTAAATATAAAGAAGTCTGCCCATGGAGGCAAACAGCTTATACACAGGTCACAACAAAGCCAGATAGTTTGGAAGTTCTTCTCACCAATCTTAATCCTGGAACAACTTATGAAATTATGGTAAAAGCTTTACAAATGACTCTTAGTATTTTGAATTCTGATTAATTGTAAACTGTGTAAGTTTATAGTAGGTCCCTATAGAGTTTTCAGAGGGACATTGCTAATAAATTGTTGCCATATTACAAAATACACTAGTCAGGTATTTGTTTACAGTAATGTTTTTGAATGTACTTAAAAATATTTCCAAGCAAAATTGTACTGAAATGTAGTTTCTTCTATTGATATTCTTATTGAAATATGGCATTATGTGCTAAAATATGAAAAACAAAGGGTAGAATTTTCAGAAACATCTAAATCCATCCTCATCTTCATTGAGTTTTAATCTTTCAAATGACTGGTGCACTTTGGATATTACACGTAGATTTCTAAATCATCTCAGCCAGATCCAGAAAAGCAGGTCTTCTATGTATGGAACTTGTTTACATCGAGATTAGGCACTCCTGATCCATCTCTGAACTCTTCAACAATACATGACTTCAAGTGGACAGAAATTAACTGCTATTCTCTTGGCAGTAGTTGCCAAGCTCCTAAAGTGGGGGCAGTATCCAATTCATACTTTACTGTACAAGTAGGTAGGGTTGGCTATAATCATGAGGTGTGTGTGCATGAGGGGCATGTTTGTATGGCTTAGGAAGGAGCTAGCCAGTGACACAGATTCTCCTTTACATCCTAGATGTAAAGAATACCCTACCTTGTATTTCTTTGCTGTGTTTTTCTGCTAGGGCTTAGTCCTTTTGTTTAAGCAGCTTTACAGTCTTTGAAAAATGCACTGTTTAGTGCTGAGAAGTGATTAGAACAAGTTTCCCTGTCTGACCTGTGGGCTCCCTCTGCTTTTTTTTCCCCTTCCTGTGTGCTGTCTGTCACTTCTATAGTGATCCACACTTAGTTTTGCACATCTGCCCCTTCTCACCCTGTGTTCCCCAAGATCTGTGCTGTCAGGTCCCTCAGTGCCACTGCCATACCTTTGTTGCTTGACGTTGGCAGGAGGGAATGACCCTGGAGAAAGCTGGAGAGCTTTTCACTTTGCTTCTTCTTTCACACACCTCTCAACAACACTCTTGGAATTTTGCTCATGTTTTACCTTTTGTTGTCTCTTTCATTTATCAAAATAAGAAGTTAGACTTCATTCCTCTTTATTTGTAAGTAATGCATGCTTATGACCCATCACTGCATCAAGTTGTCACTCAGTCCTGTATTGTGGAGCGAACAGCATTGTTGTTTTGTTTATCTTCACAAAATCTCAATGTAGTGCCCTTCTGAGCACTACATTGAGCACTGAAGCACATCTACCGTAAAGTGCATCCACAGTTCCCTGACATATTGTCTTTCCACAAAAAGACGTTTTCCTTGGGTTTCTTCTCTGAGGGAGGTTGACCTGCTCTTGCTATTCTTCAGGAGACAGAGAAATAAAAGAGAACATATATTCCTTTTTACTCTTTTAACTCATAGTAAGTAAAATAGGGTTGTGAAAGCTGGTTTAAGTGAATTATGTTAAGGAACAAGAGTGTTACTGATGTTATTCCTGTGGTTGAGTGCCATAAAATAGGGACTCAGCACTTCTGATGAAAATCACACGTGATTTCCTCCATTTCTTATGCTGTTTCCTACTTTCTTCCTTTTATTTTTCTACATTTATATATTGAATATAAATGTAAACAGTGCAACTAGAAAAGGCATGTTCATTTGTATATTTACAGTTTAAAAGCTAGAAGTTGAATCCCTGTGTATCCTTGAGATTTTCAGATTCCTGAAACTATATATTCTATAGATTCTCTAATATGAATTCTTTTTTTTTCTGTAGGTTGCTGCTGAGAACAGTGCTGGTATTGGAGTATTTAGTGATCTTTTCCTTTTTCAGACTGCAGAAAGTGGTAATTTTAATAAAGCTGCTAGTTATTTTAATTAAATCTGCTCTAATTTGTTCAAATAAACTATCCATGGCAAAATTCATACTTCAAAAAATTCTAATGCATTTAGAACAAAATCATAATTTTTTTCTTATTCTCTCACTCAGTGGCAAAGATTTATTTTGTTCTATCTGCTAATAACAGCATTTAAGGTGTGCACATATGGGTGTCTCTTGTATGCAAGGTCTGTTTCTGTTAGACTTTTCCTATGCCAGTTTCTAGGTAGGCTGCTTCCAGAAAGTAAGGTCACAGGAGAGCAGAGCTACGTATTAAGTGGACCCATCTGTTGTTGCCTGCAACAGTACCAGGAGATAGATTTTTTTGTGGGATCAGCTCTGGCATTGCCTACTTAAATCAATCTTTATTGGTTTAGTGCTGGGTTCTAAGAAGCCTTGCACAGAAACTATTGTACTAAATTTTTATGTCTTAATTCTGAAAAAAAAATCTGAAATGAAAATAAAAATTAGAGGGTTTTTTAAGATTAAAAAAACATAGTTTGAGTTTGCATAATCTTGCTCGTGCTCCAGGAGCACTTGTGCCTTGGCTGAAGAGCTGGCACCAGTCCAATTACATCAGGATGAACCAGTCTCAGTGGAATATAGAATTCATGCTGCCATGGCAGTGACTGTCCCTCTGTGTTTAGGCTGCTTTCTGTTTCTATGCAAGCTACAGAGTGAGATATCTCAATTAATGTCAGAAAATCATTGCTTTGCATGAGATTTCTAAGATAATGTAATAATATATGAAACCAAATATGAGAAGGAGTAGTAAACTTGCCACATGGAGCTATGAAAAATTATTATTCTTCACTATTCTAAGTACATTATTGCTGGTGGAAAACCATATTTCTGTGAGCTTTATGATTTATTCATCTTTGACAGAGGACAACACATTTTCCATATGAGAACATAAGCTTTTTACTTTTTGATGCATTTCTGACTACATTGTTATTAAGGCTAAAATCACTCATTATAAATGTAATTGTAAGGTTTCTTCAAATTCTAGGTGAGTTATGTGTCACTGATATTACATTTGTACTTTTACCTTCTTAACCTTTTTTTTGTTTTAACTCTTGCTTTGATGGCTAAAGAAAGCCAAACGTCTTGATTAACATGCAGATGTGCAGTTTGAAGTAAGAAAGTTAGCCAGAAAATAAAATTATTTAAATTTAAAGGCTGTGGTCTGGGAAAGGGGAAAAGAGATGAAAGGTCTGGAAAAGACTTACCAGGACTAAAAGCCCTGAATGGGAAGCTTGAAGGAGCTGTCTTAATTCACCCGTGGAAGATCTGCAATTGTGGAATGCTGTTTTTTTTAAAATAGTGTAAAAAGCTAACCCTTTTCTCTGTAATATCAAGGCTACCTATTACCGGACTTGCTGCAGACTGTGCTACATGTAGGCAGGACTAAGAGAGAGGGACTACTCTAATTTGCAGGGAAGTCCAGATAGCATGTAAACTCTCATTTAGATGCTGCATATCATTATTTTGTGCTATGATTAATACAGATACTCTGACAAAAGGCCACAGAAACTGTCACTGATACAAAGAACACCATTTCTGCAGTAATAGTGAATAGTCTGTTTAAAGTGAGTTATTTAAAGCTACCATAAATCTATATGCAGCTGAAAAGATGACACAGGTAAAGAGAAATAAAATGCCCAGTGTTGTCAGATGCTCTTAAACAAACAAAAATGGACAAAATTTTGCTACTTTTGGAATAGTAGGTGACTTTCTTCTAGAAAGAATATTTTTAAGCTGACCAAACCAATTACTATATTATTATGAGACTGAAATAGTTATATTTCTTACTTAAACTATATAGAGAAAGAGCTGGTTGTATATCAGCTGCTTTACATGTGTTTGTGAATGACTGTTATCTATTTGCTCCAGGGTTTGGAAACTAGAAATGGCATTACCAAAAAAAAAAAAAAGAGGAATTTTCTTTTTTTCAATGCTGAGAAGAAAAGTTTATCTTACTGCTTTTGTTTGTTTTGTTTTCAAGCTCCAGGTAAAGTAGTGAATCTTACAGTTGAAGCCTTAAATTCTTCAGCTGTAAATCTGATCTGGTTTCTACCTCGGCAACCAAATGGAAAGATAACTAGTTTCAAGATTAGTGTGAAACACGCAAGAAGTGGAATTGTAGTGAAAGATGTCTTGGTTAAAGTAGAGGACCTTCTATCTGGGAGGTTGCCAGAATGTAATGTAAGTGCTATAAACCTTTTAAACTAGAAATAGACTTATCCCACAGAATATAGTTTTACATTGAATATGGTTATACATTTGAATTTTGAGACATAAAAAGTAGAGAGGCTTGCTTTTCAGAACAATTACAAATACCTTACAAACTTAGACCCAAGGCAGGATATAATGGTTGAAGAAAAATAATTCTGTTCAAAATCATTTAAACGGAATGCTTTTCCTTGAAAAGCTCGGTTTAATCAAAGTAAAAATGTTAAGAAAGGTTAAATTTGGTATCCATTTAACAAAAAATCGCAAAATAGATCATTTTTGTTCAGCTTTCAATTTTTAATTTTTTTGTTTGTTTATTTTATAGGATATTCAGTTAGAAAAAAAAACAAGAACTCAAGGAATTTTTTTTGTCAGTTAAGACATAGAGTAATATTAATGTCCTATTTTTTATGTAGCATGATAATGGTTTTTGTATTTCGAAAATATGCTTTATTCTATGGCATTTCAATATTTTTGAAATACTTCTCATATCAAAATGAAAAGATGCATGATTATCAGAGTGATTTTCAAAAATACATTTGTAGTCTAAGTTGTTCTTAAAATAAGCATTCATTGAAAATTTTCTGAATTTTGACTATTCATTGCATTCAGACCTGTAACCACTGTATACCTTTCAGAATTTCTTGAGGAAAGTTCTCTTTTCTAACATTTATTCTCCTTTTCCTTCTTACTCTGAGGACAGTGTTGCAACTACTCAAACTTTTTTCCTTTTTTCTTTTTTTTCCCCTCCAATTTTTTAGGCTTAATATTTTAATGAAAAATGTAGATGAATGAAAAAGTATGATAACTTTGGTTTCAGATTTTATTTGGAAAATCATCTTAGGCATTGCAAAGGTTCCTGACACCAGGCTGATTTAATTCAGCACTGAGAAGGCAGACTGCCACCTACTGAATCATAAGTATTGGTTACCATAATGTTTAACAGTTTTCCAGAGTTGTCTCCTGGCAGTATGTACTAAGAAATTCTTGTCTGGTTTTGTCCATGACATATGGATATATGTATTCTATATATGTATATATACATACATATATAGAACATGTATGTGATGTAAAAGGACCTCACTACAGAACTTTTTTTCAAGAGGGAGACTGAACACTGAAAATGGAATCTGGGAATAATTAAATGAATCCTAGAGAGATGCTTCTGTTCAGTCACATATAGGATCTTTTTAAATAAGACAGGAAACTATAATACTGTCACTAACAGATGTACCAGCACTGTCAATCTAAATTTGGAAATGGAGTGTAAAAAGGAGAACCAATTCAAGCTAATATTTTTTCAAAGGTGGTCTGCCTTTTTTTGATCTACATATATTTACAATTATAGGTTATAGATACAGCTTATCATGTTTCATATTTTGTCTTTATAGGATAAGAGTGAATCATTTCTGTGGAGTACTACCACTCCTTCAACTACTTTTGGGAAATCCACAATTCCTTCACAGACTACAGTTACACCAAATACAGAGGCACCAAGTCAGATGAGCTCTGTTTGGAATGAACCGATTAGCTTTGTTATAACTAACCTCAGGCCATATACCACCTATCTTTTTGAAGTTTCTGCAGTTACCACTGAAGCAGGCTACATCGACAGCGCAATTGTCCGGACACCAGAATCAGGTAAATACTGCTTTCAAATGGAAATAAAGTTCTCAGATTTAGGTAAAAACTTCAAAATATCAATTTGAATTTTTGTTGCAAAATACTTCAGTCTGAATCTGTCTTTATCTGTATCATGCTTTTGTATTTACATGATTACTTAATTTTACCCGATGGAATCAACTGATAATGTATGTAACAATGTATCTATTAATATACAGTGAGTGAGAGTTCAGTTATTATTAGGAGTCAAAGGTACCAAAGATATGATCAGGACAGATCAAATTTTATGAAAAACTGAAGGTAATTTAAGAACTGCAATTAATAGTACAATGGAAGGAGAATTAAAAATAAAGATGGAGGGAAAAGGTGTCAGTCATAGTATTCAAAAAGTATGTGTATTGTGTACATAGCAATGCTCTTAAAGCTTCTTTGCCTTTGTAGAGAAACAAGCAGTATAAAGAAAACTTCTGTCATGTGGTTCCCAATCTGGACCTATTGCAGAAATTTGTTCAGTAATGAAGAAATCTTTAAGCACCAGGTGAAGTTGATTTTGGATTACTTGCAATGCACTGAGAAGTTAGAATTGGAAACAAAGGTCCAGGAGAAGGAGTTTTATAATGGCTTAGGTAGTGGACAGCACTGTTAGTAGAGCTATACCATAAAGGCATTCTAGAAGAATCATTCTGACTCTCTGTTTGCTAATACATCATTCTTTTGCTTAACTCGAGTTGATATTACTCAATTGCCTTTTTACATACAATATTCATAGCACTGTTCAGATGAAAAAAAATTTTATTCCCTTCTAAAGCAGTTAATTTGCATTGCTTTGATAGAATCAGAATAGCCTTAGTTTGCTGCTCTGTTCAGGTTAATGAAATTTTGGACAGTTTCTCTTCTAATGATATCAGGGTTAATTTCCAGTATTTATTTCACCCTCTTAACATCCTAGGATAGATGCACTGGTAGTAAGAAAACCCTGGAAAGTGATGAAAAGCTTACGGAATGGGATTTAGTTTCACCACATGCATAGAAATTGTCAACTGTTTGAAAGATAAGGCTTTCTCTCCTTGCATAGAGCCAGGGTCTGTGAGAAGGGAGGTGGGCTTACTGGTCAGTGTGAGTGTGCACAGGGCCAAAGGCACAGTCGGTCCTTCTGATCCCAGTCTCAATAAGTCCTTCCTCTTAGCGGCACACTGGTACACCCAAGCTTGTTGGTGCTCCATGCTGAAAATTATTTCTGTTTCCTCCTGCTAGAACTTTCTGAGCCATGCTTCAGCTCTCCTGTGTTTCTGACAAAAAGATGATATTTTTCTTGCTTTGGTTTTTGGAAAGGAGGCTACTTCTTTAAAGTGTTTTAAAATGCTAGATTTTTTTTTAAAAGTCTGCTTGGAAATACTCCCTTTGCCAGGATGGCTGTCAATTGGAGGACACTTTTACAAAGAGAAAAAGATTAAAACTTGGGAAAAATAGTGGACTTCTGAGATGATGCTTCAGAAACATGTGCAGTTTTAACTTATGCAATTTGCAAAACTAAGAATGATTAAGTAGTCACTACTGACTAATCTATAGCATACATTTTAGAAATGACAGGATATTTAATTTCTTTCATTTGTACAACAGTTTTCACAGAAGACAATAGTACTTTATAATAGCAGTATATTAGTTAACTTGTGTATTTGTTTACAGCATCAGTTATTGTCTCCATATTGGCTTAGATATCAGACATGACTCATCAAGACTGATTTTCATAGAAATTTATGTCAAACATTTTCCGTAAGTTTACTTCTGTATGCAGCATTTTTGAAAACTGGGTTTGATTTCACTCTATGTGGATGTAAACAATTCCATCTCCTTTAATTGGATTCTGATTTTAATATCAATAATAATCTCTCATTACTTTATAACTACAGTAAGGGGTACTTTAGAGAGAGTAGGGGTTGCATCCTATAATCACTTGATTGTTGGGTTCATTTAATTTGCACAAACAGAGTCATGAAAATGGAAAATTACTCATGTATGAAATGTTTTAACAAACTTCATTGGTTACAGGTTTAGCTTTCAGGATAGTAATATATATCATTAGAGCTGCAAGAAATCTTCGATATGAAGTATTGTCTGTGTGAAAAATGAACATATTCAAGGAAGGAAAACTTACCTGATGTGAGCCCTGTATTACTGAGCCTCACAATCATATTTGAGCATCTTCTGTATGTAATCTATAGCATGGTAAAATCCATGCTAAACTTGGTAGAATCCCTGCCATCTTTGTCTCTTAACGACTATTCACATACTACCAGCTCTCTTGATACCTTTTCTGAGCATTACCTTAAAAGAAAAATTTAGTAATTTTAATGACATATACTTTTCCCTTCAGAATATTTTATGTTTAAAATGAATTGTCTGATATGTGGTTTTGGAAATCCTAATATAAATTATTTTATGTTCAAAGACTTTTTCCAATATTGTTTAAGTTCCAGAAGACCCACCACAAAATTTTGCCAAGAGCAACGTTACAGCAAAGTCTTTCTCAGTAATGTGGGAACCCCCAGCCATTGTAACAGGAAAGTTTAGTTACAGAGTTGAGCTGTATGGACCATCTGGTAAGTCAGAGCTGATGTTACCATTTCTTTTTCTTTTTTTGTGATTGTTTCCTTACACTTGTATTCTTACTGTGCCTGTCAATCAAAAATGAATATTTGAAAGCAGTGCTATGTATCCTTTTTACTATTAGATGTTTCAATAGTTTTTAGATTACTTTTAAGGGAAAAGTCCATCGTGAAGAGTATAAAATTAAAGTCATATTAGATATTCTTAAGAATGGAGAAAAACAATTTTTCCTCAGTCTTTCAGGGCTAAGGTTGCAGCTGAATTACTGTGCTTATACATCCAAATCCTCCAATCAGGAGGTCTGGAGACACACTATCTATAACGCTACCGCTTCTTTTGAGAACGCAAGCGGGATCATTCTTGAGGAGAAAAGACAATGCAGAAAGAACCATGTCCTGTCAATACCACCTAAGGAGTCCTTCTGCTGCGCATTTGCAACTGGTCTTGTCTATCTTGCACTGGCCGTTTTAGCCACCAGCGCGCTTGTAGCAAGTGTGGGTAGAGCCCTTCCCAAATCTTCATTAGTGAAGCCCAGCCATGACATCCAAAGAATTCTCTATCTTACCTTTGCTCTTTTCTCTTTCTGTTAAAGATTTCTAGAGGATTTTCATTCTCGTGCAGTATGCAATCAAATGTTTGAGTCTGTTTTGATGTTTTTGGAATTTTTTTGAAATATATGCATAGAGAAATTATAGAACTGCCTGTAGTTAAGTAATAAGTTTATGAACTGTATTCTAATGTTTTTATGACACCACACAGAAAAAGCAGTAGAAATTATATTTTTTAAAAAAATCCCTTCCTCTTAAAACCCACATCTTCTTGAAGTGGCTTGTTGGTTAATTGGTTTGTTAGTTTTTTTCCCCATACATTCAGTATTATTCCACTGACGTTTGTTCAAAATTAGCTTTTCCCCAAAGAAATTTGGCTTTTCATCGTTCATCATCCTGAAAAGTAGTCCTGGACAGTTTTTATTTTTGAGCTAGAATCTCTTCATTTTTAATTCCAGGTCATATTCTGGATAACAGCACAAAAGACCATAAGTTTGTATTTAGTAACCTTGTGCCGTTTACAACATACGATGTGTACGTCGGTGCTGAAACAAGTGCTGGGGTGGGGCCAAAGACTAACCTTACAGTTTTCACTCCTCCAGATGGTAAGTAATCATAGAGAAGCAAAATATATGGACTGAGTGTACATGACAAAGGGTTTCAGTTTTCCCTTCAGAGCCTTTCTCTGGTTTTGTTCGGTTCACACACTGTCACTACATTTATCTGCCTCTCAGAGATTGTGCAAGACATGAATTCTCTTTCTGAATGAAGATGGTTATTTTTAGATACGGTAATTAAGTTGCAGGCCC
The DNA here is from genome assembly GCF_001604755.1 of Lepidothrix coronata. Lineage (NCBI taxonomy): Eukaryota > Metazoa > Chordata > Aves > Passeriformes > Pipridae > Lepidothrix > Lepidothrix coronata. Next base: position 2,602,690 of record NW_016690189.1, read on the forward strand.
CCCCTCTTCCCCGTTAGATGGCAGCAAGTGGAAACGAAAAACAGCGCAGGATTTCCCACGGCTGTTCAGCCCTAATGTTTCTGATGAAACCTCTGGTTTGACTAATTCTCACCAAATCAAAGGCTCCATACCAGGGTGAACACCCTGGAACTTACCAGGGAACTTAGCTTTGAGGCAGACCCAACATCGAGGTCTTGTCCTGGTGCAGTCAAATGGTTGGTTCTGCCTGTGAACACTCTACTCTGTGGTTTAGAAGTTTTGGCTCCCAATAGTCAAGTCACCGCATTAGAGTGCTGCATAGAAATGCAGTTTTATCTTAGATGTATGTGAGATTGTGCAGGATTTTTTGTCAGCATCTGAGGATGCAAACAGAAAAAACCAAGATTCAGTGTGTGATGGGCAGTTTCAAGATAGTTATTTCTGTCTTATGTTTATGCCACACAACACAAATTTAGAATATCTCTCAATCAGTGATTTCTGGCAATGTTTGTTGTCAAGGTATAACACTGGGAGGAACACCTATCCTTATTTATTTTATTATTTCCTGAAGTAGCTGCTTTTGGCAGCTCTCAGAGACAATTTCCAGAGGTAGCATGCCTGAGTACAGTCCTCCTCATCTTGTGTCAAAATGCGCTGTCAAAAGCCAAAGGAAATTTTGGTGGGTTTGATATTTCTTTTAGTGTAACATATAATTTCCTATCTTAATGCCGAATCTACAAATCCTCATTATGCAAGTAATTTCAAGATTGTGTTTTACTGAAGTGTATGAAATCTGAATATCATTCTATTGAATAGAAATGTATTTTGTCTCTGGAAGTCCTATGGAAAGTACAGTATCATTAAGACTAAATAGTTAATGAAGAAATCAAACCAAAACCTGTTATAAAAGAGAAATGAACTAGATGTTTTACGTTAATTTTTTTCAAGCTGTTTACTTGTATGGTTTTAATAATTTTAAAACTAACCTTTCATTTTCAAATATACTTCAGATTCCATATAGGAAGACAGCAAAGATCTGCTTGATTCCAATACACTGACTTCAGCAGAGCCATCCTGATTTACATCATCTTAGTGTCTGACCATATGCATACATATATCATATATGTTAAAAAAACCCATGCATATTTTTAGAACTGTAACTTGTTTGCTAAGAAAATATGTGAAGTAACTCTCTACCTGCACAGGATCAACTCAAAAGTAAAGGATGTGAAATTTGACTAGATGCCTGTTGTGCCTTGCATGCAGGACTGAAAAAGCTTGTAATAACCACAGGTGTTTAATCAAATCAATTTTCTTCTTTAATATTTAGTCCCAGGTGCTGTATCAGATTTACACTTAGCAGAAGTGGAAGCCACATATATAAAAATCGTTTGGAGGAAGCCACGACAACCAAATGGAATCATTACCCAGTACAGAGTTAAAGTACATGTGCAGAAAACACTCATGACTCTGGAAAACATTATTCTTGGAGATAAAAATACGGTATTCTTTTTTTTAACATGGATTTTTTTTTTGTTAGATTAAATTTGCTCTCTGCCTTATCTGATAGTTATAGAATGTGGAATTAGCCACCACAGATGAGTTGTTAAGGCTTTTAAAAGCCACCTTCCTTATTCCACTCTCTCTGACTGGGTTTCAAAAAGATTCTCATAATGCTCTCACCATAACATGAAAAAAAAATAATTCTGGCAGAATCATCCAGACTGTCTTAGCTACTGAAGGCAGGAAGCCATAGCCTACAGTCTTGTCCTTCTGAGTCCTTGAGTTCTTTTCTGCATAGGGTGACCTAACTGTAAGAGTTAGGTGCCTAGATTGATATACAACCTGTAAGAGTTGCCTAGACTGATACACATATTTATGTGCCTAGATTGATACACAGCCACTCAGCAAAACCTCTAGAAGATGTGGGTGTGAATCCTGTGCAGAAGTGAATTCAGCAGAAGTGTCACAAGTGTTCTACTAACAAGGCAGACACACCTAGACTTTCTGCCTCCATTTGCATCCTTAAATTTACATGTGTGATACTACATGCTGAACTCCATGCTGTGGTTGCTTACTAAGGATATCTGCATGCATCTATGGAGACTCACGCTGTCAATCAGTCCAGCTTCTGGATTTTGAGTGCTGATGTGCTTTACAGTCTTAGAGGAGAAGCTCTGAGTACACAGCACAGAAGCGCAGACTCCTAGTAAACATTCAGCTCAGGATTGAGTTCTTTCTGAGGTAGGGCTTTTTGGTTTGAATTTTCAGTATAGGTGGCCAAAGTTTGCATAATTCCTTTTTTTATTTCAGACAATGATGTCTTTCACTGGATCTGAATCGGAATCTAAGTTTTTGATGTAGAGCTCAATGAAGGAGTTCACTTTCAAGTTGAATGATATACATTATATAGAGCCCTGGAGGCAAACATTAAGTAAAGAGTAAGGGGAAAAAAAAATTGGGATAAGGATCCATTCATTAAACCAGACAGGCGTCCTTGGAAAATTAAGTATGTAACTTTATAATTAAAGATTGTATCATAGTACAGACACAGAAAAATTAGAATTGTCTGCACAGAAATATTTCAATGATGGAATTTCCTAGTTTCTGAGTTCTTAGTATAGCATCATTGCTGCTTTATTATAGTTTATTGAATTTTCTAGTTAAAAAAGCAAATAATAATAAATCTTTCTTTATTTAGAACCCCATTGACCAAATCTTAGAGCATCTATGGGATTTGAACTGTCAGATCCACAGTGCTAATTATACTCAATAACTAGTAGCAATAAAATGTTGTCTTATATGTGGAAAACACTTATAAGCAAAAAGTATCTCAATGTGAGTTACTACTTTGCTATAAAAAGCTGGTGAAGATGAGTCATATGTTGCTTTTACCTCTTGATACTTAGGTGAGATTGATGCTGTATCTCTGCCTGTGGCTAATGCACCCCTAGTTAAAGGAGTAAAAAAGCTGCTTTGCCATCTCTCCACCCAGAGTCCATAGGGAAAGGACTAATGCGTATTAGTTACGTCACTGTAAAACCATCTCTTTCTGGCTATGAGGTGGCTCATATATGTGAGTGGGGAGTGCTCCAGATGGCAGCAGAACAATTTAGGGACACTGGAGTCCTGGATTTGGTCCCAGATTCTGAAGGGATAATGATTTGGTGCTTACACACCATTTTACACACCTATGTTCCAGACTCTCTCTTTTCTATTATGCTTTAGTTTATCCTCTCCTTTCTGTTCTTGATCCCCTTATATCTGCTGCCATCCCTTTCCAACATTGGTTCCCTGTCCCTTCTCTCCTATGGGAGTCTATATCACTTACCTTCCTTTCACTCTTCCTTTTTACATACTCCCTAAATTTCCCCTCCCCTCCAATTAATTAGCTTCTGTTTTTCTTCCTCTCTACTTATCACATCTTAGTGACTTAGTCAACCTGTTAATCCTTTTCTTCAGGGCCTGGTAGGGATACCTAAAGTCCTCTTGCTTTCATTGCCTGCTACTCTCTTTCAGAACATGCTTAATACAAATTTAATCTCCCAAGTTCAAATGTGTATCTGTTCACTATAGCTCCAAGGATACAGCATGACAGTAAAAGGCCTTACTCTAAAATTGCCACCTTACTATAATATCCATATTTTAAGAAATAAAAAAAAGTGGTTATTGATTAAACAGTAATCAGAATAAAAGGTTGTAGGCTACTGGAAACTGAGCTTTTTTATTATAAAGATTGCATTTTGCAATGTTAATTACTGTAGCGAATGATAAGGTTTGTATGCCAGCATTTATATAGTATGCTTATATATATATGCACAGATATACAAACACTATTTCTATATTATATATAAAATTAATTATATAATTTAATGATGACAAGATTTGTGATTTACTTTTGTATTTCTAATTTTTAGTATTTGATTGATTCTTTGGAGCCATACACAATAAATGAGAACATAAACCCTTCTTCTCCCACTTGGAATTCATTGGAAACAGCCAATGATTTATATGAAGGTTCAGCTGAAATGTTTTCCAGCATTCAGACAGCTTCCCCAGTAATATTTACAAGTGTATCTGGTGATAATTTGCCTGCTATAAATGGAGCTGCAGAATTACATTCTGCTTTGGGTAAGGTATTTTAGGATATTTTTCTACCTGTTTCTTTGTTCTGAAGGACCCTCATCACTGTCCCAGATATGATCTCTAGCACATGGTTCAAGCAAATTATAAATGGGTCATTGGCTGGAGTCAGATTTTTTTACTACCAAATAACCTTCTGAAGCAAATGAGAATGCCACACAGGCAGGAACTAGCCCCTTGTCACCCAGCTGACCTTCTTCCTAGTGAAAGAAGCACCCGAAAGCCATCAGCCAAGCTGCATAGACAATCAGTTATTACAGTTGCCAAAGCAGGTGTGATTGTCAGGGATTAACATATCTCCAAGCCCTTCAGAGACCTTGATTTCTCTAAGCTGTTTGACTAATAGGTTTTCAAATGTCAGTGAAGGTAAATAGGTCAAAAAGTTACAACTTTGCTATATGGGTTACAAACAGGTGGAGATGACCCCATGACATGGTGATGTCATTAGTGAGTACACTTGTTCTGTATTATCAATGGGCCACTGTTTCTTTTCCAAGTATGGATATTTACATGCAGGCTTCAGCTGACAGGCAGGGATTTCAAATACCTCTCTAAATTTTTACGGTGTTTGAACAGTGGAGAGAAACTAAAGTTGTTTTTTTTTTTTTAAGTTTTAAATTAATTTAATGAAGTCACTGAATTTCTCTATATACACCAGTATCTAATACCAGAATTCAATCCATTACTTTAAACTACAGTGGTTATTTTCTGTACTTAGTTAATCCTGAAGAATCTTCCTTGTTATACACAGAAAACATACAGTGTTTTAAATGAAAATCTTCTTTTTATGGCCTCATTCATCTTGAGGTATTGAGTTGCTTAAAGATGTCTGTGTTGCTGAAAAATTGATTTCAGGCAATGTCTGTTGTGATCCAGCATAAGAGTATTATTTTATAGGAGTTACAGTAGTTAAAGCTGTTGACAGCCAGATTTTCTTCAGGGTCTGCTTATTTTTCAATGCCTTCACAAAACTCTGAGCCTGATACGCAGATATGAGAAGGACCCACACTTTTTCATTTGCACTGGCATAATGACTGCTTTATAACAAATGATTTTGGCTATCACAGTTGGATTGTGACTGACTTTGAACTTTATTGGAGATGCACCAAAAAACTCTTTGTGGGCATACATGTCTTCTTCATTCTGCTGACCACAACTCTTTTGCTAAAAATCTCGTTGTTAAGGGGTCTGTGAAGGCAGCCTTTCCAAGTATGGTTCATTTAGCACCATTGGGAGGGGGAGGGCAAGGAAGAGGAAGTCTATCTTTCTCAATTTAAAATATTTTAAAAACCTCAAAAATTTTATCAATCCAGAAGCCATGGTTCTGAAATCACTGGAGAGACTAGGCCATATACAAAGCTACCTTTTCCTAGTTTCTGGGGGATTTCTCACAAACCTCATAATTCTGCTTGTGGCCTATTCATTCTTTTACCTAGACCAATCTATCTGTTGTACACATGAAAATGGACCTATAATAGACTCTCCTTTGTGTAGTTAAGAGATGGAGTGTAGACTTTTCTTTATATTTCTGTAATTGCCATGAAAGTTAATTATTTTGCAATGAAACAGTTGCAGGTTGCCCTGCCAAAGTGAGTTCAGAATGCATAAGAAAAAAAATGAGTTTATGAGTAAGTAGCTATTTCTCTCCATTTACTCACAGATAATCAGTATACCATCAACATTTTGGCTGAAGAGCTGTCATATGTTATAAAGAGCCTCACACCTTTCACAGATTACACAATTAGTGTGTCTGCTTTCACTGCTGTTGGAGAAGGACCACCATCAGTTCTTACGGTCAGGACATGCGAACAAGGTAAAGTTTTGTAACTCTGATATTATCAAGGCTAACATACATGACTTTTTTCACTGAACATTTGAATTATTTTTTAGTAATTTATTTGCTTATCATTATATTTTTATGTTTTTTGTTGCAGTTCCAAGCTCAGTACAAAATATATCTTACAAGAATATTAGCTCCTCCTCTGTTTTGCTGTATTGGGATCCTCCAGCAAATCCCAATGGGAAAATCATCCATTATACAGTTTATGCAATGGAACTGGACACAAAAAGAGCATTCCACACAACAACTTCAAACAACAGCTTACTTATGACAGGTATACTGTCATTTTATTAAAAAAAAATTAAAATTTAAACTTGCAAATACATTATACAAAATTAATTTTTCCAACTTTATATAATATAGCCATTTGCAAAGTAGATGGATCAAGTCTTACATATTCACACACATCCACACGCACACAACATAACTGCACGTAAAAACAAGGTTGGTACACTACTGTTAGAGCTGTCTACTGTGGAGAAAAAAGTAGGGAATATGAGATGGGAGCAGAGGGAGAAGATAAGCAGTAATTTGAGAAATGGTATGAGTAGTAATTTGTGAAATGGATTTCTCCTTGGAATTTTCGCCTAAGCATCTTCTGTCCACATAGAAAAATATTCCTAAATTGTCTATTATTTTTTAGACTTGAATTTTTTTCACAGTATTTGTCTAACATTAATAATAATTTTCTTATTTTAAGGTGATAATTTTTATAGTAATTGAAGTAAACCCATTCTTAATAGGGTTTCAGACACTTATTTGTGCTAATCAGAGTAATGCATATAGAATAAATCCACATATTTGGATGTATGTATACGCATCCTTTATTTTGACAAATAAATTCTTTAAGCTAGTTACAGGGTTAAAGTTAGTTGACTTATTTCAAAGTCTGTTGGTTTAACTGCATGCCTACTTGACTGTCCCCACATAAATGGTATTATATGTATTCTATCTTTTAGGTAACAAATGTGCATCAAAAAATCTTAGAACAGTATTCAGTTTTATAGTTTCATAAGTAGCTACGACAAAATAAATATGTTTAAGAAGTAAACAGTCAAGATTTTTTTACTTAATCTTTTCAGGCTTAAAAAAGTACACAAATTATAGAATGAGAGTGGCAGCCTCTACTGCAATTGGAGAAAGTGCTTTGTCTGAAAAGAATGATGTTTTTGTGAGAACCCCTGAAGATGGTAAGTACATTGATTGCAATGATGATTTGTCTTCTGTACTGAAGTTTGCATTTGTTTAGAAAGAAGACCGGGCATGTACATAAAGGGAAAAGAAAGTGCAGAAATAAAATCAATGTTTGTTGAAATTATTAATCTTCTATCAGTCGGTGACTTCATTCAGACCGTTTTTAGGTAAGTGCTGAAAATAATAACGAAAGCTGCAGGAATCAACGAATTTCAGTTGTGATCGACAAATGGAAGGAAAGCTGCAGAGCTGAGCTTGCCTCACTGAAACTGTGTCCCTAGCACCCACCTAAACTGTAATATTTGTGACTTCATCTTATTTTCTTTTTCTTTTTATGTTATCATGTGGAAATCAGGTTGGTTTTGAAGCATCTGAACATGGCACCTTCCACTATTCATAGGCCATGTTGCTATCTGTAAGCAGAGATGCTAATGAAGTGAAGATTTTTTACACTGAATGATATTATAGGCAATTGTTTCTGTAGAGTTTTGGGGGCTTTATTAATTTTAAGACTGATCAATAGTTCTAGCATAGTGTTTAATGCTACTGTTTGAAGATTTCTGGATCTTCCTTAATTGCTTGCAAGGCAGTCTCATCCCATGAAGGCCCTGGGACTGTAGCTGAAGTTGTCATTGGCTTCTGCAAAGAAAACACATGAACTTGATTTACAGAGTCATGAGTATTAATCTTTTCTCATTTGTATCAGGTTTGCTTTTTCACTTGTTTCAGCAAAGTTATTTCTAATTTTTACCAAAGTAATACAAAAGGTGATTTTCCATTTGTCATTTATCTCTCTCCTTGAAAAATATACTATAATACAAGAAAATTAATTGAGTGCCAATAAAAGAGAGGAAAGGATTATGGGATTAAAAATCATGGGGATTTATGAAGTTTAGATGATTTGAATAACCACTCAAAATATCAAGTTCAACACTGAAACTTAAAGTACTTCCAAATATTTTTTAAAGTTGCATGCTTCTATGCTATTAGTTTTGCAGTGGAAATGTATATCACAAGAACAGAAAATCACTTATCTAAATATTTTTTTCTCTGAAAGTTTACAATTCCTTTGCCTCTGAGTCTTAAAGAAATTTTTCAAAGTAGAGTTTCAGGCCAACAGTTCATCCATTTGTAAGAGAGATGTGTAAGGCTTGAGGAAACTAATGAGAAAACCAACAATAATTCCTGCCTTTTTTATGAGGCTATGCATAATTATTTGTCTTCTCCTTCTTGTTCTTTAGTTTTCCTGAGGTAATTCAGGCTGAGATTCGCGTCTCCTAACCAACCCCGGACTGACAATTTGTTTGATTCTTGAAAAGATAGATACCTCCAAATAAAAGATTCTCTACAACAGTTTTAGATAACCTGTGTTAGGATTGAAGGTGCTGTTGCATTGAAATATTGTACCATGCCAGATAAATTGGAAAATGTATTTAAATTAAAAATTAAGCTTCTTCACATGGGAAATATCCATGTGGGCAGTCTTGTCATCCAGAGAACAGTGATCTGTTACAGTTAACACTTTCCATTCATGCTCTCAGAAATCAGAAATGAAAGTGGTTTGTGAGACCTTTCAGGCAAAAAAAAAATTCATGATAAATTCTGAAATATCAGCATATAGGTAATTCGTATGCAAACTGAATCCTATAATCCTGGGTTTGTAGTATTTTTTTTTTTTTTTAATTTTATAGACAGGTTATCTCAGGGGTGAAGTGATGGAGCCTTCAGAGGAATCAAAGTTGACATTCAGAGTTGATTTTATTTGTAAGTGCAGCCCACTCACTCCTTCCATGCTTCCATGCTTTATTAGCTTGCTGGAGCCACATGAACTCATACATTGCCAGTAGATTTAGCCAACACACTATCCCAGAGCTGGACTTGTTTTGTGCATGACCTTCACACCAAGATTTACACCAGGGTCACAAAAGGGAATTTAGTTACAGCGCATACAGTCCCTTTTGTTGTTCAATAGTTGATTGAGTGAAATAAGAAGGGTGGCTATTTATGTAGAAAGCAGTAAGAGGGCATGAATCTAAATTTAAAGAACTGAATATGAGGAAGACAATGAGAGAATCTGAAGGATCAGTCTGCATGAGATCAGTAGAGAGAAGAGATTTTTTTTCCTAAAAAATGCAGTTTTAGATAGATTTAAAAGTGGATGAGAAAAGAAATTCTTGAAAAGCAAAAGTGTTGTGACTCAGAAAGACACCTGGTTTTATTAGTGGAAAAGAAGACATACTGAAATTAACTGAGATAAAAAGTGGTAAGGCTTTGAGGAGAGTGAGAGAGTGAGTGTAGTCCTTTTGGTACAATTAGCTAATTTAAATGTTATGATCCAATAGGTTTATGCTATTAGCCCTATATTCAGTTAATTTAAAGGGCTTTTTCCTGATTTCTGTATTGCAGAACCAGATTCCCCACCTCGAAACATAGAATTAATAAATGTAAGTGCAACAGAAATAAATCTGAAATGGTTACCACCTGAGCAGCCTAATGGTCTCATAACTCACTATGAAGTTCTGTACAGTGATTCTAATGATTTTTCTATTAAAAATGCCTCATCTACAAGTATATCACTGAGTGAAATGAAGCCATATACTCTCTACAATATTTCTGTAAGGGCATTCACCAGACTTGGTCATGGGAATCAGTCATCTTTCCCACTTCTGGTCAGAACTTCTGAAACTGGTGAGTATATTATATTTTTTTTAAAATGAAAATTTTCCTGAATAAACTGCTTTATGATAACCTTTGATGCCCAGGAGATAAGAATAATTAGTTTTAGAAGTACTTGATTGCTTTGCAAAGCAGTAAGTTTGAATCCTGTTTTTTTCTCTTTCATAAACCAAGCAAAACAGCAAGGCCAGCTGCTATATAAGGGATGGGGAGCCAACGCTTCACATGTATGAGACAGGTCTGAGGTCAAGGCAGGTCTGAGGTCAAGCCAGGAAAGAAAGTTAGCAGGTGCAGTGGCACTAAGTCAGACACAGTTCAGTGACAGCTGGGCAGGTCTGTAATGGTGGAACCAACCCGAGGCCAGACTGCAATGTCAGTCTGCAAGTCAGGGAACTGATCAGTGGGTCCATGGCCAAGCGCAGCCATGACAGCGATGAAGCAGGAGCTGTAGCTCAAACAGGGGCAAAGCACAAGAGCCACCTCTGAAAGCAGCTCCCAGAGGCCAGTGGTCAGCCCCAGCTGCAGCCTCCCCGCAGCATTGCCTGGGAGCCTCTCATAAGGAAGGAGGAGGCAGCCTTTGACACTATTGCTAAGCTGGCCCTGAGCCCCAACAGCCAAACCTCTGAGAGGACATGCTTTCAGGGCTCTTACAGCAGGCTTCCTTTTTTTCATACAAGGGTTTATACTGTTTGTATAGATGACCCAGGCAAAAGAAATAAAATGCATGTTCATGATGCAAGGTGTTAATTGTGGCAGCACAACATGGAAAACCTCATAACAATAGCTAACATGAAGAATTGCAGGGATAGTTCTGGAGCATTAGAAGGAAAGTTTAGTGTCATGCTCCAGATTTTTTTAATCTCTCATATTAGGATGATTTCTATCAATTATTTTTTTAAATGACCTTGTTGTTATGATGTCTGTCTGTTATGTGTTTTTGATCTTCCAATTCAGCCTCTTCTAAAATGTATTTTATACAAAAAAATATAATACAAGTCTAAAGGTTTGCAATGTTTCTTTTAAACCACTTTGCAGAAATTCTTCACAAATCAATGAAACTAACTGAAATCTTGTATGAATATATTTTTTTTTCTTCTAGTTCCTGATTCTGCACCAGAAAATATAACCTATAGGAACATTTCATCCATGGAAATTGAATTATCATTTTTTCCACCGTCCATTCCCAATGGAATTATACAGGCCTACACAATATATCTCAACAGGACTAATGGGATTGAGCAAAAAGTTATAAACACTACTTTTCTGACATTACGTATTACAGGTCAGCATATAATGGTCTGGAACTTATGACAACTGTAAATTGTTCTGGGAAGTGTTCAACAGACAGATTGAGATAAATTAGTTCATTGGTTGGACATGATCTTGCTTGTCCTTATATAAAGTTTTTTGCTGCCTGTCTGAGAAATAACCCACTATGTAATGTGGTGAAATGGGCCATGAATGATATAAAGTCTAACGTATATCCATTCTATTTTAGATGTTTAAACTGCAAGGAACTTCAATAGATATCTTTGCAGATCTATCATTGTAACGAAGTAAACCCTCACGTCACCAACATATCTTTCTGATCTTAATTTGGGTAAAAATACTGGACAAAAAATTCTGGATAAAAACCTTCCCTTTCCACTCACCTTTGCTTCTTTTTCTAAGTTCTGTCACTATTGCTGAGGCATGATGCAGCAGTTAATGCTGGGAGCTTAATATCTTAACCACTACATTTTCAGAGTACAACCAAGAACAAACTGAAAAGCATTCTAGGAATATGAAGTATAAACTGGTAATTAGAGCTTTGTCCCTGCTTTTGCAAAATACTTTGTGTTCAAACTTTCTTAATGCTTATTTCCATCTCTAATGACATAGGTCAGTGTAAGTGATAGGCCTACTCAGCACTTCAAAAATACTTATGGTCCATTAAAAAACTGATTTGTTCCACTGAATGGTTGGTTCATTGAATTATTCTTTTTTATTTAGATTTAAATAAATATACAGAATATACTGTAGAAGTGTCTGCTAGTACCAGAATGGGGGAGGGCCTTCGTAGTTCACCTCTGCATATACTAACTGATGAAGACGGTAAGTCAGAACAGAAGTTGCAATGTATTCTTGTCTGCCTGTATTCTGAAATTACTCTTACACTTCATGTCAGTTATGTTTAAGTCCTGTGCACTTTTTTGGCAGTTATATCTCTCTATGGCTATCTGTGTCAGTCTATCTACACACGAACATACTTTATGCCTCTCTCTCTCTCNATCACTGGAGAGACTAGGCCATATACAAAGCTACCTTTTCCTAGTTTCTGGGGGATTTCTCACAAACCTCATAATTCTGCTTGTGGCCTATTCATAAATGGACCTATAATAGACTCTCCTTTGTGTAGTTAAGAGATGGAGTGTAGACTTTTCTTTATATTTCTGTAATTGCCATGAAAGTTAATTATTTTGCAATGAAACAGTTGCAGGTTGCCCTGCCAAAGTGAGTTCAGAATGCATAAGAAAAAAAATGAGTTTATGAGTAAGTAGCTATTTCTCTCCATTTACTCACAGATAATCAGTATACCATCAACATTTTGGCTGAAGAGCTGTCATATGTTATAAAGAGCCTCACACCTTTCACAGATTACACAATTAGTGTGTCTGCTTTCACTGCTGTTGGAGAAGGACCACCATCAGTTCTTACGGTCAGGACATGCGAACAAGGTAAAGTTTTGTAACTCTGATATTATCAAGGCTAACATACATGACTTTTTTCACTGAACATTTGAATTATTTTTTAGTAATTTATTTGCTTATCATTATATTTTTATGTTTTTTGTTGCAGTTCCAAGCTCAGTACAAAATATATCTTACAAGAATATTAGCTCCTCCTCTGTTTTGCTGTATTGGGATCCTCCAGCAAATCCCAATGGGAAAATCATCCATTATACAGTTTATGCAATGGAACTGGACACAAAAAGAGCATTCCACACAACAACTTCAAACAACAGCTTACTTATGACAGGTATAGTGTCATTTTATTAAAAAAAAAATAAAATTTAAACTTGCAAATACATTATACAAAATTAATTTTTCCAACTTTATATAATATAGCCATTTGCAAAGTAGATGGATCAAGTCTTACATATTCACACACATCCACACACACACAACATAACTGCACGTAAAAACAAGGTTGGTACACTACTGTTAGAGCTGTCTACTGTGGAGAAAAAAGTAGGGAATATGAGATGGGAGCAGAGGGAGAAGATAAGCAGTAATTTGAGAAATGGTATGAGTAGTAATTTGTGAAATGGATTTCTCCTTGGAATTTTCGCCTAAGCATCTTCTGTCCACATAGAAAAATATTCCTAAATTGTCTATTATTTTTTAGACTTGAATTTTTTTCACAGTATTTGTCTAACATTAATAATAATTTTCTTATTTTAAGGTGATAATTTTTATAGTAATTGAAGTAAACCCATTCTTAATAGGGTTTCAGACACTTATTTGTGCTAATCAGAGTAATGCATATAGAATAAATCCACATATTTGGATGTATGTATACGCATCCTTTATTTTGACAAATAAATTCTTTAAGCTAGTTACAGGGTTAAAGTTAGTTGACTTATTTCAAAGTCTGTTGGTTTAACTGCATGCCTACTTGACTGTCCCCACATAAATGGTATTATATGTATTCTATCTTTTAGGTAACAAATGTGCATCAAAAAATCTTAGAACAGTATTCAGTTTTATAGTTTCATAAGTAGCTACGACAAAATAAATATGTTTAAGAAGTAAACAGTCAAGATTTTTTTACTTAATCTTTTCAGGCTTAAAAAAGTACACAAATTATAGAATGAGAGTGGCAGCCTCTACTGCAATTGGAGAAAGTGCTTTGTCTGAAAAGAATGATGTTTTTGTGAGAACCCCTGAAGATGGTAAGTACATTGATTGCAATGATGATTTGTCTTCTGTACTGAAGTTTGCATTTGTTTAGAAAGAAGACCGGGCATGTACATAAAGGGAAAAGAAAGTGCAGAAATAAAATCAATGTTTGTTGAAATTATTAATCTTCTATCAGTCGGTGACTTCATTCAGACCGTTTTTAGGTAAGTGCTGAAAATAATAACGAAAGCTGCAGGAATCAACGAATTTCAGTTGTGATCGACAAATGGAAGGAAAGCTGCAGAGCTGAGCTTGCCTCACTGAAACCGTGTCCCTAGCACACACCTAAACTGTAATATTTGTGACTTCATCTTATTTTCTTTTTCTTTTTATGTTATCATGTGGAAATCAGGTTGGTTTTGAAGCATCTGAACATGGCACCTTCCACTATTCATAGGCCATGTTGCTATCTGTAAGCAGAGATGCTAATGAAGTGAAGATTTTTTACACTGAATGATATTATAGGCAATTGTTTCTGTAGAGTTTTGGGGGCTTTATTAATTTTAAGACTGATCAATAGTTCTAGCATAGTGTTTAATGCTACTGTTTGAAGATTTCTGGATCTTCCTTAATTGCTTGCAAGGCAGTCTCATCCCATGAAGGCCCTGGGACTGTAGCTGAAGTTGTCATTGGCTTCTGCAAAGAAAACACATGAACTTGATTTACAGAGTCATGAGTATTAATCTTTTCTCATTTGTATCAGGTTTGCTTTTTCACTTGTTTCAGCAAAGTTATTTCTAATTTTTACCAAAGTAATACAAAAGGTGATTTTCCATTTGTCATTTATCTCTCTCCTTGAAAAATATACTATAATACAAGAAAATTAATTGAGTGCCAATAAAAGAGAGGAAAGGATTATGGGATTAAAAATCATGGGGATTTATGAAGTTTAGATGATTTGAATAACCACTCAAAATATCAAGTTCAACACTGAAACTTAAAGTACTTCCAAATATTTTTTAAAGTTGCATGCTTCTATGCTATTAGTTTTGCAGTGGAAATGTATATCACAAGAACAGAAAATCACTTATCTAAATATTTTTTTCTCTGAAAGTTTACAATTCCTTTGCCTCTGAGTCTTAAAGAAATTTTTCAAAGTAGAGTTTCAGGCCAACAGTTCATCCATTTGTAAGAGAGATGTGTAAGGCTTGAGGAAACTAATGAGAAAACCAACAATAATTCCTGCCTTTTTTATGAGGCTATGCATAATTATTTGTCTTCTCCTTCTTGTTCTTTAGTTTTCCTGAGGTAATTCAGGCTGAGATTCGCGTCTCCTAACCAACCCCGGACTGACAATTTGTTTGATTCTTGAAAAGATAGATACCTCCAAATAAAAGATTCTCTACAACAGTTTTAGATAACCTGTGTTAGGATTGAAGGTGCTGTTGCATTGAAATATTGTACCATGCCAGATAAATTGGAAAATGTATTTAAATTAAAAATTAAGCTTCTTCACATGGGAAATATCCATGTGGGCAGTCTTGTCATCCAGAGAACAGTGATCTGTTACAGTTAACACTTTCCATTCATGCTCTCAGAAATCAGAAATGAAAGTGGTTTGTGAGACCTTTCAGGCAAAAAAAAAATTCATGATAAATTCTGAAATATCAGCATATAGGTAATTCGTATGCAAACTGAATCCTATAATCCTGGGTTTGTAGTATTTTTTTTTTTTTTTAATTTTATAGACAGGTTATCTCAGGGGTGAAGTGATGGAGCCTTCAGAGGAATCAAAGTTGACATTCAGAGTTGATTTTATTTGTAAGTGCAGCCCACTCACTCCTTCCATGCTTCCATGCTTTATTAGCTTGCTGGAGCCACATGAACTCATACATTGCCAGTAGATTTAGCCAACACACTATCCCAGAGCTGGACTTGTTTTGTGCATGACCTTCACACCAAGATTTACACCAGGGTCACAAAAGGGAATTTAGTTACAGTGCATACAGTCCCTTTTGTTGTTCAATAGTTGATTGAGTGAAATAAGAAGGGTGGCTATTTATGTAGAAAGCAGTAAGAGGGCATGAATCTAAATTTAAAGAACTGAATATGAGGAAGACAATGAGAGAATCTGAAGGATCAGTCTGCATGAGATCAGTAGAGAGAAGAGATTTTTTTTCCTAAAAAATGCAGTTTTAGATAGATTTAAAAGTGGATGAGAAAAGAAATTCTTGAAAAGCAAAAGTGTTGTGACTCAGAAAGACACCTGGTTTTATTAGTGGAAAAGAAGACATACTGAAATTAACTGAGATAAAAAGTGGTAAGGCTTTGAGGAGAGTGAGAGAGTGAGTGTAGTCCTTTTGGTACAATTAGCTAATTTAAATGTTATGATCCAATAGGTTTATGCTATTAGCCCTATATTCAGTTAATTTAAAGGGCTTTTTCCTGATTTCTGTATTGCAGAACCAGATTCCCCACCTCGAAACATAGAATTAATAAATGTAAGTGCAACAGAAATAAATCTGAAATGGTTACCACCTGAGCAGCCTAATGGTCTCATAACTCACTATGAAGTTCTGTACAGTGATTCCAATGATTTTTCTATTAAAAATGCCTCATCTACAAGTATATCACTGAGTGAAATGAAGCCATATACTCTCTACAATATTTCTGTAAGGGCATTCACCAGACTTGGTCATGGGAATCAGTCATCTTTCCCACTTCTGGTCAGAACTTCTGAAACTGGTGAGTATATTATATTTTTTTTAAAATGAAAATTTTCCTGAATAAACTGCTTTATGATAACCTTTGATGCCCAGGAGATAAGAATAATTAGTTTTAGAAGTACTTGATTGCTTTGCAAAGCAGTAAGTTTGAATCCTGTTTTTTTCTCTTTCATAAACCAAGCAAAACAGCAAGGCCAGCTGCTATATAAGGGATGGGGAGCCAACGCTTCACATGTATGAGACAGGTCTGAGGTCAAGGCAGGTCTGAGGTCAAGCCAGGAAAGAAAGTTAGCAGGTGCAGTGGCACTAAGTCAGACACAGTTCAGTGACAGCTGGGCAGGTCTGTAATGGTGGAACCAACCCGAGGCCAGACTGCAATGTCAGTCTGCAAGTCAGGGAACTGATCAGTGGGTCCATGGCCAAGCGCAGCCATGACAGCGATGAAGCAGGAGCTGTAGCTCAAACAGGGGCAAAGCACAAGAGCCACCTCTGAAAGCAGCTCCCAGAGGCCAGTGGTCAGCCCCAGCTGCAGCCTCCCCGCAGCATTGCCTGGGAGCCTCTCATAAGGAAGGAGGAGGCAGCCTTTGACACTATTGCTAAGCTGGCCCTGAGCCCCAACAGCCAAACCTCTGAGAGGACATGCTTTCAGGGCTCTTACAGCAGGCTTCCTTTTTTTCATACAAGGGTTTATATTGTTTGTATAGATGACCCAGGCAAAAGAAATAAAATGCATGTTCATGATGCAAGGTGTTAATTGTGGCAGCACAACATGGAAAACCTCATAACAATAGCTAACATGAAGAATTGCAGGGATAGTTCTGGAGCATTAGAAGGAAAGTTTAGTGTCATGCTCCAGATTTTTTTAATCTCTCATATTAGGATGATTTCTATCAATTATTTTTTTAAATGACCTTGTTGTTATGATGTCTGTCTGTTATGTGTTTTTGATCTTCCAATTCAGCCTCTTCTAAAATGTATTTTATACAAAAAAATATAATACAAGTCTAAAGGTTTGCAATGTTTCTTTTAAACCACTTTGCAGAAATTCTTCACAAATCAATGAAACTAACTGAAATCTTGTATGAATATATTTTTTTTTCTTCTAGTTCCTGATTCTGCACCAGAAAATATAACCTATAGGAACATTTCATCCATGGAAATTGAATTATCATTTTTTCCACCGTCCATTCCCAATGGAATTATACAGGCCTACACAATATATCTCAACAGGACTAATGGGATTGAGCAAAAAGTTATAAACACTACTTTTCTGACATTACGTATTACAGGTCAGCATATAATGGTCTGGAACTTATGACAACTGTAAATTGTTCTGGGAAGTGTTCAACAGACAGATTGAGATAAATTAGTTCATTGGTTGGACATGATCCTGCTTGTCCTTATATAAAGTTTTTTGCTGCCTGTCTGAGAAATAACCCACTATGTAATGTGGTGAAATGGGCCATGAATGATATAAAGTCTAACGTATATCCATTCTATTTTAGATGTTTAAACTGCAAGGAACTTCAATAGATATCTTTGCAGATCTATCATTGTAACGAAGTAAACCCTCACGTCACCAACATATCTTTCTGATCTTAATTTGGGTAAAAATACTGGACAAAAAATTCTGGATAAAAACCTTCCCTTTCCACTCACCTTTGCTTCTTTTTCTAAGTTCTGTCACTATTGCTGAGGCATGATGCAGCAGTTAATGCTGGGAGCTTAATATCTTAACCACTACATTTTCAGAGTACAACCAAGAACAAACTGAAAAGCATTCTAGGAATATGAAGTATAAACTGGTAATTAGAGCTTTGTCCCTGCTTTTGCAAAATACTTTGTGTTCAAACTTTCTTAATGCTTATTTCCATCTCTAATGACATAGGTCAGTGTAAGTGATAGGCCTACTCAGCACTTCAAAAATACTTATGGTCCATTAAAAAACTGATTTGTTCCACTGAATGGTTGGTTCATTGAATTATTCTTTTTTATTTAGATTTAAATAAATATACAGAATATACTGTAGAAGTGTCTGCTAGTACCAGAATGGGGGAGGGCCTTCGTAGTTCACCTCTGCATATACTAACTGATGAAGACGGTAAGTCAGAACAGAAGTTGCAATGTATTCTTGTCTGCCTGTATTCTGAAATTACTCTTACACTTCATGTCAGTTATGTTTAAGTCCTGTGCACTTTTTTGGCAGTTATATCTCTCTATGGCTATCTGTGTCAGTCTATCTACACACGAACATACTTTATGCCTCTCTCTCTCTCTCTCTCTCCATCTATCAATATACTTACCAGTACAAGCAATGCAAAATGGCACAATTGCTGTGCATGGACATTTGGTCTTACCAATATCTTATGAATTTGAAGAATCTAAATTTACTCATATTATTATAATCTAAGACGCTGCACAGTTGAATTAAATATTGTGTTTGGTTTTTCAGACACATGAGAGCTGAGGAAAGGGAAAATCAGGAAAAGGTAGCTTGAATGGTCCAGGGACATTGATGAGGATTTTTTTCTTTGGCGATTTTTGTATTCTTCTAAACAGATGCGTGTACAGATACACGTAGATACACGTAGAATTATTCACATTATGAAAATGCTCAAAGTCCATAATCTGTAGCACTGGACTCCCAAAATGAGCAGGATAGTGTTCTGCACTGCAGGCTGAGGATAGAACCCATTTGTTGCAACCCCTGCTAATTTGTACAGTAGGTCACAAATCAGCAGAGGAACCTTAGAACTATTTATACTTTCAGTACACAATTTAGTTATAGGAAGTTATCCTTGGTCACCTCTATAGTTTCTGCAGGGGGAATCATGAAAATAAATTCAAAGCAAAAATCTTAAATTAGGTGCTGTGACACATTTTGGAAAAGCCTGTGTCTCTATCCATTGTTTAAAGAGGAAGTCTCTGAGAATCTATACTAAAGTGGCATTGACACAAACGTCCCTCCAGCCATTCCTAGATTAAGTCTCTTTTCATGTTTTAGGAAACACTGATTTGCCTCAAATTCAGCTATTGATGATAATGGATCATTGCATATCTTCAAGATGTTGATGGGCTTACATTCACACTATAAGTAAAAAACATTTGCTCAAGAGTCATGTTGCTGGAGCAGGCTGAAAACAGCTGATCTGGACAAATCTATCTTTTTCACAGAGTAATTTTATACAGAGCAATGTAGTTTCTATTCGTTAGCAAAAAAATATCCTCTGAATAAGAATTGTAGAATGAACTAGACATGCCAAAAAGACATGACATTCACCGTATGACAGATCTTTTATTATATAGTCACTAAGGATAATACAAAAAATAAAACACTAAATACAGCTGTCAAAATTTTTATCTAGTAAATACAGACACTGACTAAATACAGTGAACCTTTGTTCATGAAAAATACAAAATATTTTTTCATAAATGTAAAGAGTTATAAAATCTTTATGCCAATTTTTGAGATAGTGAAAGAAGGAACAAGAACTGAAAAACAACAATATTTATAATACACCACATGTTCCTTATTCACAGGAACACAGTGTTCCAAGGTTCAGACCAAATGTTTCATAGATTTGCTAATAGTTATGCTCATATTCTCCATTTTCATGCATGACTACAGCTATGACCTGAATTTTTAGTGCATGATGCTCTTTGGTTTAATTTGAGAAAAACAAAAGTAATTCTAATATTACTTCATAGCGATACATAGGTCCATGAATCAAGATGAAGAAAAATATTTATTTTTTAATAACATGCTAATACAAAGCAGTATCACTTATGCATACACGGGTATATTTTCCTCAGCAAAACTAATACAAACTTTAGAATGAAATCAAACATGGTCTAATATTTTTGTTTACTTACAATGTTTCCCCACGCAGTCGTGGCATGGTGTCATGTAGAGGTCAACTTAAAATTAATTTTAAGGGTCTCAGTAAATGCCTATCTTTTCATTTGCCACTGTGATATGTTAAATGTATGAATGTGGTCCTTATTTGATGAGTGAATAAATTTTACTGCTACTCAGTATCCCACAATTTTATTGTCTCTCAATGCTATGCTTATCCATTCTTCCACCTTTTGGTGCTTTGTATAATTCTTTACAGCACCTCTTTTTCCTCAGGGGAACTATTATGCTATATTTTACATGTGTTCATACTATAAAGCTTTTGCTTTTATTAGAATGGGGAAAAAATTTACAGCAATATACTTGGACAGTAGGGGAATCACTGTAACCTACCCATTACTCTGTTTTCTCATGAAGTGTTTTTCCCTTGAATCACAGAAACAGATGTTCTAACACCACCATGCAAAATCTTCTTTTATCATCTGTTAGAAAAAGGAAAAGAAGCTGCGCCTTAACATTAGCTGATGGATACTGTCCCAATGTGATACAAAGTTCACTTTCCATCACAAGTAACTAAAAACCTATTTAAGGATGCTGCATATCCCATTGATCTTAACTGTTTAACAAGATGTTGTGTCCTTTTCTCTCATTTTATAGCTCCGAGTTCTCCTCCACAATCCCTCTCTGTAAAACAGTTGTTGGGTGTCACTGTGAAGTTGTCATGGAAACCTCCATTGGAGCCAAATGGAATTATCCTCTATTACACAGTTTATGTCTGGTAAGATTTTCTGGAAGTAGTTCTGAGAATAAATATTAATCTGTAACCCATCAGGAATGTGGGGGTTTTCTTACACAATGTGTTGATTACATGTTTTTGGAGAACGAATATTCATTCAGCACTTACAATACTAGACTTTTGTATATACAAATTTAGAGTAGATGAAAATTGGGGTATTAAATATTTTGTAAACATTTTCCAAAGGTTATATTATAGTAAATGAATTAGATTTTATACTAGAGCATGGTGACTATTTTCATTATATTCTGATTAGACCTACTGCAAGGCAGGGCACAAGCCCATGCTGAATTGTCAAGGAGATTTGAAATAGGCTTAAAACTGAAAAATATTGCCCCTTTTTATAGAAAGTGTGTAAGAACCATGTTCAGAGTCTTTGTATGTGCTATCAGTTATGTCTACTGCTATATTTTGTATTTATTACATTCATAGCAAATGAGTTTTTTTAACAGATATTATTCATTTGCTGTGTTTTGTTTTTTTCTCTTTTCTTTTTTCCTATTTTTTCTCCATCATCCCTCTTGTGATATTTTTTCACCTCTAAAAAGGAATTTTGTCACTTTAAAATTTGCAGCTTCTGTCCTATTCTCTGTATAACATAGTTTGGTCTAGTGATGTGGCATCTCTTCAAAGATCTATCTGTAACTTCTACTAGGATTGAAAATATTTTGTGATTGATAGCTTTTGCTATATTACATTCACGCTGTACCATGTTATTGCCACTACTAAGGTGAAGGAAGTAAATACTGAAGTGCACCTTATAAGATGTGTACCAGATGTGCAAATCCACAGTTGTTATAAACACACTACTAATGAGCTTACATTTATTATTTTATTGTTACTTGGAAGTTTCAAGATAGGGTTTGGCCTCAGTTCCTACTGATTATTTTTTTTTTAATTATAGCTTTTGTTAAGTTGGTGATAAAATGAACAGGAGCGAGCTCTTCTTCCCAGAAAAGTTAAATTTGTCTTCTCTTGTTACTTCTACTGTACTGGCAATGTCTGTTGCTCTTTAATGACAAACCCCATTTAAATTAATTACTGCCCTTGAGCTAGAGAAGAGTTACTTCATAGCCCTTCATAAGGGCTATGGTTTTGATTCAAGCTGTCTTCAAAGACTTGAGGTTATAGAATTTTTCATCCTTATATTCTCTTATAACTTACAGCTTTTGTTATCATGACAAAGGATTTAGCAAGAATTATTTTTTAAAAATACCTCTTAATTGATCCGACTAAATATTTTAATTAAGCAACCATGTAACTTTTTGCAGTAGACCTTGTCCCTCTTAATTCCATATTCTCCTTACTGTCTCTTATTTGTCATACTGTGCCATATCTAAAATTAGAGGGGCTTTAGGTATCATGTTAAGACAAGGACATTGGAGAAAAACTCCCATTGCATTCAAAGGGGTCATAACTTCATTGCTTCCTTGAGGGGGAGGGAGGGGTGGAGGAAGGAGAGGAATTTTAAGTATTTAACAGAATTGTCTATATGATTCCACAAAATGCATTGCAGTGTGAGGTTTGACAAGATAAACTGCTGTGCCATACAGTTGCTGCTTTTGGGAGGTATTCTATGTATTTTGGAGGGGTTGTTAATCCCAGTGCTTCTCAATAAAGCAGAATGATGAAGGTTACTACAGATGTTAAATAAACGTTCCTCCACTTCACTTAAATATTCTGCAACAGTTACAGAGAATTTGGTAACTTTTCTTTAGCTAATCCAGAACAAGTATCTACAACTACTAGAATAGAAAGAGTAACATCTGGAATGTTTTCAGTGTTGTATTTCATGGTATTTGTCACACGGCAAGGTGGTTTTGGGTGCTAGCAGGTAGTAAAGCCTGTGTACCTTGAGCCTACAAACTCATACTGCCTAAGTCTGTAATTCTAGTGTATTAAAGGCATATTTACAAAATTGCCGAATTTTTATATAGCTGTTGTCTTTTGCCATTATCCTTTTCAGCAAACTTCTGTCAGATAATTATTGACTAGATCTACTTTGAGGTAAAGATTTTTAAGAAAATATGGTACCTGTCTTTATCAACTGAAAGTATGTGATTTCTTAGAACCTCTGTTGCCTGCATTTCTGAAAGTTCTGATTTAAAATTTTTTATTATTTTTTCTTCAGTAAAATTCCTTGGCTTAGCTGATTCTGCTATGTACTTTCTTTCTCATTGTCTGCAAAGACTGCACTCACTTTGATCAGTGTTTTCTTATTTTTATGGCAATCTCATTTGTTTCTAAGCAGAAAATCATCTTCTCTTGAAACACCTCAAGCTTTTGTTCTTCTTCCTATGTCTGATTGTTGAAATGTTTTTTGCCAACTAAGATGTTGTAAGAATGCAGCTTCTGGGAGCAGAAATGTTTGCAGCACTAAGCAGTGGATTTTCTTCTTACCTGAATTATAACCAGATATGTTTTTCCATACTGAGAATATATTGGGCAAAGATCCAGGAAAAGATGTCTTTGTATAGAATTTGATAACTGCAACTGCAACCTTTTGTATCTTTTTACAGACTATTAAAAGTGTCAGAAGTTTGGGAAAAATGTAAATTTTAACTTTCTCTGTTACCAAGAAAATTTCCCATGTCAAGTGACATTCAATTCCACTCAAAATCTGAAAGGGTTAGAAAGAATTTTTTTTTTTTTTCATTCTCACACATTTTCTCATTCCAGTTGTTTTTATTTCAGGTATATTAGATGGTGGTCTTTGCTAATGGGACATTAATTCCTTATCAAAGGATGAAAATTGGCCCATCTAATAATTTTGCATCACCTTTCCCTTTTTGTTTTGGGTGGTTTTTTTTTTTTTGAATTAGAACCCATTTTCATTTGTGAAGAACTCCATAGTGATTGCTGGAGCAAGATATTTGATTTTACTTATCAAATTATCATCCCTGTGTGAAATTCTACTGGGGACACAGAGCACCTACGCATACAGAAATCTTTGCAGGAATGGAATGTTTGATAGTGGGATTTTTTCCTCCTATTTTTTCTTAAAAGATTCCATTAACTTTACAAGGAATAGCAGACTTTTTGAATTCAAGTTAGTTATTTCTTGTATCTTATTTTACTTTCTGATAACCATTTCATACCTATACTAATACCAGCATTTTATTAATGTTACATCTTACAGCCTTTCTAGGCGGGTTTTGACCTTACTGGAGTTCCATTCTGATCCCCTGCTACATTCCACCAGAATTAACTCAGCACCAGCTAATTCCTGTTCCATATCATCTTCTATTATTCCATTTATAACTTCAGCCTTCTGACCAATTTCACAGAGTCACAGTAGGGCCTGGTCCCTGCTATAATCTTTTTATATTTCGCTATTCCTGTCCAGAGAGACAGTTTAGTTATGCCCTACTGTGTCCTTCCCAAGGGTACCACATAAAAATTTCATAGGAGTTAATAGATGGAAATGCTCCTCCTTAATATTCCATACAATCATTGTTGATTTTTTTGTTGTTGTAATTTGCAAATATATTTCTGTGGAGGTTTTGGGTGTTTTTTAAGAAACAACATTAGGAGTCCTCTTGTGATGCAAGAGTACAAAAGTGAGCTTTTCAATATAAAAGACAAAAAGAAAGACCAATATACTTGTATTTACCACAGTATTGCATTTTTCAATTTTATAACATACACTATAGTTGTATACATATGGAAACGGTGTGTGTATATTATTAATAAAATACTTTTTCTTCAGGAATAAAATGTCAAAAAGGAGTGTTAATGTAACAGAAACATCATTGGAGTTCACAGACCTAGAATATAACTATGAGTATAGTGCTTACCTAACAGCAAGTACAAGATTTGGAGATGGCAATATAAAAAGTGATACTATAACATTCAGAACTTCTGAAGGAGGTAAGTTTAAATATAGTATGAACCTCTATTTTCATTCAGCCTTATATTTCTCTCAGCCTTGTTTAAGCTAATAAAGCCTATCATCTATAATTGGAGTATAGAGATGTAACTTCATGAAGTTCCATGTCAGCAAATTAGACATCCAAAGCTGTACGTACAGGAAAAATTCTATAAGAAAACACTATCTGTTTAAAAATGCAGCTAAATACAAATGTGTCTGAAAAAGTGTTTTAAAAATTCATTTACATATGCTTTTTTTCCTCATCATGTCCAAAAGCAGTTTTTATACCATAACCAGAAATACATTTAATTTGACATAGGATGCTGTCAAATCTATAGTGGATGTTTCTCAGGCACTAAAATGTACAAAAATCTTGAGGTACAACGCTTTAGGTATGCTAAAACTCAACATTTTTCCAGCACCAAGTGATCCACCGAAAGATGTTGCATACAGAAACCTTACTTCCACATCAATAATGCTATTCTGGTCTCCTCCCCAAAAGCCTAATGGAAATATACTGTACTACTCAGTTTATTTCAAAAATAATTCAGGAATATTCATACAGGTAAGCTTATTTTTATATTCTTCTTTTGTAGAAGTCAATGAAATGTTCTAATAATTCATTAAAGATTAACTCAATTTTTCTAGCTACTAATATATGTTTTTTAATATTTCTTTTATCATAATGTAATTTTTTAACTTATAAAGACAGAAGCGCATCTTGTAATCTTGTTACATTGTGCATCTCATAGAACATTCATCTAATTAAACATTAAAGCCAATACCTTTTTTGTAATATTTTATTATGCAAGATTTACCTATACATGTATGCACACATACATTTAATACATATATCCTCTTAACATATATAATGGATAGACGCAAGACCTATTACAATCATGTCACACCTTATGAGTGTTTATTTTAGTCTAATCTATCAATTTGAATAAATTTCTGTAACAGTTATGGTTTTAGTTTTTAAATAATGTTTGTATAGTCTTAAAAATAAGAAGTTAATGTGAAAGTAGGGAACACATTTTAATTTCATATTTTTCTTACTGTCAAAAGAAAATTACTGTTTAGTAGATTGATTCAAAGATATTGAGATTTTTATGTTAAAGCTTAAAGGACAAAATGTTATAAGTAACATTTTGATGATCCACACATTTCCTTGTAGGATTTTTTGTTCTGTTTACTTTCATTCTTATTTATGCACCACACTTATTAATTGTGTATATAATTTTTCTATTCTCTTTTCTATGAATATATTATGGTACAAAAATATAATAAGAGAAATAAGCTTTCCTTACAGGTTTTTGATCACAAGTTGTACACATATGGAAGCAAGGAAAAAATATAAATTCATTAAGAAACTTATGCATGGAAAATAACCTCTACTGCATAACTTTATGCTCAAGATATGTCCAGGATGAGGTATACATGTATTTCAGAATAACTAGAAGAAATATTCACAAATATTACAAAAACCTGTGACAGAATAATTGCTAACATACTTCAGTGTTTACATTTCTCTGACTTCTGTGAAGCTGTGTGGTTGTCAGGCTCTGCATAGTTTCATATGCAAGCAAGATTGTGCCATGAATTCATATTCTGGTATTAAAATCGGGGCTACAGTTCAGATGGCAGACTGTTTGCACAAACTGTGATAGCAACAGCATTTTTTTTAAAAAATCCTTGGAGAAACCTTTATATCAGTGCATTACATGAAGTAGCCTATCCTATGAAGAACGTCCGCATTTATCTAATTCTTAGAAATCTCAGGAGATTTTAGAGGACCACTATGGACTTGGACTAGTCTTGCCTTTAGGAAGGTGGAAATCTGAGGTGAATGAGTAAGGTGAAACTGATACACTGAGAGCTAAAATCCCTCTGGATGGGCCCAAGACTCTGGAAATAAAGGAGGAAGATAGGGAAGATGAAGTAGAATAGTGTTGGCCCAGCCAGGTGAGGGTCCAGTTTCATTATCGTGTGATGTAGTTGGGCAGGGAAAAATGGAGGCACAAGTGGAAATTACCACTGCTCTGGCATACTGTGTAGTGGATGGCAGAAAAGTGCTGACAGTAGCTCTACTTCTGTGTGTGGAAACTACCTTTTTCATCCTTTTAACTTTGATTTTTTATCCTATCCCTCTGCCACCAGAAGATAGGTTTCAGCTGCTGTTGCATCTGTCTCTTACTGCCCATGGAATATGACCATAAATCTCTCAAATCATGATTGAATTTTAATCTGTCTGCTTCCCTTAACTTTTACCCTTCACATCCTGTCTGTTCACTGTTTACACACGACAACTACCATATCTACATTGCAGTTCTATCCTATACCTTGGAATTCCTGTGGATGCAGGACGGATTTCAAACAGATGAAAAGAGGCAACTCATTTCTGTCAGATATTTTATATTTCTCTTTTTACAACAGAAAAATGCATGTGTGAATGTCAGTCTGATGTGTGAATATATGTCATATATATATGACATATACAGACAGTTGTAAACTACATAAGTGTATGCAAACATGCAGCTTATGACCATCTGGAACTTAGAAATATAACCATGTATTTGTGAGTCTGTTGCTAAGTTTTTTATTGCACACATTTGGAAAGAAATAATCATCAGTTAGAACACTCTACATCGAGGTCACCATTCTGCTTTTGTTTATCCAAACTGTATTTTCAGTTTTAGAAATTATCTATGACAATTGAAAAAGGAGATGATCTTTTCATATTTCAGGGAACCCAGATTTCTCAGATGTGTGGTTGAAGGCAGCCAAACACTACCAGTCTTTAATCTGCTTCTTTGTCAGGAAATAATGTCAGGGGGCCAAGTCTTAAACCATATCTTCTAGATGCCTGAAAAACCACCCTTGTTGAAGAATATCAAGAAAATTAACATATACCAATGCTGGCATAATCTGAAGTAGCCACAAAAGTCATACCAAAACTGGTCTTATTCTGTTGTCTCAATTTCTCCCTTATCACACGTTCTCAAACTCCTCAGGAACATTAAAACCTAATTAATAAAAAACACAGAGTGTTAATATGATAAAACCAGGAAGTTAGTAGCTGCAGAGTGAAGCATTTTGTTTAGGGGAAAACCCCCACAAACATAGCAAAATACCTGAGATTAAAAATGTGGTTTTCTCCCTGACATTATGCAGAAACTTGCAGGAAAACCAGTTTTTCTTTAAATAAGAAAATGTTATATACCTTCATAGGTCAAAAGAATAATGTATAGTTTCTTTGCTCTATAGGTCTACATGAAAAATCACACTGCAGCTGCCCAGCCAGAAGGCTGGGGATGCTCAGACCTAGCTTCAGAACCAGAACAGCAGAAGGAAATATTTAGTGATGGAGATTGGATTTGAGGATTTTGGTAGATGAGTGGGCTGTTTCTATGGGGATTCTGGTAGGTTGTAAAAGAAAATGTGTCAGAGAGGGAGGAATGACTGCTAGCCAAGTAGAAGAAACCATTATATACACAGGGCTAGGTTCAAGTTCAGGTTTATCTTTTATCTTCTGCTGACATAGGTCTAGGGAAAATGCTACCTTTTGGTATATGTTTGCTGTTGTGTTCCAGTGCAGTAAAGATATAGCATGTATGCTGACAAAGAACACTTCATACGCAGATGACATGACACTGTACCTTTTTCTTCACATCACTTCTCTGTGACACTGCTTTCACTGTTTGCAATAGCAGCTTTGCACGTTTTGCTCCACAATGCCTTGCCTGGTGCTTGAAGCAATCATACTGCCCACATTCTCAGTCTTATTGAGGAAAAAAGTCAAAAAATCTATGGAAGTAATTATCTTATAGCTGAATACTGATCTATGAAAGATATCCTTGACTTGAATAAACTCTTATTCAATTTCTATGTACTTGTGTTTTGATTAGCAAGAAAGTGGGAAAGGTGCTAATTATGAATATAAAATTATGCTTGGGTAAAGTTCCCCAGTGTAGGAATTTCAGTACAGATGACAATTGTCCTACTCTGCCAGGGGAACCAGGAGCTAAGTACTGAAAAAATTTACAACCCTTTCAAGCAACTGAACATCAAAACCCAAATCATCCAATGTCTGCTTCAAGCCAATTGAAGTGACCATGACTGGATACAGTTCAGAGTGAAATTCAACTTGGATTACCCTTGGGATGCAGAAAAAGGGATGCAAACAATGTGCTATATTAACAATCAAACATTTTCTTTCACCAGTATGACCACAGAAGGGATAAAAAGGGGAACTTCCCAAAAATACACTGCAAATACATGGCCTCAGAATGGTACAGCACACAAAAAGGAAATATCTTCGCTTAGGTTGCTACTGCAACAATGTGCATTATGCTCCTTGAAGGATGGCTTGGATTAGCCCTCACAGTGTCACCACTCTCATCTGATTGCCAGAGTCCAGTATGTGATCCTCTGACTCAAAACAAGAGTCAGATGAACCTAAAAAAAAGCAGAATAGGGGAAAAAGGTTAACAGTGAAGAACAGCAGCACTGCATTTTCTGTGTGCAACTAATTACAGTTTTATGCCACTGGAAATATCTGCTGCTTCCTGAAGAATATACTGCATTCTGCTGACACTTTCATGGCCCGTGTGTATTGCTTACACTTAGCTGCTTTTAATAATCTGATACTTTGCTATGTCAAAACTTCTTTCATGTATGGATGAAGAAAGGCACTGAAGGAAGAATTTCTTCAGCTGTAGCCAAAGATCCTAAGCTGTTTGCTTTCATCTGGAGCCACAGTTAATTGTAAAACTTCCTATAGTGTTCTATCCCCAGGGTACAATTAGTACAAGTTTTGTCTTTTCTCAGTTTGTACCCACACAGTTCTTCCTGCTCACTGTTACTCCTAATTATGTGTTCCTTTTTTTTTTCTAATATTTTGTCATATCAGAAGTTTGAGATAATCCCTGTTCCTTGGGCTCTTCATAGTAAAGGAACTCCCTCCTAAAATAGTTTTTGTTGAACCAACAAAACCCTGTTGTTATAATGTTCACATTGGTTCACTAAGTCCTTAACTGCCAGACAGCTGGCTAAATTGTAAAGGTATGCTTTTTAAACTAAGAGTTGAATTTTCAGCTGTTCATACCAATAAACTCCCATTAAATCTAGAATCAAAACTTGATGTAGTACCCTTGACATTTTTACCTTGAAAACTCAGATAATTATGTAAGGTCTTATTAAAAAAAATCTGATTGTTAGATATTGTTATTATAAATTATTAATCATTTTTCATTACAATATCTAATAATAATAACAACAGGATGGTATTAGAATGCTTCTTCTGGGCTAGATGATATTTTCTGTCATATTGTGCTTAAGCATCAGAAAGTCTAATTAAATACCTTAGAATTCTATTTTCTGTTTCCCGTATCTTAAGCTATGCAAGTGCAATGCAAAGCTCTTCACAGCCTTTTCAGTTAGTTATGAAGACAGTGTGAGATTCAAACTACTTTTAGAAGAAAATCATATATTAAGGTGGAATGTTTTTGTATTTTGACTGATATTGACTTAGCCTAATCTTTCAGACAAAACTAATGGTGTGCTTTAAGTCAGTTAATAAGAGTGGATATAGAAACTTATACCACCGATTCATGCAGCTTCTGTTCTGCATTCTAAACAAAGGTTTAAATTTTCATTGCCAAACAAACTATTTACTTATTTATATTACCTAAGTACTGGTGACTGAGGGAAAACTAGGTCTTCAGATATTAGCATAAAAATCACTGAATGAGAGTGTGACTTCTTGTTTTCTGCAAAAATAAAATGATCTTGTCTGTACAAAAAATTGGCGAAGTATTGCATTAGATATATAATTGATATGTATTGGTGACAGAGATCAAAACTGGATACTGGACTATCAATTTGCACAGTACTGACTCAACTGTGTGGTAGAGCATATTACAGTGACTTCTTCAGTAGAAACTTTCCTCATGAGAAATATAACCCATTTTTTAGTATGCAGTTTCAGCATTCCTCTGTTTTTATGTGATGTTTCTGAATTTTAATACTCAAACATTACTGTTGCATTTTTCTGCTTTAGTAAGTCTTCTCTCATAGCCTCTCTCTTTTAGAAAAGAATTTAGTTGAAAGCTAGCTTTGATTTTAAAGAGGTGGGGTGTGTGGATAAGATCTAACACCAAAAATAGGAAGCAGGCCAAATAACTGGAACGTGTACTAGTCAATTCATCAGGGCATTGGGTGAAATCCAGTATGCCCTGAAAATATTGCTATGTAGAAAAATTAGGACTTTGGTCCTGAGGAGTGCTGCCCATGCCATCTGCTCGATGGGGCAATGTGGCTGCCACAGAGGAATAATACTGACATTCTCAATCAGGAGCAAAAATTTGACTTCTTGCACAATGCTGGAGCTGAATATGCTCATGGGCTACATAACCTCTCAACAATTTTCAAACCATGAACCAAATTGTGTTGGATCATCTAAATTAGATTCCCATAATGAGGTGGGTGATTCAACATGTGGTAAAGCTGACCTTACATAATCTGATTTATATTTTTTCTTTTCATTTTCCCAAAGAGTTGATTCTAAACAGGAATAGCTTCCTTGGAGGGGCTGATCTAAAGCACTAACCTGCTGATACAGCCACAATTTAGTGATATTTTGATATTGTGCAAAGGAAAATGGAATTAGATTCTGGTGCAATCCTTTCATTAGCAAGTAACTGAACAAAGAAAAAATTTCTGTTGATGTCTTGAGTTTAACATGGTCCACTGGGTATAGACATTTGCATTAGAGATAACAGCATGTTTTTATTGGAAGGGACAACTAACAAAAGGAACAGTTTATGAAGTGGTGCAGTAACATCTCTGCTGCTGGAAGTTTTAAATTCAAAATCTATCTATTCTCATAAAAATAGAATAAAGTGAGAGAAGTCTTTTGATTTGCTTCATGATGA
Source organism: Lepidothrix coronata (assembly GCF_001604755.1). Classification (NCBI taxonomy): domain Eukaryota; kingdom Metazoa; phylum Chordata; class Aves; order Passeriformes; family Pipridae; genus Lepidothrix; species Lepidothrix coronata. The sequence continues at coordinate 2,634,587 of NW_016690189.1, forward strand.
TCAGGCAAGGCAGTAACATGTATGATCATTTAATCTATGAGCAATTAGTGGATGGTACATTCTTGATGCAATATGGATAAACACATTGTAATATTACAGATTTAATCTGTGAATTGGCATTCAACAACTACAAAGAATAGGGGGAGTCATTACATACTCTATGTACTTACAAGGAGTAACAATAGGAGTCAAAGTGTAGGTTTATGTCTCCTGAAAGCTATGGTAAATCATATCTGGTGGTGGTGATGGTGACAGCTAAATGGGGAACTAGAAAGAGAAATCAATGAATAAATAACATTTTCAATGGCAATTAATAAACAACATTTTTAATGGCAACATTATCCTTTTTTTTTCCCTTTAGAATTTCACAGCTTATGGTAATGACAGCAACATCAGTATGCCCCCGTTTGTAGTTCTGGATGACTTGGCAAAATACAGCCATTATATTTTATGGTTAACTGCAAGTACAGCTTTTGGAGATGGAAACAAAACCAGTGAAAAAATAGATGTGTATACAGATCAGGATAGTAAGTTAATAACTTTTTTAACACTCAGTGTATATCAGTGCTTACATTTATTAAGCATTCTCTAACTTGAAAATTATTTTACTGTTATGATGCCAATGTAAAAAAACCCAAACAGAACAGTAAGTGTGGTTTTCAATGCTGCAGTATTTTTTTTTCAAGGAAGGCGTTTTGATCTGAGTCTTTACTTTGTAATACTAAGAATGTAGTTCACAAGCAATAAAAATATTGTCTTAAACAATCATTAAGAAATTTTTCTTAAAAAAATTAACATAAACGATTATTCATATATGCCTCCAAAGTATTTTATTTTTGATATTGAAACATAAGTTATTTTTATAAGTTGTAAAAAATATGACAAGTGACGTGACATTTTCAGACTAATCATATTTCGAAGAGTGATTTCTGATTTGGGTTTGGATGTTTCATTACTGTAATCCATGCATTTCATTTTTTGTGTATTATCTCTCATAGTCCCAGAAGGTTTTGTTGAAAATCTGGTCTATCAAAACATTTCCTCATCTTCTGTGAATGTAAGCTGGCTTCCACCATCCCAGCCAAATGGCTTAGTCTTCTTTCATGTTTCTCTAAGTTTAATGCAACTGGGAACCAGCAAGGTTTTGTCTTTCCTTACTTACAACACAAGCATAATGTTTGACAATCTGGAGAAATATACCGATTACATTCTGAAAATCACACCAGCCACTGATAAAGGATCTTCTGAACAGCATGCTCTAAGTCTGCATATAAGAACTGATGAAGATGGTAAGATAAAGATATTTTATTCATTTCTACGGAAATGTAGTAAAAAACTCAAACAATTTTCTAAAAGGAAACAAAAATATTGTTTATTTTTTTAATATTAACTTGAAGCTTTTTGGGTATACAATGACACAAATGACTGCTACACATTTCTATTTTGACACCATGAAACAGAGTTTTTCATTGTAAGTTATATTTTCCTGACATTATCCCTATTTTTCTCTTTCTTATTTCTTCACGTAGTCCCAGAATCAGCACCTATAATCAAAACATTTTCAAATCTCTCAACTACCTCAGTTATGTTTTCATGGGACCCCCCTGTTAAGCCAAATGGTATCATAATAAGTTATGATTTAAATTTATTTGGACCAGAAAGGAATAACTCATTCTCTACCATCAATAATTTTATCATCTTGGAAGACCTTCTGCCATTCACATTGTATAGCATTTATGCAGCTGCAAGAACAATAAAAGGACCTGGTCCATCTGCTGTGCTTCAGTTTTACACAGATGAGTCAGGTGAGCAAATTCAGTTGTAACCAACTTTGAAATATCAGCTCTACGTTACTGCATCCATCTTAGGTCTGAACACCAGACCTGTTGAGATGAAGGATTAATTTTCCATTGGTCTGTGAGTTAAGAGCTTTCAGAAGAAGAAAACACTGCAAGGGAAGTGTTTTCTGAGTGCTCTTTCTCCTGCCACAGTGTGCAAGAGGAGGTCACATTTTGCATGGGATTACAAAAATAACTCCAAAGAGAAATATATTCTGTTTTTGGAATGTGTTATAGTTTGCCAAGTCTCAGGGATTTTGAAGCAAACAACAGTACTTTTCTCTTCATCCCCCTATAGAACTGAAAAATGATAAAACATGGAAATATTTCTGACACATTCACACGGGTCTCCTATGTATTGATCTCCCCTCCTCTGCATGGTAAATTACATATTCTGTAAATATATGTTGAGTTGTGCTCAATATATGATGTAGGAAGCAAAGTATATCACATTCCAGTAACATATGTAATATGACTTGCTAAATGTCTTAGATCTGGCAGTGGGGATGTTTAAATGATTAATATATTTTTTTAGATCTCTAAGATCCCTTGCTGAGTATGATTATATTCTACATTAATGGAATTTGTTGCATGTCAAAGAAAAAGGAAAAGATTGAAATAGCAATTAAGTAGTTAGCTTGAGTTCGTATAAAAATGTTAACAAAAATATCTATTTTCTCCTGCATCTCTAAACTGTTTTGTTTTGCCTGGATTGTTTTGTCATTTGGAAGTCAAAAGCATTTCTCTTTTGTAGTGCCATTAGCTCCACCCCAGAATTTGACCATTATCAACTATACTGCAGATTCCGTGTGGCTAAAATGGGATCCAAGTCCCCAGTCAAATGGTGTTATTATGAGATATAATTTTAAGATTTATCAAAACAACACAGAAAAACTAATTTATCAGGTATGTTTATAATAAAGTGTTTAATTTTTTAAAATATTTATTTTGTGCTTTAGGAACAAAATATATGACAAATATTTTAAATGTCTGTTATGCTCCTAGAATTATGAAGCTCCTCTGAATTCCTATTTACTAAGACAGTTTACTTACCCTACCACCATAACTGTAATTCAGTTTTTAAAATTAGATAGAAAAAAATTGTTAGATTTTAATTTACTTTGAACTTCTAATGTTTCATTAATGATGAGATTTGTTAATATTTAGTTCATATTCCAGTGTAAGCTTGATGTTAGAAAATTACAGAAGTTACTTGTTTTGTGGCTATCTTTGTTTAGCTATTTAGTATCTATGGACTGTCAAGATTCAAAAAGACAGATAGTCATCTTGAAAAATAGTTAAAAACTGTTTAGAGGTTTGCAAATTTTTTTAATTTTTGCGGAATAGGAATACTGAATAAATTTTAACTGAAATGGTTACTATATGAATGTTCAGGGCTAAGTTGAATGAAGCTCTGATTAATCTGGTCTAGTGGAAGGTTTCCTGCTCACAGCACTGAGTTTGGAACTGAATGGTCTTTAAGGTCCCTTCCAACCATTCTATGACTCTATGATTTTATGATATACAAAATTTGATCAAGGCATTTCTATCTGCTTAAATCTGGGCGGCATCATGACATGTGCCGTGAACTGCAAAGGCAGCAAGCTAAGGTCAGGATCACATCTCAAGCAGAGAAACTATATAGTGAGTCCAGTTCACCCTAGGTGCTTGTAAAAGCTGCAGGGAAAAGATATTACTGCAGTGAGATAGGAGTTTAAGACACGCAGTTTAAGGTACATGTGTGACTATGAAGAGCTTTATTACTCCAACTCCCTCACCAATACAGTTCTTATTACAGAGACTTAGCATGCAAGGAAACTGTGTGTGCTGTTAAGTGTATGCGCTGGAAATCAGTCCCCATGGAGCGGCCTACTTGGCTACCCCTTATGAGGTCTGCTGTTATTCCCCACTGTGGAATGAAGTGCTGGCATCACCCCAGTTCCTTCTATAATACTTGAAAGAGCACAATGAACCTATGAGAGAGGAACTGTGAATTCTACAGCCAGCTACCTTCGGAAACACATTCTCTGGGTGTTCAAAGAGACCACTAAAGATTATTCTCCACTGTCCATGTGAGGCAGTCTCAAATCCAATTAGAATACAAAAACTGTCTGGAGCACTTGAATGCATCTGCTTTGCCCTACATTCCTTCATGTTTTGTAATGTTATGTGGGCAAGAAATTAGATCTAGGTTGTGGCAGCAGGACAAGCAGAGCAATTTTTATAGAAATACTGTATTTAGACACCATAATTCTCTGATAACTTGGATTCCACAAGATTTTCTTGCTGAAATTCAGCTCTTTCACTGCTGTTATTATAGTTCTCTCAATATTTGAATAAAATATGCCTTGCATGCTCTGGGAAAAACAGCTAAAAGGAATTGAACTGTGTTTTTAAACTTTTTTTTTGCTTTTGGTTTGTTTTTTGGTTTTTTTTGCTTTTTTGGTTTTGGTTTGGTTGGTTGGTTGGTTGGTTTTGGTTTGGTTTGGTTTGGTTTTTTGAAGCACTTCGTCAATCTGTGTATCTAGTTCAGGTAAAGTAAAAGAAATAGGAAGCTATGACTCATGACATCTTCTACTGCAGAGGTGTAGCAAGGAAGTAGAAGGTGAGAGGGATTGATGAAGTGGTGTGGAAGTAACAAAAGTTTTCAGTATTTGACTGAAATCTCCTCAGAGTAGAAGAGGCAAAACTATGGCTGTAAATCTTCTGTTCATTTCATTGGGTTCAAGCTGAGGCCCACAATGTGTCTAGAGGTTAATTGTGTACTAGTAATTTTTCCTTCCTTAAGAACATTTCAGGTTCAAACCACGAGGCAAACCTTGTTGGATTAGAACCATTCAGCCCCTATTCTATCAGTGTCTCTGCATTTACCAAGCTTGGGAATGGCAATCAGTTCAGTAATGCTGTCCAGTTCACAACGATGGAATCAGGTTAGATACGACTTTTTTTAAGCTGCAGTTCTGTTTATATATATTTATGTATATTTTCCTTGTATGGCTGAACAACAGTGTTCATCTTGTCTCCAAAGAAAATGTAACATAACACTATCTCATTGCCTTCTGCCTGTGTAACACCTATTCACATTCTTATTGTAGGCTGGGTTTGAAGTTTGATGTCGGAAGTGTAGAATTAGAAATGTCCTCATCTGAAATGAGAGGCTTATATGGTTACTATAAATATTTTAATAGCATCACAGATAAAGGGAGGAAAATTAGAAAGATATCAGTCATTGCAGATCAAAGCAATAATTCAGATCCCTGTGAAAATAACTGAAATGCTAGCAGTATCAAAAGCAACTGGTCAAAATATTGGCAAATGAACATTAAACAAACAGAAATTTTTAACATTTTTAAAATAATTTAATTTAGGAAGGAAACTAGCCACTAAAAGTGAAATACTCAATATTCACTAAAGAAGAGCCCATGAGAATGGTGGGTTTGTGAAACTGGCCATTGCGCAAAGCTGTAGCTCCTTTGCCAGGTCAGAGCAATCTCTGGGCTCCTGTGCTTTATAAGGGCTGTCAGTGCCAGGGAACCGGCATGGCTCAGGGGACTCTCAGCTTTCTTTATACTGTCAGCAAAGGGAGCAGACAAAGTATCGAAAGATGCCATATTACTATAGTTTCTCCAAGATCACATTTCCAGTGAAAGATTCCTGCTGGAACTGGTAAAACAGAGTTTCGGGGGAAAATTATGCTGTTTATTATACCCAGGAGTTACCCACCATCAGAAATCTGGACCATCACTAAACTGGTTCAGTTTGGCAGTTGGATCTCTGCAACTGAAGGCTGTTCTGCTATAAGGCCATGGTCATCATTCAGTTGTCTCATTTCACCACAAACATTCCATACTCATGGTACTTTCTTTGGAAGTGCTGGAGAGACATTTCTCTCAGGAGCATGATCTAGTAATATTATAGCTTTTTCTCAGACTTTATGCTTAGGTAGTTGCAGCATGTTTCCTTTCCCTCCAACCTAGATTTTGGGCAATTGCTGGATCAGTTCCTCACTGAGTTCCTCTAAGGATTCTGTCCCTGTCTTTATTAAAAGTGCCAGTTAATCTTCTTTATTCTGCAGATGTTGCTTCTTAAAAAGAAATTTTTTCTTTAAATTCTGAAAAGAAAATTAATCTTTTTAAAGAGATTAATTTACCTCTGTATAGTGATAATGAATATGTTTACCTCTATTTTAACTGCCTCACTGACAATCTTTTTACTATTTTATAGATTCCTCAACCTGTTTCAATAGAAGAAGTAGGTTGGGCCACCCCTCACTGTGTATTTGTTTTCTCTTATATGGTACAGCCAGTAATTTAACCCTTTCAGAAATACTTTAATTCATTTTTCTCTTTAACCAATTGTTCACATATAATTGCTCTATTTTCAACATGATTATAATATTTGCTACAATTCATTAATTTTTTATAAGCATTTAAAAAAATTTCTCCTGCCAGAACCAGCAAATAGATTGGGAACTGTAAGACAATAGCATTGATATGACAGCTCTGAAACCTGCCTCATGACTTCTGTGCAGGTTGTACCTCTGCTGGAAGGACAGAGAGGAATGATAAAGTGCCTAAAAGAAACAGAGCAAACATATAAATAAGGAACTTCTGCTGTTGATGCTGTTGTGGAGTATGTATATGGATTTCACACTACTGTGTATGTTTTACTACACTTTGTTTAAAAAAAGATGTGGAGAATATGAGCAGATGTGAAAACAAAATTGGATCACACAACCAGGGAAAAGCCAGATAGATGGCTTCTTCTATTTCAAGTACAATCATCTCTCACATTCATAGCAGTTGGAAATGAACCATTTAATGGGGACAAAGACATATTTTTGTTCTCTCAATATGTTTCTTTTATTAATTCGTCTGACACTGCAATGTTTGACTGTTCCTATGAACATTGGATCTGCTTCTCTAATGATATTATTCTGTGATTCCTGCTTTAATTGTGTATGAATGTTAATCTTTGGTGCATGTGTATCTTTTAAGTACCAGATGCTGTCCAGAATGTTCGTTGTATTGCAATGAGCTGGCAATCAATCCTGGTGCAGTGGGACCCTCCTGCTTCATCCAATGGTGTAATTACGCATTACATCATAACAGTTGAAGGAAATTCTACAAATTTTTCATCTTATGATACACTGCATACTTTTAGAAATCTGCTTTCCAATATTACTTATCAAATTAAAATAAAAGCTGCAACGTCTGCTGGTGATGGTGAAGAACAGATATGCAATACCAGTACCCTTCCAGAAAAAGGTAAAAGTTTATTCAAGTTAATTTTCTTGCTCAGTTGAAAAAATTACAATGAAACAAGCAGACCTGAAATAACTGTTTCAATACAGGCAAATAAATCCTTCTGTTATTTAAATTTCTTGCTAATAGTGAATGAAGAGAAACAGGATTTCCCCTTTCTCCTGTTTTAGAATAAACTTGGTGATGAGAATTAATTACCATTTTAAAAAGCACTTTATTCTGTGTGAGCTTGAAGAGTTATTTTATTAATTTATGATCACGTATTTTTTTTCTTATAATATCTGCCTTTAGCATATTTGAGACTGAAAGTCTGAAAAAATTTTTGAGAGCAAAATTTGTATTTTGCTTTTACTAGCTGCTAGTGCTGTGACTTCATTGACAAAAAAGCTGTTCAAAATTAGTGCAATTGAGAAGAATTTAGGTTCTACAAGCAGACTTTGTCATTACTCTTGATGGATGGAATTTTTTAAACAAGAAAGAAAATTGTGAGTTAAATCCAAAGAAGAATGTAGGCAGGCTTTTTGGCATTGAAGTGAAAAATTGTTACCCAAAATCTATCTTCCTTTCCACACACACACTTCACACTTCACCTAATCTTGGCCATGCTTTCATTTGACATGGGGATGAATTTCTGGTCAAAATACAGTGTTAGTTCTGTGTAAATAGCTATGTACCTACCTTTCAAATTAGCTAGGAGCCCAACTCTAAATGCAGGAAGCAAAGGCCTGTTTCAGCTCTCTTCCCCAGTCAGGGGTGATTTCTACTCTTGGGACTATTTATCTTTTTTTTTTTCTTTGGTGATAGTTTAATATAAATATAAAAAGTTATGTTCTGCGAGCAAGATCCAGAAAAGACTTCACCTTTCTACTGAATTACAGGAGCAATTACTGCATTTAGTTTCTTTTCCTATATTCTCTTCAGTGATGTCAATTTATGCAGTGGAGTTGAGGAGGTCTCTAGTTCAGAACATCTGGATAAGGAAACAGGGGATGGGATGGGGGAGCACAACTTTACCTCCTGATGCTTAGAAACCAAACCTAGCTTTTGTAATAATTTAATTACTAAGTTATTGAATAATTTAAAAGATGAGTTGCAATGAGTTGCAGCACTCATTCTCATATGTATTTCAACTGAAAGAGTAAGTTTTCTCAAACTTAGTCAAATACTAAATACAGATTCTGTGTCAGCAAAAAGGTTTATGCTCTGAATGACAAGTGGAGGGAAGTAGCTCTGCTACGCAAACTTGAATCAGACATCTGAACTTGGAGAAGATCAGACTTACCCTTATGCTTAGACTTCTTGTTGGTAACTTTCTGAGTGGTATGCACCTCCTTTGGATCCATCCTATTCATAAAGTCTTGGTGTCCCATTATGAGGTTTGATTTCCACACTTCTTAAAATTAGACTTATGGATGTGCATGTCTGGATGAATCTATATCACGTCTGTGTTGTCAGCTGAACTACTGCTGCTTTGGTTCCAGATCAAGTGGCTGAGCTCCAAATGAGGACAAGCAGGGCAGCCTCTTGCTAGTGTGATGTGGCCAACACTGTGGAAATAGCCAGGGTTGTACTTTGATGGCTGCCTGTCCTCATGGTACAGTCCGTCCCACTACAGCCTCACCATGTCCCTTATTTGAACTATGAGGTGTCACTCATACCTATTTCTAATGAAATTGTTCACTCTAAATTGGTTTCCTCATCAGCATCTTCCCTACAAATGCTGCCATTTTGTGATCCCTGCTGGTATCCTTCTGTCCAGCTCCTTGTCAATTTAAGACTTCCGCCTGGGTAGTCTATTCTCTTGTTTGCTCAGAAACTTCTGTTTATCAGCAGCATTCAAAGTCCACTTTTGAAAAGGTATTGTTTAAATATTAGACATGAGCATACTAATATCTGACAGTTGGCTGGAAGTAATTTAGTGAACCTAGCTGCTGTGCTGGATGTGGATGCATGTGCTAATGCACTTCAGTACACTTCTTAAATGCAGTCATAACTCTCAAACCTTTCTTTTAAATTAGGGCTACTGAACAGCCAACTCAGAGCCTGAGCAAGACTGAATCTGGGAATGGTGTTCAGACTTGGAGTTAGTCTTATAGGAGGGTTGTTACCCTCTGGTAGGGAGGAGAACAGGAGACTTCCCTGGTGGTTTATATCTCGGAGGATGAGGGAAAGGCTTCTAGTAGTGTTAAAGAAACCTGGCACCTAAGAAAGTTAATTGTTGAGATTTCTGCAAAATTGGGTGTTGGCTGCTAATTAGTGCTTGAGGAAAGACTGAGAAAGCTGTGGATTAAGCCTAGGCTTGAGAGGGAGACTGGCAGTCTCTTGTGGTCTGTGTTATAAAGAGCTGTACTAGAAGGGGAAAAAAAAAACAAAACCCACCAGTCTTTAGTTTGTAGCAACATGTGTCTTATGTGTTTTATCACTGGGAGTTTTCCCAAGTGAAGGATTTATGCTACAAAACATGTAATTTTTGTCACATATGCTGCACAGACCCTTTCTTGCTTTGTTGTTGCTTAGTCATATTTACAACAAACTAGTTATTATTAGGACATTTCCTTAACTGCGTGTTTGCATGAATTGTTTTGTGGTGACTGGATACTAGGAATTGGAAACTCATGGATGGGAATGGAAACAGTTTAGTAGCTGTTGTCAGCTTCTTATTTATGGTGGCCTAAGATTAGTCACAGAATATGTAGCCAGAACTGAGTCACTGTCAATGCATTTGTTTCTGACATAAAGTGAAATCGAATTTGGCTCAGTGTCCCACTGCCTAGTGTTTGATCTTTAAATTCTTAGCAAGATTATTTGCCTTTTTTTGAGGTAAATTTGTTCATATCTGGGTACAATTAAACATGAATCATGAAGATTAAATTTATGAGGAGATTAGTAGTGTTTTGTGCTCAGTCAAGTTCCATTGTCATGGTATACCACCTCTGCCAGGCCGCATGATGTTATAAAAACTGTCAGCTTTGTAGTGGTAGTATTAATTTGTGATTAAATACATTATAAAGGATTAAATACATTATAAAGGATATGAAAGATAATATAGTATACATACACATGCATAATTGAGTTAGGATTTTATGACTGAATAGCTATCCTTGGATTATTTTCAAGATAATGCACATATTAAAATGCAATTTTTTTAAGGTTGAGTGAATTTTTAGGGGGAGAAAGAGCCATAAAGTGGTAGGAAACTTCTCCAAAAGGAACACTAAAGCTGTGAAGATTCAGTTAACTCACAAGTCTGGGACATTCAGTTGACAATAAAAATAGAATAATTAAAAAGCCACTTGAGTGTGTTCAAAGTATGAATAATATAAACAAAACTGCTTCTACTTCGATTTTTTTAATTTAGATTTTTCTTTATAGGCTTTTCATTATTCTCTGAGGATATTAATTGTATTGATTATAGTATTAAGACACACAGACTAATTCTCCCCTCCCCCCATCCCTTACTGCTAGTAATATTTAGTATTATAACTGACCACAAAGTCTTGGAAGTTGAGGCTCCCATTGTACTCTAGTGACAGTTCTTACCATTTGTTTTCTACTAAACAGAGATTCATTCATAGCTTACATTTAAAAGAAATATGGAGAGAAATCTGTCCAGGAAACATTTTTAAATTTAGTCTGGGCTTAATTTTGCTTGCCAATACTAACTTGTAGCTATATACAGAAGTATGCCTTGTGCAAGAAGGAGAGTTGTGCCTAAAAGAATTGGTAATGGGAAGGTTTCTTAGGTCTTTTGGTGTGAAGGTGGGAAATTAACACCATCTTTTGTTATGTGCGCACAAAATGTCTTTACTTTCTGCACAAGGGAAACTTTGAAGATTCTGGGTTTGTATCTCCAGTATGGAGATGTGGGATTTTTTTCATCAAGGCCTGCAAGGAGCACAAAACATAGTAGGGGCTTAAAGCCTTCTGGATATCCAAGGAAATGCTGTTTCCTTCACCATAAATCCTTTTCTTAGTATATGGCAGCTCATGACATCTCTCAGTTGGAGTTACATGAATTTCCTCATTAGCCAGTGAAGAAAAGGATGTACTGGAATAATATTTAAACCTGTACCCTAAAGTGGTTCTTAGGGCTTCAAGCATGATGTGCAGTGCAGTATGTTGGCCTGGTTATCCTGAGGAATGAGCCTACTGCAGAGCCACAGTATTGGAAATGGCAGAGCTTCGGTGTCCCCTGTCACTAATGCAGATTAGAGCAGTGTGTTTCACATGTTCAATCAGTGCTGAAAAGTCATGTTTCCAAACATATTATAAAGTAAAATAATCAAAACATTGCAGAGTGAATCATGACTAAGAATCTTTGACACATTTCTTTCCAAGATCACTGATTTTTTTCCCCCTACTCAGTTTTCTTTATGTAATGTGGATTTTTTTAATGTTTTCTGATTAGTTTTTTTGTCCAAATTTAAATTAATGACTTTCATGCGGATGGCAAATCTTCACTAGACAAATGCAATGATCACTCAGTTGCTGCCAGTGAAATTGTAATGATGTTATTTTTATAAGCAGGTTGACAAAATTAGATGAAAGAGTATTTTTGTGGGGACTAGGGCAACCATACATAAATATATAAGAAATGGCGGTGGCATATAATGCAAAGTTAACACAGAAAGCATTTACAGGTCAAATACATTGTTTACTGGAAAGTAGGCTGTGGTTTAGTTTGATGGAAAGCTGAACATTCTTATTTAATTCAAGACTTGAGTACGGACAGTTTTCACTTCTCTTTTTAGCTTAAAGGAGTGCATTTCTCCCTAGATTTGTAGGATTTGATTTGTCAGTGCTTAGATCCCACAGTTAGAGACTGAGTTTTCTAATGGGCTAAGGTCTAAGAAATATGGTCCACAGAGGCTCTTTTACGAGCAATTGTGCAAGTTTCTCTAAAGCATGTCTGATAATGTCAGTTCTGAGTCATGGGAAAAATAGTCTACAGTTTTTTTGTATTTTTATGTTAGTAAGATAATTTGGGGCCTATTCATGATGTACTTATTCATACTGAGCAGGACTTTATATCGTGATGAGTCCCCCTAATCTAGTATAGCAGTCTATACTAGCCTAGTACTTGGTGCGATCAGGGTTAAAAGCTTAACCCAAGGAACTTATTTGGTAACTAAGCTTTCAAAATCCAATAGAGATAATCAATATAGAATATTTCTTTTCTTTTCAGATATTTCCATTTTCTGAAGACTTTTTCTGGTCTGTGCCCACTGCTGTCTGTTCTACTTTGTTCTTCACTTTCCTCCTATTCATGCTCTTAATACCACCCAACAGACTTCTAGGCTGCCTCTGTTCTTTTAATCCAAACTCCAGCTACAAGCAGCTGTTCTGTAGGCAGACTTTTTTTTATTAACTTTGTTAGGAGCTATGCCGTATCATATTACCCTCTTCTGTTCAGCCTGTGCAGCTGTAGTCATTGCTTTCCACAGAAATCTTTACAGAAAGCCATAACCTCTCTTTTCTCAGTAGATCTGTGTGTGTGTGTGTCCTTTGCTGCCCTTAGGTTATCTTTGCATTGTGAATAAGATTTTTTCTAGCAAGCGTTTTTGTTAGTTTAAACCAGTTCCACTGGCCAAGTTCAACTTGATCTGAGTCTTTGCACAGTACCAGTGCTTTTTCTACCAGGAATTTCCTTTCATTTGGGTTCTCAAAAAATTAATCTCAGAGCAGTCTACCAGTTTTGGAAGGGCTGATTTGCATTGCAACCAGACAAGAATAAGGCAACAAGGCCAAGATCTGTGAAAGTAACTTCTATTGAGGTGTGTAGCTTCCTGTCGACTTCAGTAGGAGTTCAGGCGTGTATATAAGTTTTAGGAGCTTAAAATCCCGTGTAGATCTGGCTTCAGGCACTTTTCATTGAAATTTAGCCATTATGTGAACAATGGTAGATGAACCTGAAAATACCTCATTCCTCTTCCAGTCCAGCAACTGAATTCACCAGTATTTTATGGCTAGTGTCTCTGCCAGCTCCCTGACTGTTTTTCAGAAGCTGAATTAGAAGCTATTAAATGGAAAATTAGGTAGAGTACATCGCTCCAAATGATTCAGACTTAGAAAAACTCCCTGTTCCCAGAGCTAGTGGAATCATAGCAAATGAAACAAAATACAATGGGGAAAGACTGTCAGATATGTGATGAGACTTAAGGAATCCTATGTAGGATTCTTGAGAAATTTAAATATGGGATTAGAGCAAGAATGCCAGCTAGCTAATGAGGGCACAGTCCTCAACAATTAGCTTCTTACAACACCATAAGCACAGCCTTTTTCATGCCTTATCTTTCAGTGCATCTCCCTGTTAGGAGCATGTCTAAGCAGCAGTGTATAAGAGCAGATACGTAAGTCTTTATGTATCTTACAGTTCCAATGTAATCTGAAATAGTAGCTGACAGACACAATTTTTGGCTTCGATAATTTTTACTGTGAACAGTGATCATTTCATCATAGTTAAGTCATGTTTAGAAAATTTAAACAAGCTGCTTGATTACTCTAGGAAGCATGGAATGGTTTGCTCAAATCAGTACCATCTGTGGACAGAAAAAGTTGGGGGAATTTTAGTCATTCTTGAGGAATGGAAATCTGATTCTTCATGCTAGAGTAATTGTAATCCTCTTTGTATCTGTAACCCAATAGCATAGCTGTCTTGAAATTGTCTGTGAACACAGTCATCAAGTGCAAGAGATACTGTGCCACTGGGTGTCACTCCTCTTCACTGTGGCCCTAGGTTCAAACTTCTTTGATGTGCTCCAGATTCAGATCACATCTTTTCATTTGTCCTAATGAGTGATTATATTTATATTTGATATGTCCATGTAAGCAAGGAGATAAAATGATCTTGATTTTAAACGGAATAATGTTTAAGGCTCTGGTTTCATTTTAAAGGTCTGTCTAGGCACTGGCAGAGAAAATTTTACTGTGAATTTTGCTGGCTGACCCTTTATTTTGTGGGCTCAAAATATTTTGTTTGTATGCATCTTAGTAAACTGGAAAAATGACAAAATTAAATAGCTACAAAAGCTTTTGTCTGAAAGAAGAAATGGTTGTCTAATCTGTCTGTTATGATGATAACTGCAAGTTTATCTTTAAAAATGATAGTTTTCATGTAGTTTTACTTGCAGATAATCACAGACATCACCTTCAGCCTTATGAAGGTAATGTGTATGAGCTCCCTTTGTAGTCAGTGGGAAAAAGTACAGATAGAAAGAGAAATAATTTCTCAGCCTTCCATTCTTTCCCTCACTCTCGGTGAGTTTGTCTCTTCTCCAAATACAAGGAAAGCTCATGGAGGCTGGATTTATTAGACTTCTCTTGGTCTTCAGGAAAGCCCACAAATCAGACCCACTCTCATTTAGTCTGATATAATTTCTAGTTCTATGAAAGCCAAGCATTTTTTCCCTCTAAATTGCTAACTCTCAGTTCTTTCTGAAGTCTTCTGTGTAGAAACTAGGGGAACAAAGTACTGTCTTTAAGAAGCAAAGGCCACCATGCTGTCTAGAACATGGGCACTGCTCACTTTACACCTGTGACTAGCCTCTTTAACCTGCCTTGTTTTAGGTGCAGAGACTGCAGTTGTACCAGCCATGGCTTTACCAGCTGCACGTTTGAGCAAGTGAAGGTATATATTTCCATATGAACTTCCTATTAACAGTCAGCAAGCAACCAGTTACTATCTACTTCATTACAAGCCCCTGTTTCAGTATTGGAATGTAGCCCACTAATCAGTTTTCAGCAGATAGAAGTTAGTAATGGGAGACTGAGAGGCATTAAAGCCAATTGTTTCCATCTCCATGTTGCATACTTTCACACTTTTATTCCAAACTCACCAGTGGTGGCTGTTCCTAGCACAGCAAGAGTTCCTGGAGTCGTGTCTGGGAAGGTGAGGTCATATTTCTTATCAAAAAAAGAGTAGTAATCCCCTCTGAGTGAGAAAGAAAATTTAACTTTCTTAAATTCTTTTTATTTTTACCTGTTCTGATATCTTTGGAATTTCTGACTTGATTTTTAATTCCTGGAGTGCATCATATTGGGCCTTAAAATACTTTAACTCAACTTCAGAGTGAGACTGGGTGATAATTTTTTTTTCACTCAAATAGTTTTATCCATTCTATCCCACATTTTATCATTGTCATAATTGAGTGTGTAAGATTCATATTTTTTGCAGTGTCTTAGCAGATATTAATAGCTTATATTACAATAGAGTAAGGAATTTTAGAGGAAAGATACAGCTGTATTCTAGTAGCAATTTAGGATTTCTCTACCTTTATTTTCCACTAATTAATGGTCAAATTAAGCCCTTTCTTGTAATTTAGAAAAACAGCTATTACAGCTTAAAGAGTTTTTATGAAAATATTGCAGTTTGGTTTTTTTTTGAAAGTGGATAAGCGGGGTATTACATCTCCAAATATGTGCACATGCAAAAATGATACTGCATGTTTTGGGGTTTTTTACGACTTTCTGTACTTATCTTTATGCTAATAACAGCAGAGCAAAACAACTTTAATTTTGATAGCATGGACTATAATGATGGAAGTTGTCTTTGGTGAAGACTTTTTCTTAGTCAGTTTGTTCTTGTTCTGTGTCTGGCTAGTGTGTAGCAGGTTGGGAGCATATGGGGCTGTTGCATGCTGTGATGTTGTGTACTTATATGTGACAGCTGAGTGGAAGGACAGGGGAAGGGCCCACGGTTCTTTGTCTGGTCCCTCTCCTGCAGACTCCACCTGCTTTGGGCTCATTTCAAGGGATTTTAATTTCTCAACCTTTTCACCATCACAGCTTGGTTTAACTCATAATTTACATTTCTTGTTAAATCTTCAGATTTAGAGAAGAAGTTTCAGCTTGTTATATTCTGATGATTTCAACAAACAAATTGTTGCAGAAAAAAAGCAGAGATCAGATATTCTCACAAGGCTGAAAAAAAAGAAAAAGGAAGGTTTTCTCTTTCTTCCCCAGTAATGTTGGTCTGGGATTCTTTTCTTCTTTATGTAAGCCTTGGGACTTCTTCAGTTTCAGTTTGAGGGTGTATCACATGTTTTTCTTTGACCAGTGATACCTCTTCCCCCAAAGACTTAAAGCACTCTTTAAAGCTAAGTGCACAAAATGATTTCTGAGCTGATTGGCCAGCACAGTTTTTGCCACAGAGAGTATTGGTATTATCTTACAGAGTCTTAGAGATAATATTAGCTTACTGTATGATTATGTGATATAGCACAAAACCATATGTTGCATCTAGTCTATGAGAGCTGGGAGTACACTGTTGGCTCAATATAGATAGAGTAAATGTGTACACATGTGTATGTATGTACATAACATGCAGTACTTCTGTTTCCATGGACATGAATATAACCTGTATACTCATATATACCTATGTGTATAAATAAAGGATGTATGGAAGCAGCATTTATGGGAAATTTCTTCTTTTTTTGCTCCGTATTGTGATGTATTCAGCTCTTTCTGTCAGTGTTCTTTTAATTAGTTATTTGCTGAACAACTTGTAAAGCACTTATAGGAAAACATATTGTGTGTATTGATACTTTCCATTCAGAAGGTGAAACAGGAGATTTATGTAATCTCGAGGTATTACATGAGGATTTCATATGTTACCAAGAGAGAGAGACAAATGAATATTTCTAAGTGAGAAGTGAAGAAGTCCAGTTAGCAACTGCACTAAAAGATGCTATGGGTAGGCCAAAAATAACTTTGTTTGATATTCCCTCCCTCAGTTGAGACATAGCCCCAAATGTAGCAACAGGAATGTCACACCTCTCAAAGCTGCCCCTGCATGCCACACCTGAAAGTATTTTTTATTTCAAAAACTATTGTAAATGTATGACATCTATATATGTACAGTGTGATTTATGCCAGTGGAATTGCTTCTTGTTAACCATATGAAGTTGAATCTTCGTCTTTAGACACGCTTATAAAAACGGTTTTTTTTAACACTGGATAAAAGGATTATAGTTGCAATCACTTTTCATTCAAATTAAGATGTCTTACAACTGTTTTAATTTGCAGTTCCTAGTGCTCCCAGGGATATTGTTTTTTCCAATGTGCAATCAACAAGTGTGACTTTGAATTGGAGAACACCAAAATCTATCCTTGGCTACTTTCAAAACTACAAGATTACCACACAGCTACAGTCCATCCATTGCAGTGACTGGGAAACTAAGGAATGTGTTGAATATGAGATGCATCAATATTTATATGAAAATGTGATGGACGACTGGATAGAAGACACAGTGTATGGACTGAAAAAATACAGATGGTACAGATTTGCAGTTGCTGCCAGTACGAGTGTTGGTTATGGCAGTTCTTCACCTTGGATTTCAACACAAACACTTCCTGGCTGTAAGTAAGGATATCTCCCATGTCTCATAATGCTGTAACAATGTGATATTCACCTAAATAAGCAAGAACACTTGGTAGCAAGTTATTTCTTCATAGACCTACAATATTGGTGAAGTTAATAAGGATTTATTCCAACTCTTCAACTATGAAACATCATGATATAAATCATGTGGTAGGTATGCATACTTAACACTTCTCGATATTTTAATGCCTTTTGTATACTCTATTTTATTTACTGCTTACCTAACACCAATTTCAATCCTTACCAATTCTCCACATCTAGACTTGGTAAGTCTAAATTTTGGCTAATTTGGGTTGATATGCCATTTTCAATACATCTTCACATGTGGGGCGTGTCAATGAAAAGTACTCCTTTTTTAATTCTTTGACTGAAAGTCTGTTAATCAACATTGTACACTTTCCTGAAGTTCTGATGTATGTTCCTGGCAATAGAATTTAAGCAATAGTTTCAGAGGAATTAGAGATTTCTTTCCAAGACCATATACACCTATGGAGTTTACAAATCAGAGTAGCCATGTAACTTGTAGAGGATTGCCATGACACATATTAGAACTCTCATGCCTCAGCTGAGGACTGAAGATTCCAAGTAAGAGAAGAGTTGTCACGGATAAGTTATCATTAAATATTTGAGACAAGGGGATGTGAAACATGTATTATTTAGGCAGTTGTCATGGGGACAAATGACCTTCCCTACCAGTTTGCAGCCATCCTAGATCAGAGAATATCTGAGATCCAGCCTCTCACTGAATCACAGCTCCTTCACTTATTTCCCCGCACAAAGTAATAATAATGGAGATACCAAGGACTTTAACAGCTGTGTACCAGGGATTACTCAAGGGTCCACATATTTATTTTGTTCCACTCATGTTTTTAAAATCATTTGATGTGAATGCAGGATGCTTTTATGTAATGCTCCTTTTAGTATCTGTGCACTCACTGAACAATAGTACATCCATCTATCTTTAAATACCTCACATTTCTCTACTAGGAAAGCAAATATTGTCACCTTCATTTGCAGATGAGAAATTGAAATAGAGAAATTCTAAGCCCCAAAGGGCAAAGAGATTTGGACACCATGATAGTAAACATCATAACAGCCTGTTTTTCATGTAAAGCACAGAAGCAGTCCTTTGGATTGAGAAGTACTGGAATCAGCTGCAGAGTCATTCTCATGTCTATGTACTTCCTTTGTCCAGTGACTCTTATGGGGATGCTCTGCCTGTAAATTAATGCAATATTTTAATTGAGGGAGAAGAAAAAAACCCAAATAAACCCAGATGGACCAGAAAACAACTAACAGAAGTTGTGCAACTCTTGAGCCAGAAGGTCTAGGGAGATGCCTTACTATTAAATTGATAGAATTTAGTTGCTGACATACACAAATACTTGTTTTCAAAAGATTGTTACTGAGTTTAGAAAAGTTGGGGATTAAAGCTGGACAGAAAAGCAATAATTAAAACACATATAAATGCATAAAATTAGGATCCTCTTTATTATTTACTCTCTAGACAGTGATAAGAGCTTTAAGAAAGAACTAGTTTCCTGTCAGTCCCACTGAGAAGATGGTAGTTAAAATTATAAAAATCTCATTAGACTGCACAGGCCCTTTCCATGCCAATACAGTGTCATTCTCAGCAGTAGCTCCTCTGCGTGCTCTATTAGACAGTTTAAAGTGGTGGGGTAGAAGTTAAAAAGTTCCATCTGTTCTTCCAGCCCAAGTGTTTGGGGCTGTGTCTGTGATGAGGGAAGTAGGCAGCAACAAATTTCCTGTGAGCTAAACTGGTGACACATCAGGAGATAAGCTGCCTATAAAACACACCTCTGTGGAGTCAAGGAAGCATGGGCACTATTTCAGATATTGTGGCTGGGTGCGGGTCTTTTTCCTGGGATAATGGCAATCAGCTGAGGAGTTAAAAAAGAGGAAGCTGACATGTCACAGCTGGGTAGCCAGCTGGAAACTTCATTGTGCTTCAGTGGTGCTGGGAGCCTCCCTGAGCAGTGGCTGATCTTTAGCAAGGACAGTTCTCCAGCTACTTCATACATGGCAAAGACTAGACTTTAGAAATACTGTTAAACAGACTAAAGAAAACCTTAGTTCCCCTCTTTCTTTTGCAAAATCTGTAGCAGGAAAGAAAAATTTAGAATGAACCAAACAGACTCAGTACTCTGGGCAGCCTTGCAGAATGTATCCAGCGAACAGGTGTTGATCCCCCTCTCCTTTCCCTCATGGAGAGGGCCAAGCATCCTCTGGATTAGCCTGCTGATACACAGCCAATATACATGGTCTGTTAGGGCTTAAGGGTGCTTAGCTGCTATGTAAAATACCCTGAGTACTTAGCCTGTAAAATCAATGGGAGTTGTGTTTGCAGGTTTGAGGGCAGAAGTTAGCCACTGTTTTACTTGATTTTCAAGAAATGCCTCTGTAAAGCATTGGTTCTCCTGAAGGTAGTTACCTTGGTTGTGAAATAATTGTCAAATGTTTTTCTTCATAATTCATTGAGTTCTCATAAATTTGTGTTTCTCTCAAACCTAAAGAAAATATTATAGGTATTATATTCATATTCAGGAAGTTACAGCATTTAATATGAAAACTGTTAAACTAATTTCCCAGAATATAAAGAAAAGAAACTTCAACAGCAGCAAAAATTATATAACAGAAATCCTGAGTATTTTTTGCAAGTGCTGAGTATTTGACTGTTGTGCTAGAGCATAAATACCTATTCAGAATAATAATTCTGAATATCCGGTGACTAAGGTGAGGATCTTTGCTTGTTTGTTTCAGTTTTTCATTATGAAGGCAACTGTAAGGCTACAGGAATTATTTTTAAGATTCTTTAACCCATTTGCAAGTTTCAAGCAAAAAAAATGGCAGTGTTCTGTACTGAGAGTGGTTATAGAGTTACTCCATGGAAAATGTTATAAGTTGTTCAGTACAGTCTGGTTCTCACATCACACAGATAACCTATTCAGCCTTCTGTCTTACAGATTATCCTCACAGGGATTGTCCTATTGTCTCATAAAATAGTTTGATGGCACTGTTATTACTTACCTGATTGATTACTCAGGAGCCAAATCTAGTCTGCAAGATTAAATATTTTCATTATAACTTAGATTTATATAGTTACCAGCACATAATAACACAGTGTTGACTCACAGTAAAGGAAAGGACAAGAAATGTTTTACATAGCTAAGGAAACTTTATTTGCTCACACCTGCACTTACCCTGACCTTCACTTTTGCATTTATAAGGAGAATAAGATAGGCCAAACTTCTGTTTTCTAAGAGAAAAATAATTCTGGAGGGTCAGTGTTAGATGGAAGATGAATGACAGTGAGATCACTGACCTCATTTTGGATCTTGTACAGTTACACAATGCAATGCTTTTTGGTAAACTGCCAAGTCTCCTAATGCCAGGATATACTGAGGTACAAAGGAAAACCCCAGATGTTCGAATATCCCACGAATGCTAGGACATAGATGCATGGGGCAGAGGGTTATGCTTCTCTTTTCAGCACCTTCTTTCCCAATCCCTGCTGATGCCCAGTTGCTTGGTACTATTAAAGATGAAAAGTATGTGTGATGAAAAGTAA
Organism: Lepidothrix coronata; assembly: GCF_001604755.1. Taxonomy (NCBI): domain Eukaryota; kingdom Metazoa; phylum Chordata; class Aves; order Passeriformes; family Pipridae; genus Lepidothrix; species Lepidothrix coronata. The sequence continues at coordinate 2,655,656 of NW_016690189.1, forward strand.
TGAGATTTCATGTCTTGTTATATGCCCTTTCTTCTGGAAAGTTTTGCTTGAGAGAACTTGTTTTAATTTGTTCCTTTCATTTCCTCAGAACTAAACATTGGAAAGTAAATATGGCCTAATATAGCTGTTTAAATATAGGTAAAAGTAACCTGGATGATTATAAAATTAGATAACTGAAACACATACTTAATTTTTGTTGGTAAAAGAGCTGATCTTAACTAAACTGGCAACCATGAATTTCTGTTAGAAAACTGGAGTATTCAGTCTTATTTTTGAGGATTATGCTAGATGATGGGCTATCCAGACTTATCTTCAAACTAACGCGCTTAACTGCTGCCTTAGCACCAGGACACAGATGGATGGGAAAGATGACCCTGACCTCCATAAGACCCACATTCCTGTGCAAGGATAGAAGCATGATAATCAGGAAATGATGGTTATTAGTTACAGAAAATGCATTATTGTGAAAACCAGGAGAAAAGTGCTTATGAGAGGAAGTGATTGGATTATGGGGGAATGAGAGAATAAGACTAGGTCATTTCTACTGAGTAAATTGCTGTGATTTATAAGAGAAAGAGTGTAGTGATATGGCCTCATATTGACTAGATTAATTTCACAAGCAAACCCATATCAGAATATGGCAGTTATCCACTGAAATCAAACACAATTTTAAAAAGATGGTTTTTTGTAAGACGTGAGACATGTTAGACACCTTTCATTTTGTAGTTTTCTTTCTAATTATGCATGTTATTTTAGAAAATATTCCTACATTTTAGTATGATTTGGTTAATGTCTGATATTTTACTTTTCATTGTGAAAATTAACCAGGTATTAATCCTTAGATGTATTTTAGATGAGTATCTTAAATGTAACATATTCAATCTAAATTTTATTACAAAGATCTAAAAAGTGCATCAAGTGTAAACTACATATGGAAATTACCCATGTGGTTGGGTAATTTGTAGATTAGATTATGCCTTAAAATTATTTCACACCATTGTTGTCTAATGCATAAATGTAAAGTGACGCCTGAAAAAAATTCTGATATTAAATGCTCCATTAGTTCTGTAAAAAGTAATGGAAAATTGTCTTTGGAAACTTGCTTGGTTTGAAAACTAAGGCTCAATAAGCTATAAATATAATTTTATACTCTTTTCCAGACATTTCATTTTGCAATAAAGCTAATAAATACCACTGCCATAGTTACTGAAAGCATTGTTTACTCTGAAAGACACTGTTTGAGCAACAAGTCTGTCATGCATTACCTGAAAATAAACTTTATTTGTGCTTGTTCTAATTTTCAGGGAACAAGTTTGCCCTTGTATTTTTGTTTTATCTGTTGTAGCTCCCACTTGACAGCCAGCCTTCACTGAGCACTCTCCCCTTTCACCACCCCTCATGTGCTCTCACAGTTTGTTCAGTTACGCTCTTCATTCAGTTGTTCTGTGCTATTCAATATTTTTGGGGACTGCTTCCAATGGTTGAATTTGATCCTGCCTATAAAGTTTTGAATATTGCTGTTAATCCCAGCACAGCAATCTAACTCCCATATCTAACACCCTAAACTCATCATAGCACCTTGTTTACTCCCAAATCTTCCTGTTTTATTCTGCAGCCATGGTGCCAAATTTGTAATGTAAAGTTATATTATTTTCCTCATTAATCTTTCATACATAATTTCAATAGCTACATACTTCATTCCATGTTCTTTTTCCTTTTCCTACCCTGTTTTCCTCCTAAAAAACTAAGTAACCTTGTATATCCTCCAATTTTTTCCTCATTAAGCCCTCTTACATAATGATTAATGGTACCAAGCCACATATTCCTGCATTAATTTTGTTTTAGAAAAGAGACTGCACCTTCTAGTTAGAATAGGTATGATCACTTTAATAATATTTTTATAACATACTGTTAACTGATACGTATATTTTTTGGTAGATTATAAAAAAGACACCGTGAACTCAAGTTCTAGAAATATGTCCAAATCTGTTTCTTCTGTAACAGGCTGTTCAGTGATACCACACTTGTCTTTTTTTTTATAGTAACCCCCCAAAAAAGGCACCATGGAGCCAAGTTCTGAAGTTACCTACAAATCTGTTGTCACTTCTATTCCAAGTTCTGTTTTCCTGAAATTTAAAATGGTCATTATGAAAAATTAATACCACTTACTGAGAACTACTGTGTTGTTATTATAGTTTCATTAATTTCTTATCCATGAATAAGAAATAACTAGTTAATTCACATATCACCTTGACAAAAGGAAATTTTAGGGAAATCCCATTTCTTAATGTGAACATTCTCTTTTTATTCCTACCACTTTTTTTGTGTGTGTTTTCTGGAATTTCTAAATATGTTAAGAATAAATTGAAAGGAAATGTAGAAAGTTATTTCTACTTGTACTCTCCAACATTGCAGGAAATTTTTTCTAGCATGCAGAAAATCAGGTATTTTCACAATTTCTTTTTCTTTGAATGATTCATTTGACATAAACAAATATAATTTGTCTAAATAGTTATATATATTTTGCTTGTGTCATGTAAAATTAATACAAAGAACTTGTAATTCAATAATCTTATAATTTCAATTTAAGATGCAGTTGTAGGCAGTTCATACTCCAGAAAAGTCATAGTGGTTACAATGAAAGATGTGTTTCTAAATCACATGGTATGCTTTACAGATGAAAAAGGAAAAAAAAAAAGTTATAATTATTTAAACAGTTTATTAAGGTAAATGTGTGAAAAAATGTTATTTTCAAATCTCTACTGGCCACTAAAATTACTGGGTTATTTTTTGTGTACTTCTTTGGCCATGATTTACATGCATAGTTTTTTCTACAGCTCCAGATGGTCCTCCAGAAAATGTGACTGTTTTAGCTACATCTCCTCACAGTATTAATATCAGCTGGAGTGAACCTGCCATCATCACAGGACCAACATGCTACCTCATAGACGTTACCTCAGTAAGGCAACTCAGTTTTACTGTTAGTAGTTATATAGATATTTGATCATGTAAATACCACAGCAAGTTTCCTTACAGAAATTACAGGACAGAAATAACTGGATCAAAAAAAAAAATTCACTGTGTCTATTTCCACATAAATTCCACATAAGAATTAATTGTAGATTTATTAATTTCTTAATGGGAGATAAATTAATTATTTCATATTAAAAAATATGTGCTAGTAAGAGCTCTTGGAGAAAAAAAATATAGTTATAAATGTACACAGGAAAACAGTAGCTGAGCTTTGTGGAAGTGTACCTTTTTCTAACCATAATGACTTCTTTCTTCTTCAAAGGAAGAAAAGGTTCATCATAGTGATTTTACAAACCAAAGTGGAGAGCCTAGCAAAAGGAAACGACCTGTACAAAGTTACATGGCACCAGAGGGCAAACTTTAAAGTCAAACTAGATTTCCCACTTTGCACTTGGTGCTCTGTCCATCAGATTAACTGTATTTTGGTAGCACAGCAATAACACTTCTTTCTCCTTGATCTTTATAACAAAAAAAAGCTGACATAAGAGAAAAGATCTAGTGGCCTTTCTCTTTTCATCCTCTACTACTCTTACAAAACTCTTTAAAACCACCATTAATAAACCTAATTTCCTGCCCTGTGGCAAGATATGCAACTTTCCAAGTTCAAGCACATGAGAAGTAGGATATAGGTTCCTTGTTCTGCCAAAAATTATACAGACAGGGCTATCAGCGAAAATAGGAAGTAGTGTACCAGACATTATCCAGGAAAAGTTGTTTGCAGTTTTAAAACTTCTAAAGCAGTCTGTTAGATAGTAGCAAAAATAATTATAAAAATTAAAGATTACTTCAAAATATTTAAGGCCTTTAAGTAGAAAGTTCTTTTAATTTTCTGAGAGTAAGACTACATGTGTATTTTCAATGTTTCTGAGTCTGTCAAAAGAATTACAGACATGCCAAAATTTCTAAGGAGATCAGTAAAAAAATACAAATCATTTTTAAGCTACTCAGAAAAGTTACAAGAGAGACTAAAAAAATGTGTAAGCCTACAATTTTCTCTTTCTCTAACTTCATTGTACAAGATGTAGAGAGAAATTTGTTCAGTTCTGAAGATGCTTCCTACAGCAGCAGAATGGCAGGATAAAGGATGTACGACAGCAAGGGGAGTACTTACAGGGAAAGAATGATTCCTTGGCCCAGTGTGTAGGTCACTAGAAACTAAATAACAAGTTTTATTTCTCTTTTAATAAAGTTAGAGAAGACTTCTTCCTTGTGAAAAGTTCCTGTCACTTTTGACTAAACAGCACTGTAGTGCATTAACAGAAAAACAGATCATAGTTTTTATAAACTTCCAAATTCAATTCTCAAATCTTGATTTTTTTTGTATTTAATTTTTAATCCACTTGTATTTAAATAATTTCTTCTCTTTCTGATAATTCCTAAATAATAAACAGAGTATAATCTGATTCTACACACTGAAAATATTATAATACCTTTTCAATATAAGTTATAGTAAAATTCCTAAAGCAAGATGAACTGTGGAATGTGAGCTATTCCATGTGAACCTGCCAGCATTTGGAAGGAACTTAAAAAACTGTTTTAAATTCTCAGTTCGGAAGACTTTGTTTTTTGTTTTACAAAGTGAGTTTGTTTGGGCTTTTTCCCCAATATATTTCAGGTAATCAACTCTGTGTCTATGGATTCCTTGTAATCAGATGTTGCCTGTCTAATGAACAGTAACTACAGGTGTCAGTTCTGTAGAAATTTGGTAGACAGACAAATCTATTACTTCGTAAAGGCCAATAAAGCTGTCGCAATCTTTTTCAGTGAAAATTTTAGTATATATTTTATAGTCCCAGTGGGAAATTTTTATGAAGACTCCAAATTCCACAAACGTTACTAATTTTTATTTTTAACTGAGTATCTTTAAGGATTTATAAAAATAGGATCACCAAACAGAATAATTCAGGTTTCTACTCTGCTATGTACTAAAAGTTAGTAATTAGTTTTCATAACTCAATGTATTAGGGTTCTGCTTAAATTACTAGGATGTTCCTTGCAGTTTTGTACATCAGAAAAGCTAAAAAATACTCCTTCATTATTGTTCCTCAGAGTCATGTTTTACTTTGTCTTGCTGTCTACTATAATTAGAATAGTCCTGAATAAAATATTCCTGGAAATGGGTAAGGAAAATGGAACTGAACTGTTAAACTTCATGAAGAATAGAAATAAATTTAATAATGTAGTGCTGATTGTATTTTAGCTATTGTATAAATAATTATATGACAGGGTTTTTTGATAGTCAAATAGAAGAAAGTGTTTCAGCTCTTGATGGCTATCCCAGGAAATGAATGTCTGTTTAATCCATCAGATAGTTTAGTTCAGGTTAATTCTCAGTGGGGATATAGGGCTATCTGTCAAATAAAAGGTATGCTTGAGCTGTTCTAATGTTTTATCAGGTGCATTTAATACTGAATTTGTTCAGTGGGAAAACTACTGTACAGCTACCTAATTCTCTTTTCAAATTACACACCGAAGAAACAATAATAAAAACATTATTAACTGAAGTAGTGGGAATAGACATAAATAAAACTTTGTAAATGATACTTGATCAAACACTAGAAAAGATTCCGTTTTTTCCTTTTTCTCCTTTTTTGAGGCTACCATTAGAAGTGATTAATTGGATATAAAGTCTAACAATGGAGATTTGTCAACAGAACTACAGATTATTTGACGTGTAAGGAGGATAGGTAGCCCAAAATGTAATCCAACCCATAGTCTGCTCTAATACAGAAACAAATATACCTAAAGTATTCCTCACAAATTATTCATTACCCTTTCCCTCTAATGTCTGGTGCTGAAAATTGCTCAGCAACCCTCAATAGATTGTTATGGTTTCTAGCTAAACTTATAGTCATAGTTTTAGTTACTTAGTTAGGTATATCATTGCAGTCCGTGTAATTTTTAATTCTAATTTTTTTTTGTGCAAGTAAAATTTCTATTTTCATGAACACTGTAAACAATGGATTATCTTCAATTTATTAACATGATTTTTTATATATTTCAAAGTCTCCTACCATCCCCCTTTTCTGGATTGAACCTGACATATTTCTGCTTTCCAGCTTTTCTAGTGAGAGAATTACTCCTTCCCCACTGTCTCATAAAAAGGGCTTCTATTAATATATCCCAAGAGGAATTGCACTTTCTGCAGTTGTATACACGTTATAAAATGCTGCCCAATTTTCTAGTTGTTTTTGTATTCCAAATAATTTTCTGCTATATGGCTGCTTATCTTCTGGATCTTTGCCTAGTTTGATTCCCATTTCAGATCCCTACAGTTCCCCTGGCCCAGTGCGTACAAATCAGTTCATACTTGCTTGGTGTAAGATGGCGCCGAGCAAACAGCCCCTTTCCTTAATCCCATACTACACGAAGTGACAAAGAGGCAACACATGGGTGAGATGGGAGTGTATTCCCCAGCACAGCTCTCTAGTCTTGGTAGCTGGAGAATTCTTGTGAATCCTTCTACATAACTAGTTAGAAAAGGGGAAGAACTGAAGTTAAATAAGATGTTCAGATAGTAATTTCTTGGGTTTGGGTGTTTCAAGCCTTGTAACAGTTTTTTTTTTATTCTATTCTTTTTTTACAGGTAGATAATGGCAACTATAAAGCTCAGTTTTTGAAGACAAAGGATGAGGTTAAAGTCTTAGAAATTTCTGATTTAAAAGCATTTACAAGGTATTCTGTAGTAATCATTGCCTTTACGGGGGATGTTAATGCTGCTCTCCTAGAAGGCAAGGCTAGTTCTCCAGTGATTGTCTCCACTTTTGAAGCAGGTTTGTATTTTTTTCTACTTTGTATGGAACAAACTTTGCAGTTTTTCTTTCATTTGACAAATAAATGAGAATTTTGAACACGAGGTGTGCTTTTAATACAGATTTATCCTCACAATATTTTTTCTTTAATATTTAAAAATATTTCAGTCAACAAAAAAGGGATGGTTACGAATACTAAGATTTACCTTTACTTCTGCAGGGATCCTAACTTCATGTAAAATTTGGATGTGTGGATTACTAGATTACTGGATTATTTCTATAGTCAATGAAGAAGGAGGTCCTATGTATATTAGCATGTATATATAAGATACCTCTTAGGCGGGGATGATTGCCTTGTGGAAGTGCCTGTTTCTCTTAAGAGACTGCTGAAAACTCTATACAACATGCTTGGTTTTGGTGCAAAATCAAAAGACATAAAAACTAAATGAAAGTGAATCCTACCATTTATAAATTGTACCTGTATTGACTTGAGGACACAGTATGTGTATTCTTCCTTCCTTCAGTGCAAGGAACTTGCAGTGAAGGCTCACAGGGATCTATACTTGAGACAGCTGTTCCACAGACTCAAAACAATCTGGAGAATGAGCTACATATTAAGGTGACAAAAGTTTCTGACGTTATTCAGTTACTCAGAGAAATAAAACTGAGAGAAGAGAGTAAGGAACTGTATGAGGACCTCATGACACTGTGTTACAGAAAAGTAGACAGCATTGTCATTCCCTTAGAAAAATATAAATAGATGTACATGGGGAAGATGCAGTCCTAACTTTACATACATAGGTCATGGTTATGCTCTACTATCTTTGCTGGTTTTGAATAAAAATATTTTCTCAAAAGGTATTAAAGTTTTGTTTCATTTGAAGTATTTATCAACTGTGTCTCTACTGAGGTCAGCTGAAGGTCAACTTTTTTAGCTACATACTCAGGTTAATTTCAAATTTAAACATAGTACACAGTGATTGTATTTATCATTTATCTTTCCTTTGATGTATGAAAATCCAAGGTTCCTAATAATATGATATGATATGAGTGTGTATATGTATATCTCTCCAGTGCCTTTAATAAGTTAAATTCTAAGGATTTCATAACCTGTTTATATCCCTGGAAGGTGATATGGTCTTTTACTGTGGAAAAATTAAAGAAGATTAAATTAGGTGCTAGCTGGGTCTATCCTGAGACAGACAGTATCCTGTGATACCTGTTTTGGTAGTCCTTTCTCTTATTTAAATGTGTGATACATTAGGAGGTGCAGTAACCTTAGAGAGGAACTTTCTTTTTTCCATCTCATCCTGTCTCATCTGGTTTGTACAGCCTAGCGTATAGCTGAGTTAGGACCAGTTTACAAAGACTTGCTCCAGTGAAGCCTGAGTAAGCATTTGTTGGTTGGTATAAAAAAAAAAAAAAAGGAAAGTATGACAACTGCATCTAAATCCTTGGCTGAATGTGTTGATTTCACTATTTAGTATGCTACATACTTGTCTGCTCAGGTAGAGCAATAAATATTTAGCTGCCTGAAAAGAATGTTACAGCCTTTTCTTTCAGATAGGGACATTGGGAAAATGATTTATACCTTTGCTGTCTTGAGAATAAGCTACTGGAATAAGAATTTGACAAGAAACTACCTCTGGGAAAAATGCATGTTGTGCTTGTGTCTGGGCATCAGCTAATGGAAAATTTTTTCCTAAAGACTTAGCTGTGATAATCAGAGACTGTTTGGTACAGTGGCTTGTTTATACGTTGGGAGGGAGCTTGCTGTTGACAGAGGGCTTTCAGAAAGTGATACTCACTGACACTTGCTTCTTACTTGTCAACCCATGCAAGGGTTTGTTTACCTCAGATGTATTTCAAGGTATAATGATGCCTTCAGGCTTTCTGAGTAGATAATCAGAAGAAATTTTTGAAATTTTTTAATAAAACCCAGAAAATATCAATGGAATAATACCGATGTGCAAAAAATATGATTTGTAATTTTTCTGATTTTACTCTAATAGTAATAGTTGTAAACTGATTAAGTGGATCATTGAGATATTTATTTCAGTGCCTGAAGACCCACCTAACAACATAACTTTTCAGAAGATACCAGATGAAGTAACAAAGTTCCAAGTAACATTTGTGCCACCATCTGAACCAAATGGAAATATTCAAGTGTATCAAGCTATGGTTTACAATGAAGATGATCCCGATGCCATCCAGATCCACAACCTTAGTGTAATTGAAAAAAAAGATCAGTCAGTCACTGCCATGATAGAAGGACTAAAAGGAGGACATACCTATAACGTCAGCGTAAGAATTGATAGTTTTGCTTTGGATTTTTTTCTTTGATATGCATGAGACTAGTTTGAATGGGGAACACAAACTTTGGCTGACTATGAGATTTCCATGCCAAGAATGTTAGCTGGGGTGCAAAGAGAGGCAAGTCTGAGGAATGAGGGGAGCAATGAACAGGGTAGAGTGAGTGGGAGCAGGATGCATCCCTAGTCCAGATGACCAGTTCCTATGCAGTAGCAAAGCAGTCTGACACATCGTCACAAGCACAGGACTAAATCTCTCTCTTAATCTGCTATTTGCATTGCTCACTTGGCTCCCCTGAAAGGTCTGATTCTACAAGGGGAGCTTGCTAGGAGTATGTGAATGAAGTACTTTCAAATAGTCAGAAACTGGGACATAAGAGGAGGAACTAAAACTCTTCAAGTGGGCTTGTTTTCTCCTTTTTGTAAGAGCTACATTACAAGTGATGAAGTGTTACTGTGCTTAGGATTGTAAAGCAATATAAAGTAAGTTCTAGCAAAGTGTGAATGACAAAAGGAGTATTTTGGCATTCATTGTTACTTCAAGTATATCCAGAACTGGCCAATACGAAGCTCTTACAAATACTTATTAAGCAAGTGTTTGCTTTTTTAAAGGTATATGCAATTAATGGTGCTGGCGCGGGGCCGAAAATTCAATTGAAAATAACCATGGATATCAAAGGTATGTCTCATAAAATACCCTTTATCTGAAATCTTTATAAATGCTGAAGAAATTGCTGAGTACACAGCTGTGCGCCTTTGGCTATTATTTAGAGGCCACATAATGTAGGAACAGGAATCTGTAACTGATAGCCTTGAATTGTAGTGTTCAATTTTGCTGCATATTAATCATCATTTTCTATTTGTATCTGAACAATACTGTAAAGCATGTGCAGACTCAATGAAGTAATCATATTGAGTTCAATATTTTAATTATCATCGGGGAACAGCTTAGAATGGGACAGAGGTAAAGCTAAGTATGCAGTGTAACAGTTGTCGAAATAAACAAAAGTGAAATGAACTGAAAAACTAATATGCGGTCTTTTTGTTTTCTCTTTTAATTGAAAACTGATGCACATAGACATTTATCAGAATATAGTTTTTAGAGTCTTAAGACATTAAGTAAAACATTAAGTCATCCCTGAAAACATGCTGGAGATTTCTCATGCATAACACTGCTATGTGCCTGAACAATGTATCTGTAGTGAAAATATTGTAAAACAGAACTCTGTGGTATATCTTTATTTAAAAACAGAACCACCAAGACCTAAAAAGAAACCAGCACCAGTTTATGATACCAATGGGGCATTACTCGTCACAGCTACAACAATTGCAATCAAAATGCCAATATGTTATTACAGTGATGATCATGGCCCTATCAAGAAGATACAAATTCTTGTTGTGGAAGCTGGAGGTAGAATTTTATACGTTCTCTTGAAAACTTTTTAAAGTTCAGGCTGTTTGTCTTTTTTATTTCTTATCTTGGGTTTCAGTAGTTTCACTTTAGAAAGCAGCTAACAAAGTCACTTTAGCTGTGACAATAGCACTAAGAGGAAAGTATCTTTCACAATACTTATGGCCTGGGTGCTGGATTTTGAGAAGGCTTGCCAATAATGTCATCCATGCTGTTTGAAGCCATCAATATTATTCAGTCCCTACTTTTGTCATTATATTTCTTTATTTTCTATTTCCTTGAAATAGAAAGACCCAACATTTGACATTTGTGAAAGTTAAAAAATCTGAAACCTTTCTTTTTTTGGCAAGGTTATTCTTCTGTCATTATTAGTGTTGCCTGTAAAAGAATGCAGTCACATGCAGTTGATACTTCCATTTCATAATGAGGGTAGAGGGAGTTATATAAATTCCTTCTGTAGACTGTGGGTAAGAATGTTTATTCCCTTGTACGGACTGATGAACATTTACTCATATGAACACTGCTGTGAAACTCTTGAGTAATTGCTTACCAATATGAGTGGGAGTTTTATGATAGGACATCATATGATCAGGCTTACTTACCTAAGAAGGACAAATTCCAGGAATTAAATTCCCTTATTTTCCTTGGTTTCAAAGTATAGAAGTAAAGCATTCACATTAAGTGAACTCATATTATGCGGGTCACCTTTTTCTGAATTTTGCATTTTAGCACTAATCCTAAAGAAATTTACTTCATAACTATTGCTGTGAAGATTTTTTTGAATTGACAGATATGCAAACACCATGCTAAGCAATATTTTGAAGATTTTTCTCATAAACTGCTAGGTACCATCCACTTATGCAAATCTACTGGTTTAATTTATGAAACAATCTTTACTGTCTTGAGTAAACACTTTTTACTCTCTTTGCTAGCTAGCCATGCTCAGTTTCAAGGTCAAGTGGCTTGCACAAGTAATATTCTCTACAGGCAGAGCTCCTGTGCAAAATCGCCCCTCAAATTTTCTAACTGTGATTCAGTTGACTTACTCAGAGATAACAAAACATGCAGAGTGGATAGTAAAAGTGCAAATGCAGCTATAGACTTAGTTGTGTAAATAGCACCAATAGCATGCTAAGCTCTTAAAAAAAATATTTTCCTATTTAACTTCTTCAATTACAGCCTGCTTAGAATGTAAATTGTATCTATTATTTCTTTTCTTGACAATAGCTCAGCATGATGGGAATGTTACTAAGTGGTACGATGCCTACTTCAACAGACCAAGGCCATATTTTACAAATGAAGGCTTTCCAAACCCACCATGTGTAGAAGGAAAAGAAGTTCTGAGTGGGAAAGAAGAGATATATGTCATAGGTGCTGATACTACATGTATGATACCAGGCAGTCAAGATAAAATATGTAATGGTCCACTGAAACCAAGAAAGCAGTACCTGTAAGTACATTTGTCTCAGTTTGTCCAAGAGAAGGATTTAAGTGAAATATAGATTTATGCAAACACATAAAACGTATAGTGTAATTAGAAAAGGTGGAGATTGAAATAATCATCATGTGTTTCTAATTTTAAATTTTTTTGGCTGAGCATAAATATGGGAGACAAATTTTTTACAAAATTTTTCAAGCAACAAAAGGTGCTTACTGAGTTCTTAAATTAAATAAAGCCAAATTCAAGACAAGTAATTTACACAGGTTTTTTTAATACATTCAGGATATTGACAGAGTCCTTAATGTCTGTCATAATGTCCCTTTTGCAGGTGAATAATGATTCCAACTTATATTATGCTAAAGCTAAAAATGGTTTTTAGTTTCTAAGTGAAACAATATTTAAGAAAATGCACATAAACTTTTATTTCATTAGTTTTCTTGCTTTTATTTCACAGATTTAAGTTCAGAGCAACTAACATTAAAGGACAGTTTACAGATTCTGACTATTCTGACCCTATCAAAACGTTAGGTAAGGAGAGTGTCATTTGCTAAAGTATTTGTCTATTTCCAAGGGTCTAGACTACTCCATTTTTCTTTTTAGTACAGTAGTTTTCATGAAGTAAATAATCTCTATTTTTGTTGGACCTAGCTTGACTAAAATGGCTGAGGAAACATATTTATTGCCTTGTATGTCCTCTTGAGGTTTCCAAGAGATTTTACCTCAGCCTGGAATGTTCAGTGAAGAAGTAGTGTTGACAAAGTTCATTTGCAGAGATTCAATTATACCAATAAAACAACCATGTTGTCTGGATAGTTCATTTTGCTTGTTGAACTTTCAGAAGCTCTACTGTTTTTGCTGTTTCCTTCTGTGTTGGATGTAGAACTAGTATTGTATACTCTTAGCTGGTTAAAAAGATGGCTGGATGGCTAGGCCCAAAGAATGGTGGTTAAATGGAATTACATTCAGCTGGTGGCTGGTCACTAGAACTGTTCCCACTGAGCTCAATATGCAGCCAGTCCTGTTTAATGTCTTTATCGATGGTCTGGACTAGAGGATCAAGGGCACCCTCAGTTGGTTTGCAGATTACACCAAGTTGGGCAGGAGTATTGCCTGATCTGCTGGAGGGTAGGAAGGCTCTGCAGAGGGATCTGGACAGGCTGGATCCACAGTCTGAGACTAATGATATGAGGTTCAACAAGGCCAAGTGCTGGGTCCTACAGTTGGGTCACAACAACCCCAGGCAGCACTACAGGCTGGGAGCAGAGTGCCTGGAAAGAGTGCCCAAGACTCTGCCCTGAACAGAGTGCCCAAGGGAAAAAGGACCTGGAGGTGCTGGTTGACAGCCAGCTGAACATGAGCCAGCATGTGGCCTGGTGGCCAAGGCCAATGGCATTCTGGCCTCCATCAGAAATTGTGTAGTGATTGTCCCTCTGTACTCAGTCCTGATGAGCCCACACCTCGAGTGCTGCATGCAGTTCTGGACCTCTCACTACAAGACGTTGAGGTGCTGGAGCTTCTCCAGAGAATGGCTGGTGAAGGGTCTGGAGCACAAGTCTTCTGAGGAGAAGCTGTGGGAGCTGGAGTTGTTTAGCCTGGAGAAACGGAGGCTCGGGGGAGACCTTATTGCTCTCTAGAGCTACTTGAGAGGAGGTTATAGCCACGTAGGGATTGAACTCTTCTCCCAAGTAACAAGCAATAGGACATGCTTCAATTTGTGCCAGGGGAGGTTTAGATTGGATATCAGGAAAAATTTCTTCGTAGAAATAGTTGTCAAGCATTGGAACAGGCTGCCCAGGGAAGTGGTAGAGTCACTATCCCTGGAGGCAATTTAAAGAAATGTAGATGTGGCACTTAGGGACATGGTTTAATGATGGACTTGGCAGTGTTGAGTTAGCAGTTGGACTCCATGACCTTAAAGGACTTTTCCAACCTAAATTATTCCATGATTATATTCCAATGAGCCTAGTAGCAGGTTACCTGAGGACATGACCCTCTAATCCCTTCATCTTTAGCTACAGACAAAGCCCCATATGAATTAATAAATCAATAAATTAATATTGTATAATAGAATCCATCTGGTTCTAATGTCACTAGCCAATAGGCCAGCTGTTATTTGGTCTGAAATACAACATAATTTCTTCATGGCTGTATTGATATACCCCCAAAATTGGGAATGATGTCTCTTGAAGCAAACTGTAATAAGATCTGTAAGCTGTTCTAATATATTTTCAAGACCAAAACTTACTCAGCTAAGCATTAGCCCAGACTTTCTGAAAATGGATCCCAAGACAACTGGATGAGTACCCAGAAGAATTTTAGTGGGCACATATTTTTCACATGGCATTCATCTTCTGTGATATGAGCTCCCTTATTTATCTAATCCATTTTAGAAATTTGTTACATGATCTGGTACTGAAGACCCTGAAATGTTAATTCACTACCTCAATATTCTGAAAGGATCCAGTACTATTTCTCTAGCCCTGAATATTTTGGAAAGTGCAACATAAAAGTTGTCTTTATATGTTCTGAGTTTAAAAGTCAATGGAGCAAATATTTTGCCCAGTAAGGGAAAGATAGTGTTCCAGTCAGGGAAAACAAGTTTACTAGAAATGAGTCCAATTCTATCCAGTTCTCTGGGCAACTTTCTCCTCTCTATCAGAAAAGTCTGCAGTACTTAGTGGCAGGCAGATATTCTAATTCATTTGCTTATGTATTTTTACTGAAAATTTGTGACACTTTTTCTGTTTTGTAGGTGATAAATAAGCACAATCTCTTTTATGCTGAATAAAATGTAACAGGAAAAAAAACCAACAAAACAAGGGATATGTTCCTCATCTACCCATGGCTCCTCATACCCATCCAATGCCTTCTGCGCTAAACTTTAACATCAAGCACTGCTTTTTAAGGCCAGACTACAGCATCCTCTTGTCTAGCCTTAACTTCTAAATTTCAGAGCCCATACAACAAGAAACAAAACTTACATGGAATAGATAATTAAAAGTTCTTTGAATTTTTTTTACAAGTTCTGTGAAATCAACATCAAACTGATATACCACAAATGATACAGGTACTGCACTTAAGGGATCTTAGGGATGCAGCACAGGCAATGCCATTACCAATATCTTCTTAAGTGAATAAGGGAAATTAGATTTCTTCAGACACATTTTCTCTGGAGACACATAACATAAGGAACCTTGCCCAAGTGTTTTCTTCCAGAACATGCCTCGGTTATGTGAACTTTGGGCTTGCTCTAGAGGCCTAATTCAGAACATACAAGATAGATCTGTAGCTTTTAGATGTTTCTGTGACCCAATTACTTATATTGCACTCATAGCATCAGCTTCTTTCCAAGAGAAGTTTATGGTACCTGAAATCAATTAGCTTCTTTCATAGTAATCACTGAAATTTGTAGTTTTCCAACACTACAGTTTCACTTTAGTAGATAAAACACTAATTTAAATTTTGGCAGAGGTATTCACAACAGTTCAAAGAACTCTAAATTATTTTGGTTCCTAAATCTATTAATAGAATAGGGAGGTCATTGATCTGGAAAATCAGAAAGATAACCTTGTATAATTTGCAGCAGAAAAAAATATGGAAACCTTGAGAGATTTCTCTGTGACAGATGTCAGATGCTCTTGTTAAACAACAGGAATTTTGCTAGGAAGCAGAAATTATTGGAATACACAGCTGCAATAATGTTTTTTTTAATTATAGTAAAGGATACACTTTAATAACGTGCACCCACTCAGAGTACCACAACCCTCCTCTTAAGCTGGAGAGGTGGAGTTTCTTCCTCATAACCCGTGACTGACATTGCAAAAGTAATGTCCATATTACAAGGAAAGGTCAGGATTTTTCCATGAGATAATTAAGATGTGGTGATAAATTCTGTTTAAACTTTTAATACATCAAAGCAGATTATAACCTTTTTGTAAACTCTGATAGCTTGTTCAGCAAATCATTGTGAGGCAACTGGTAAGTTGTGTAAGTGTACTTTTTCCATGTGAAATATAAAGCTGATGAGATAAGAAATAATCAGAATGGGGTTTCCTGACACTGCCTGTTGCATAGAAACTGACCTTAATATATTCTACTATTACACTTTGTTATCATCATGCATTGAGTGCAGCACCTCAGAATTATACAATGTGATATTTTCTGTTTTGTCTCCTTTCCCTTGCTCATAATCATCTCTACAGACATGTCTACACAGAAAAGTGTAGGCCTTCCCTGTTGCAAAGAAGTGGGAAAAAATGTGGGGGTTTTATTCTTGGTGGCACAATTCTGCTAGCACTGTTTTGGTTAATAACATTGGTATTGTTTGGACTGATGTTAACTGTAACACAGACTTCACTGTTCACTGCAAAATAGATAGAACCATTGTAGAGGTTCCTCTGTATATTCTTCTGTCCTTCTTCCACATTGCTAACATTTTTGCATTATCATAGTAATAAGTGAGTGGCACAGATATTTTCATTCATTTTCTCACTGAAACATTTTTGTATATATTTGCTTTTCTCTTCTTTTGTCTTTCCCTGGGTGAAATTTTTCTTATCTTGTAGTGTCCAGTGTTGCATCTAAAACTTTGTTAATGCAGTGGAAGAATTATTTCAGGCGTTTTGTAAACTATACTGAATTCTGTTGCCTGTCAGACATGATATTGCTTATTCATGTCTGTTTTGGTCTACAGTAATCTCATTCTTTCTTTCGATAAATTTCTATCTAACCTACTGTTTATTGTGCTGTATTATTGTAGCTGATTATTTCTACCTACATGTAGAACCATGCACTTGATCTTACAAAATTGCATCCTACTGTTTTAAGATCATTTCTTCAGATAAATCAGGATCGTTTTGAATTGGAATGATGTTCTCCTATGGACATCAGTCCAGATCATCTGCAATACACTCTGTAATCCCAAAACAGAGCCTTTTGAGAGAAACAAAGCCAGGACTACAGTGTTTCCCATGAGTCTGTGGGAGGATGTTGTCCTTTGAGTGGGAAATCTCGGTTTCAAATGGCAGGAAGCAGTACATTTTCTCCCCTTCCTTGAGGCTAAACAGGAGCTAGGTTTTCTACAGTGGATCAGCAATGAAGGTGAATGTCAACACAGGTGAACAATATCAGCAGTAGTATTCCCTTGCTTTACTTATTTTCACTGTTGCCCAAGGGAAAAAGAGGGTGAGGTTTTTTTAGATAGGTACTGGATTACCAGGAAGGGTGGGAAATGAGTCTCAGAAATATAGCACTAAAGAGGTTCAAAAAGAGGCCTAGAAACTTCTAATCTAAATAGTTTATCAGTTTCTGAATGAGTTTTCATTCTCACCTGGAAGGACTGATTATTATCACAGAGGCCTTTATGATTACTTTTGACCTACTAGTGGTTATTCCTGACAGTATCACCAATTCACATAAACAAGGAGCATGAGTTAATTGTCAGTGAGGCAGATTAATCCAGGAAGTTCAGATCTGGTCACTAGTTGGGTTCTTTCAGCACCCTTAGAATATCTCTAAAAATAGTATCTTTTTTTTGTGCTTTTGAGTGGCAGCAAGCCTCATAGCTTTAGTGTTGTGCTCTGCCTTTTCCACTTGAGGAGTCTGAGTAGTCCTCCTCTTTTCTTGGCTGCACAGAGACTGCAGGAGCTTAGCTCAGGCCAAGGTTCAGACTGATATTTCTGCAGTGTAGACTTACCTTAACCTGTTGAGCAGGTAAAACTGAGAAGCACCAAGGGATGGCTGCACATACGGCTCTAGCCATGTATATTAACGTTACGCGTTACACAGATCAGCAATGCTCGGGAACCTCTACATAAATTGTTTCTGGTTTTGTTATATTTTTCTTTCTGAATCAGCTCTTCAGTCACCACAAAACAGTTGCACAGAGACAAAAGGAGTCTGTCTTTCATCATTTCCTTATTTCCCACTGTCAGAAATGTAAAAATTCTAAAGAATCTATGAAATACCAGCTTTCCACTTTCTGTTGCAGGTGAAGGACTAACTGGAAGATCTGTAGAAGTTATCCTTGCTGTTACTCTGTGTGTACTTTCGGTTGTTCTTTTGGTGGCTGCAGTGTATGCTTTTGCAAGGTGAGATTTATGTATCCTTGCTATAGTATGTTTGAAAACACTCAAAAATGTTTTAAAGAAGAGTTGAAATGGTCTTAGAACGATTCTGTCATTTCAAAATGTGTTGGGTTTTGATTGGGTTTTTTTGTCTTTTATGTAGAAACTTAGGGAGGTACACACAAAGACTAGAGAGGATAACTTCCGTAGATGAAGAAAACCCATTTTGTCCATAGGGCAAATCAGAGTAGCCTACCTTAAATTTCTGAAGTCACTTCTCTATTGACAGATCAGTGTCAGCTGGTTGAAGTTATCGTGATGACTAACACTATTTATAGCTGAATATGAAGTAAATACTCTAAATTCTATTTTCTGTCTTGCTAATAAATTTATCACTGCAATACATTGAAGTAGCACACATGAAAGAGAAATTGAGTTCTAATTCAAATTGTGAACAAAATCTCCATGTAAAGAAGCAGGCTGGGCACTGCACAAACAATGTTAGTTTCCTCGTTCATCAGTTCTGTTCTCCCTCAGCTGCATTATTCAGGCATTACCAAAGAATTTATGTAGGAAAACTAAAAGAATATAGCAGCTAGATTATTTTTTCTGAATTTTAGACAACGTAACTGCAGTTACATTTGTCCACTAAATTAAACCATTGGAAGGGAGAGAATAAAGGCCAAGGAAGGATTCCCGGCAACCATTTTTCAGTTTCAGCCTGTCAAATCAAAGTATTGATATATATGTTCTTAAGTCTTTTGTATGTTTATTTTTCACTTTATTTTCTGTTTAGAATTCGGCAGAAGCAAAAAGAGGGAGGCACATACTCCCCACGAGATGCTGAAATTATTGACACTAAATTCAAACTGGATCAGCTGATCACAGTGGCAGACCTGGAGCTGAAGGATGAGAGATTTACGCGGTAAGCATACTCCTTAGGCAAAACAGTAGCCCAAAGGATCTGTAGCCATGACCCCTTTCTGACCTTTGCTTGTTTGGAAGTGTTTGTGCTGTTCTTACTTACACAGGTCACTGAGATCCTTTTTCAAAGAATGACCTCCATCCTCAAGACACTTCTCACTAGCTTTTAGAAAATCACTTAATCTTAAGCTCTTTTTACAACAAGGTAAAGATCTAAGTGCAAATCACTGTTTAATTGTGTTAGCCAAAAAAGGGTTATATATTTTTAAACATGCAGAATTTCCGAGGTTTTAATGGCCCAGTGTTTCTGTAGGCTGCAAACTTACATAAGTATTTTGAAAGAGCCAAACTCCCAGAAATCCCTGTCAACTAATTTGAGAACAAATCAACTAATTCATTAACAAATCTGTTATTGTTTAATTGACATTCAGAAAACTTTTTTTTTTAACCAAGGCATTTGCATAACATCTGGGTTTCTGTGGAGCTCAGCACACTGGCTATACTAACATCTACTCCTTTAAGGTGCATGCAGCAATTACAGGCTATTCATATTTTCTATCTGACAAGGAATCTTATCACAGATATTTATCAAAGGAAAACCACTCTTTTTGACTGCCAGAAATATGGATATTATTCACCAAATAAATATAACTCTTATTCTCAATATTATGGGACATCCAACTGAGTTAGAAATATTTGGCAAACATTCCTCACCTGCCAGTATTTTCCCTGCTGTGTCACAGATGAAACACTGTGGTAGGCAGTCTTAAAGATGAGAAGCCTAAAATAGTCTTGCCCTACAAGTCAAACATCCTATTGTTGCAGGTTAGGAATAGCTGGAAGATGAAAGGTTGTTAGCTGTTGACCTGGGCTTTTTGTACATGTCTACGTGTGTGGTACAGAGTAAGTTGATTGCATGTACAAGCCTGTTCAAAGTAGAGCACACAAGAATGGCTGCTTGTGACAGATGAGAAAACAGACTGTGAATCATCTGGAAATCACTGATGTAACGGATGTGGTATGTTGTATGTGGGACACTTGTTGTGCAGATAACATTGTTTAGTACCTGCTCGAAACAGTGGAAAGCATCCTCTGAAGACAGAACCATAGCCAATGCACTGTGATAACTGTGACTCATATAAATGGTCTTGATGGATCTTCAAAATTACCTTTTTTCCAAACTGTTAGCTGAATAAAAATAGTATTAATTTTGCTTATATACTAAAGTGTTAATGGATTTTACTTCCAGATACTCTTCGTTTTTCTTTAGACGCAAGGAGATATTTGTCATCCAGTAAGTTTTTGTATTATTGAAGCAACATGGTGTGTTTTCTATTCTATTCTCTCAACCTGTGTGTTACTGTACTATATTAAGCAATATAGTTAATCAAAATGAAATGTCAATCTTTGCAGACATAATAATGACAAAAATTGTATTTGTCATCATGAAATCATGTCTATTTTTAGTACCTAACTTTAAGTTATAACAGTTCCACAACTATTTTACGTGGAAACTATAACACATTATGGCAATTTAACCCTGAGAAATACAACCTATCCTTGAAAAAAAGGTAGTGCAAATGCGACATAAGAAACATGATGTTACTTTTTTTGGCAGTTAGAATGTATGTACTCAAGATAAATTCTTTTTTTTTCTCAACTGCCTTTTGTACTCATACTGCAGGAGTTTCATACTATACCCCTACCATCTCAGCAATATATCCCCCCAGTCAAATGTTTTATCAGTTTTCAGATACTATTCTGTCACTCTTCTGTCTAAATTATGTGTAGTTTAGACTTGCAGAGTCTCAAACTCTTCAGGGTAATTGCAAACTATATTGTTTCATACTTATGTACACTTCACTATGTGGTTTAGACACAGCAAGGCCTTTACTGAACTGTGTTTCAGCAGTTTTAGTTACATCACCCTTATTTTAATGAGTGAGATTCACATCTTGGTTTGCAATTTGTTATGTTGTTCCATCTGTACTTTTCTCTTTCCTCCTTCCATCCCTTCTTTAATGGTCAAAAGCAAAGACTCTCTATTTCTGTCATTGTGAGGTACATGAAGTAGCTGTTAAAATTTTTGATTGTTACTTTTCAAACAGTAGTGGTACTGAAGCTACAGTGGCCTCCTTGCTCACGTCTTTTGTTGAACATTAAGACAAACTGTTGAAGTTTGAAGTTCAGGCACTAACTGAGAATTCCTCAGGATAGAATTCAGGACCTCTTTTCAACTGGAAGACAGAAAATGTACTGTGGAACCCTACTACATAACATACACATAGTAATGAGGGGTAGGATATCCTTTACCTGATCAAATTTTTTTAGTTTATTTTGACTTTTTTCTTTTTTAAGCTTCAAAGAGTGTTTCAATATCTGTAATATTCTGTTCTGGTAATGCCAGTGACCAAAAGAGACAATTTAGGTGTCCTTCCTCGTAATGACGAGTTATATCAAGGAGCTGGCAGAAGCATGGCAGCATGTGCCAAGGCAGTTTACTGCAAAACCTAATATCTAAAATATTTTTGCTACCTGTTTTCAGACTTCCACAGTTGCATCATGAAAGAGCTTTAGTACTTGTTACCTTTGGGGAACAGCCATGCTGAAGTCAATCCCAGTCCCAGTTCTTGTGTTGACCCTATAATTTCATTATTTGTTGTTAAAGCAGTGACATGTTAGCATGTTAAATTATTGTATTACATGTTGATGACTACAGTGTAACCTTTACAAATTTCCCATGCGTTTGGAACGGGCATCACTGCATCTGCACAACCTACTGCTATACACTGACTGCATTTAGGCAGGTATCTCAGCTGTGTTTCAAAGCTTACTGTGTTTCAGTTTGTGGTATTCTGTAAATGTATGAGGAAAGCATAGATGGGCAGATTCTCTTGCCAGACTGGCATGTTTGTATTTCTTGGATAACAGTAAATCAGCTGAAATCTTATCCAGCTTTCTACTCTGAAAAAGTGATGGGGAGTTTGTGTGAAACTCTTAGGTGATAAAAGAACATAGCATAGATTTTTTTTTTTTCTACCTACTTATTACCTTATTCAGTGCTCATTTGAAGGGGATGTTTTTGAAACCACATGTTTTTTCATTTCTCAGACAGTATATTATCTATCATGGTAGTGACTATAAATCAATAAAGGCATGCACTTGCAGCTGACACCATTCATCCACAGAATCAAAATACTCTAGCCTGCTCCCCAAGATCTTTCTTGACCATCTCTTATATATTGTCTCTTTAGACAGTCTCTCATACTTAGTGAATTGTGGCCTATGATCTTGGCTCTTGTCAGAAAATTTGTGCAGCTGGTATCACACAAGAAATGAAAAGGAGTAGAAAAAGGTTTTTCCGTTCTGTATGAATATGACTGGAAATATTTTTTATTATTCCTAGATCAAAAATTTGACAGCTTGAAGCTTAGCAAATGTTCAGTATAGGTTAATCAAAGTATTATATTTCAAACATTTTTATAAATTTTTTCATATTAAATATTTTGCATTAAAAAAGTCAGTTTGACTAGAAAAAAATTAAAAGTGCTAAGTATCCTATTTTGACAATTTTGAAGCTTTTTAGGGGGTAACATTTTTTTTCAGACCATGAAATTAATGGAAAATCCCAGTCACCACTAGTAATCTTTTAACATAATGGCCATCATAAAAAAATTTACTTGAAAAACTTCAGTGTCTAATATTACTAATACTAGCAAGTACATATACATTGTCTCTCAACAAGTCTTTGTTAGGCAACTAATTAATTGGATGTAGTTTCAGAGGACATGCAGGGAATTAAGTCCTACTGAATTCAGTGGAAAATGAGATCTCCTTTATGAATCCAAAATGAGTGTTTGGGACATATGATGCTCTCCATGATGGTGGAGGTGGTGTGAGACAGGCAATAACAGAAAAAAACAACCTTGTTTAAAACATATACAGCCCATCAATCTAAATTAGATTAAAGGTTGTTTCATTAAGCACACTGAATATACATATGCTGGGTGCTCTCATTACTTACCTTTTAAAACATGTACATAGGGTTTACCAAGTCACTTTTCAAAGCAGAAACTAAACTTCTATGAATAGATTCTGTCACTAAATTTTCAGGGTGCGCCAGGTTTGGTGAGAGGCAAGTAACTCTTCCCTGTTACAGGTGCTCACCTAGGAGACAATCTACTTGTCACTCTCCTTTTGCAGTGGTTTCTGCAGCAAGATAAAGCTGTGCAGATCCCTGTTTCCTAAAGTCTTTCCTTGAGAAGTTGCATCTTGTGGTTGATCCTTTGAGGCTTTTGTTTCACTTTGTGTGAGACAGCTTGTCAAACAAATGGGGCACAGACTCAGAAGAAATTTTTGTGCATTACAGACATTGTAGCCATTGCAAATACCAGGTAATTAGAAATCCTTTTGAAAAATATTGTATATAAAATGATTATCTGATCTCACCCTCCCTATATGCTATACATCTGGTAGGTGTCTGTATTTGAGGTAACAATTTTGCACACTCATTACTTTCCATAGACCAGCCTGTTTCTTTCTGTAGACAGACCTATCTTCCTTTGAGTGGGGATAGGGATGGCTTCTGCCTTGCCTTTTTCTTAAACAAGTTTCCTCTAGTAATCAGCTATCAAAAATAGACTTCCTGAAGTTTGTATTCCAGGAGTACAAAGTTTATGAATGTATGTGTCCTGGTACAATGGAAGAAATGACCATGTGTTCTCTTTCCTTAGGCCTTTAATATTTAGGAAGGGTTAAGCTCCATATTGCTTTCAATTAACTTGTTAAAAATTAGTTCCTCCCTTGGTCCTAGGAAGTGTCAGTGGTGCTTATGAGTTAAGCCTTTTGCCCACATAGTCATTTCTGTTGTTTTCTATTTGGACGAAGTTTTAGTTCCCTGTGGATTTCAGATGACTGACCCAGAGAGAAAGCAGAGTCTGTGTGGCAATATGGTCTTCAGTTACCACTGCCAACACAAATAAATGCCTTCTTTCTAGCTCTATCATAAGTAATCTGAGTGGGATTCAGATTTTTGATAGACTTCAAAAAAACCCCACACATGAAACAATACACTGTTTTAAAAGAAAATCAGATTTAAGGCAATAAAGCATTCTTTATCTGAGAGAATGTTTTTCTTTCCTAGTTTCAAAGTCCGACAAGTGGGAATCTGAAATGGTCCAGCTGAAATAGGGAAATTTTCAACTTTGTGGTGTGATTCTAAATTTTGCTCATGAAGATCTAATGATATTTATATTTTTATGTTTTATAAGAAAGGCTGGGAAATGTGGAGGATAAGATTATAGGTAGATGAGTATTTGTTCATTGCTGAAACACTGTAAGATTATTATTACATATTCTAAATCAAGAGACATGGAAATATGCTAATTTTTTAAGCCCAAGCATGCTGAAACTGAGCATAGGTGGAAGTTTTTAAAGAGAACACAAAATTCATCCTTTCTGAAGATCCTTACACAACAAGGCCAAGATCTTTACCATAGTTAGTCAAGAAAGACATGAATTTTTATATAAGAATTTAAGTAAATAATCTTATTTTCTGAGCTCCCAAGCCACAGCTATGTGTACTTGCTACTTACAAAAGTTTTAAAAATCAAGTTCTTCACTTAAATGCCCACAGACAGGTTAAAGTGTCAATCTGTAGATGTCTTGCTTCTTAAAAAAAGGTATACTGCTTGTGAAAGATGATATATTATTATGCCTTTAAAAAATAGCCTGTTGTTAATATTAAAAATTGACTAGAAAACAACACATGCAACACTAATTTCCTAAACTATTTCAGTGCTTTACTTCCCTGTTTCGAGTGCAAGTAAAAAAAAGGAATTATTGTTGGGTAAGGTGGTGTCGATGGTGCTGCCTGTCGTCTATGGTCTTTGCTGCTGGACCCACGTACCTTCAGCACTGAAACACTAATGACATATCTAGGTTGCTTATATACAGCATAGAAGTAATGTTTATTCCCTAATGACCAAACTGTATTTTCTTACTGCAAAGTAGGTGCAGTAAGCCACTACTTGCTATGAATTTGAGAGGAGAGCTATCAATATTTGAAAAATTAGTGCAATATCAACTAGGACATGATTTTTTTTCCATTGTTCTGTGGTGAAGATAGGTGAATTCAAAGGAAAAGCAAGGGTAATTTCTTTGCAAAGACTGATTATAATTTTATCCAGAAAAAAAGCTAAAAAAGTTTATGTTCTACTCAAAGACAAATATATTTGTGTGCAGTACATTGGCACAGCTATTAAGAATACTTTTTCATTAGAAAACTGTAATTCTGTAATGTTGCCAATATTACTAGAAAGTAGTTCAATCTGCCACATAATGCAAACAACATAAGTGATATAATAAGAACAAACTATATGTCTTAACATTCATAGAGTTGCATGCTCTGCTGTCTTTTTCAATCTGAAGCTGTCCTTCAATTGTCCTGTAAACACTTGGGGTTAGAGACTTTTTATGTGAATACTTACACTTTTAACTCCAGTGAGACTGACCCAGTGAAGCTTTCATAACCATTTGCTTTATTTGAAGATAACTGTTCTAACAAAGTATGTATCACAAAGGCATCTTTAGTAGCTTTGAAATTGACTTCTCTGATGCTTAATAATGAGTGATTCAACAACTGTATTACTCTTATGGTTCATCAATTGTATTAATCTCATTTTATTATCTAAATTAAATTTTAAATAATTCAGAATAAGTTCATAAACCAACTTCTTTTTGAAGCAATTTTTTCTTTTCTCTTAAAATTATGACAGCAGTACAGTAGACATTTGTATTTGTATTATAGAATACTTTTTGTAATATTTGTCAGTAAGAATGTATGGTTTTTGTAGAGACAAACACATAAAAGGTGTACTTAAAGCTCTTTTGAGGGGGCCCATTATCTTTTAAACTATTATTTCAAACTTTTTTGGCTTTAGACAAGCTTTGTCAATCAAGACCATCTAAAAGTCTTCTGAGTATAGATGCTCATGTAACATCTTCATGAAACCTACTGTGGAATCAAGTTAAAGATTTAATATGTATAACAGTTTTTAAAATTGGCACACATGGAAACAGCAGTGAACATGTAAAAAATTAACATGAAACCAGAACACTATTTTTAAAAATCTTTAGAAAAACAACCATAGCTGTGGTTTCTGTAGAGGCACACCAATAGTATGCTTCATCTGTCCCTTATTTTAGATACCTGCTTAAAATGAGATTAAATCATACCTATTTCTCTTCATTGATTATAAAAGAAGTCTAGAGTGACTAACTCAGAAATATGTGTCTGTGTTCAGTCACATTAATTGTATCCTTATGCTCTGAAATGGCCCTTAGAAGAATGATATTTGGTGCGTAGTGTAAAATGAAGCCTGTCAATGTATAAAAAATGTTGTGCTGCAAGCATGGATTTCCCAAGTCCATATGAGCCCAGAGTACTGTAAAATGATGTGAAGAGAATGATAGAAACTACAACTACCTTATTGATATCTGCCAATACCTGAGATAAAAACTAAGCAAGACAATCAGCCAAGATATCTGAATTTGAATCCATAAGAGAAATACATCTGGTCCTTTAGTTGCTTGGTATTTAATCTAGACCCTATTAACATGTACAATATTGGTTAACTGAACTTGCTACATTTAACAAAAATCTCTGTTGCAGATTACTTAGTTATAGAAAATCCATCAAGTAAGTTTATTAAAGATTTTTATGTTGTGTTCATTGGTGAGTCTCAATGTGTGGTTCCCTCTTCTATGTTTATTAGAAAAAACCTCCAAGCTGCGTATAAATCATAAAGGCATGACTAATTGCATGGTAACTGGAGAAATGCGTTCTCTCTCTCTGGGGTGAAGCCTGCATGTCTGTGTTTTAGCTTGGGAAGTAATACAGGGATATTTAAACTCCTCACGATTTAAAAACCATGTCATTATGAGAATGAGGTCATTGCAATATTTTATAAGTCTAAAACCTTGCAATGTATAAAATGTTTTCTGTGCAACAAAGACTTATGTACTTTAGAATGCAATGATAACTTTACAAATTTACTTTAATGTCAAAACTTCACTTTGAAATGCTGTTACCTACGAAAACAATCATATGCTACAGGACTGTTAACATTAGCAACATAAAAAATTTTGTGAGGGGAAACAACAAGGAGAAAAAGTGTTTCTATTTTAAGTGACCAAAAGGAAATCAAATAAGCACGCTGTAAGCAATTCATAATTTTCTGCCCGTAAGTATCAGTTTCTATTGAACTGAAAAACTTTGTTTATTAATAAATTGCAGTTAATAAAAAGAAGGACAAAGACATTCTCTATGGGTTTCTAAATCTTCTGTCATTACTTTCAGGCCAATAAGCAAGAAATCCTTCCTACAGCATGTTGAAGAGCTTTGTACAAACAACAACCTAAAGTTTCAGGAAGAATTTTCGGTATGTTGCTAGCAGTTGTCACAACATGGCAAGACCTTCAGTCGTTTCATGTGTCACATTTCATGTCCATTTTAAGCAGACAAGGCCGTGAAGGACTCTGGCCTTGATAATCAATACCCAATTACCAGGTTGATTGTTTAGAAAGTAATATTACACTGATTTGAATTCTACTGTCTATACTGCAACCTTGTCAGAATTATTCACCTTAGTGTCACTAAAGATGATCTTCTTTAGACTTCAGCCTTGGCAAGAACACCATATTTGTGCTTTTATGTGTATAGTGATGCATATATAGTGTACCTAAGAACAGATTATTCAGAGTTTTCTAACATACATACAGGTATATTTAACTGCTATAAATATGTTCGTCTTTCTGAGTGATGGTGACTCCAAAAACACAGTTAGTGTTTGTTTATTCTGTGACATTTTCAGGCCCGAGTCATACTGCTATGAAACTCAGAAATGTTTTCCTTTCATTGATTTCAGTGCAGAAAATAAAAAGTTTGGTCATGATACTTTGTTTTTTGTTCCTCTTACAAATAATGTCATCCTTGTTATACTCTTGAGAATAGCTTCCATGTGAATAGCCTCCATCTCTTTATATGAGCAGATGAACACAGCAAGTCTGCCTTTCTTTATGAAAGGAGCCTTGGTTTCAAAATATACATTACAGATAATATAATGCATATATAGTTTCAAATTTGTATCTCAAAGTTTTCACTATTTTCATTAAGTCATATTTTACGGCTATCATATTTTTTCTAACAATATCTTCTCTTTATTTCAGATTCTTTATCATCATTAACACATATAGTGTTATTTACCCTCCCAAAAATAATTTGTCAGTGTCCAGTGGGTTTATTATTTTGGATTTTAAAATTTATCATTAATTGCTTACCATTTGGATTTACAAAAATGACTTAACAATTGGCTTTTCTTCTGCTCGATTATAATATTTCAGTTTATGAGGGAACACTAACAAAAGTGTTTAAAGATTAATGGTATTTCCTACAGCTTTTTTGTTATGCTCATTAGGTAAAATTGGTCTGGATTTAATAATAAAAATCACCATAAAATTCTCTGAGAAAGAAAGTAAGAACTTTTTTTTCTGAAAGCAGAAGTGTTATTTCACTTGAACAAGAATGATTATAGTTACACTATGCATGACTGAACAGATGAAAGGTTTTACTACAAATAGCGTTTTCACATATTAACATTCATTACTGGAAAGTTTCTAGTATTACTTTCTTTAGGTGTGACCCACAGTGAGTAAGCCTTATGGCATTGTAATGCCTTAAATCTTAAACAATAGTGTTTTATCAAATCAAAATCTTTGTATTCCATTTAAAATTTAGAGAAATATAAGAAACTGAGGCCTCATTCAGTAAGTTATAGAGTCAACTTATAATAAATGGGTTTATATGCCATTTAGACTTCCAGTAGTTTTTCTCTCTGAGCTTCAGCTTCCATGTTTCAGAGTGTAGTGAAATCTTCCCAAATGACTTGTCCAAAGGCAGGCAGAATTTCCAAGTGGGTTCAGTCCATGATTCAGAATGTATCTATAGTATTTGCAGCACATCTTAACAGACGAATAATAGGATTGACAGCACACTTGAAACGACATCAGAAATGACAATGCTCAGAAACAGGCAATGCACACAACAAACAATCAGACCTCATGATCTGCATTGTTTCTATCCACAAAAAACATGGTTTTGAGTTTTCCAGCATAAATTTAGCTCTTTCCATTTCACTTAGTCTTGGAATCCGGGGACATTTCTGGTTTTGTCTAATCTGCTGGATTGACCAAGCTGCTGTACCAGAAGATCTCTAGCGTTCAATCTCGGTTACATGGGAACAGGACCTTTGTGTAAACATGATGAGAAGAGAATCAAGACCTCAGAATGGATCTGGATCCATGCCTTGTCAGAAAAGAAAAGTTTAAAGAAACCATAGGGAGCCAAAGGGTGATGGGCACCACCCAGCTGCTATTCAAACTTCCAGCTTTCCAGCTGATTCACGTGGCTCTCAATACCTTTGAGAAATTAAGCTTCTCTAGTAACTGGCAAATTACTGAAACATAAATGCTTATATAATTGTTTTATGATGAGTTCTGTTCATGAATAAAGAAACGAAATACCTCCAAATGTATGACACCAGAGTGCATAAAAGTATTACAGTAAACAAAATGCAAATTAATTATTTCAAAGTTTTCTGATTCTGCAAAGAAATATGATTTCTGTGACAAGTTGTTATTGAATCTGGAAACCCAAATAGTCTTTCCCCTATTCTGAAAATAATAATTTAGACTGAAATCCATATTGATGCAGAGAATTGGTATGAGGCATTTGAGCACTTGTTCAGAAATGAAAACCTCGTTATGAAAATAACATAATCTGCTTCTCTATTTCTTCTCTACTACAAAATGCTGTCCAGCAATGCTACTTCTGTACTAATTAACTGAAAAGCTAGGACTTGGAGGAGTGAGGCAAATGAGGCAAGTTAAAGTTCACATGATATGGAATTCCATGGCCCAAAACACCTGCAAAATGCCATAGGCATTTTGTATATGTCCTTCCTTCATGCAAAATTCAATGACAAAAATTATGTGTAAGAGTTTCAGCTTTCTGAATAAGAGGAATTTTAACATCTCCACCTTTAGCTGTGTTTTACAGATACGGCTGACAAAATACTTGAATTAGCAATGAAAAAAAAAAACAACAGAATAAAACTCTCCTGGTTTTCCATTTTTCATTACCTCTCTCATTTATTTATTTGCCAATAGTTTACTTACTAGTAA